>NC_088381.1:37080769-37383653 GCF_037993035.2 Macaca fascicularis | reverse complement strand
AAGTTCTCTGACAGGGAGCCCTGTTCAGGGTTTATCAGGTCTATCAAACACCTTTCTCTTTCTACCTCATCCCTAAGGACTGGAATGTGGTGGAAAGAACGTTGGACCAGGCAGTGGGAGAACCAGGATCTAAACATGTCTTCATTAATTTTACCTTGAATTTCTCTGGCCTCTTACTTCCTCCTCACAGCATCAACTTTCTTGTAAAAGTGGATGCCTACTACTGTTCCCCAAAGGAAGAGGCACGGTAAAACAAAGTCTCCACAATACTAGCAATACCAAATGTGGAACAAATCCCAGTGGTAGTGTTACTTTGTGCTCTGTGACTTTGGAACCTAAAGCTTCACTAGACTGTTGCAATTACTAAGTGAGTAAGTAAAGCAAATAGCACAAAGGCCTGGCACTGAGATGCTCACCCTCTTCATGAGGCTCCTGGCTTCTTCCTTCCTGATAGATCATGTGTTAAGTTCATATGTATCTATAAGGGACATGAATTATCCAGAATTCCTTATAGTCAGAATGTACAGTGATATAATGTTCCTGAGTTACTTACCCATTTCCACTGAGTAAGTCAGCTTGCAGAACTCATTTCCATTTCTCTTCAACTAGCCAAACATCCATTTTCACCTACATGGAACCTTCTACTGGCCTTGAGACAAATAAATCACATTTGGAATGGTCCCAGGACAATTTAGCTTTAGAGGGGGAAAAAAAAAAAAAGGATGGTAACATGAAGGACATTTGCTGTGTTGGGCTGTCACTAAGTCCCCGTCAGAACTGTGAAAAATTATGGCCAATAAAATAACATTTTTCAGAATGTGACACTACCCTTAAGTGTATCTTGGGCAATAAATGGGTTTTAAAAAGAATATTTGAGCGCTATCTATTCTTCAAGCACTCAATAACATATCATAAGTTAATTGCATTATTAATTTATAACAGTATAATTGTTTTGTCTCAACAGTCATTTTCACAAGCTCTGACATTCATTTTCTGTTCCTTTTTAATCATCTCAAAATACTTAACACTTAAACCACCCCCACCATGCCACCCAAGTTGTCCGCCACCTCCTACAAAATATAAAAAATGATTCTGAGGGCCTGGCACAGTGGCTCATGCCTATAATCCCAGCACTTTGGGAGGCTGTGGCAGGCGGATCATGAGGTCAGGAGTTCAAGACTAGCCTGGCCAATACGGTGAAACTTCGTCTCTACTAAAAACACAAAAACTAGCTGGGCGTGGTGGTGCGCGCCTGTAGTCTCAGCTCCTCAGGAGGTTGAGGAAGAAGAACTGCTTGAACATGGGAGGCGGAGGTTGCAGTGAGCTGAGATGTTGCCACTGCACTCCAGCCTGGCGACAGAGCGAGATTTTGTCTCAATAATAATAATAATAATAATAATAATAATGATTCTGACAGTTGGGATGCATAATCTTCTGGCCACCCTTTTGTAATAATGAAAAGAATAAGAACAAAAGCAGCTAGTATTGATTGAGTTTGAAGCTCTGCCAAATAGTCTACTGAACAGTTTAACTGCATTACTTCATTTAATCTTCCCAACAATCCTGTAAGGTAGATGGCATTATTATGCCTATTTCACATGTGAGGGAATTAAGGCAGAGAATCATTTTCGAAAGTCAAAACAACAAAACAAAAAAACTATCCTCACCATTTATTCGGTGAGGGTTCATGAATACAGCTTTTCGTAGGACAGGTTTGCTTAAATACGAATGTGTTTGAGTGCTGTTCATTCTATATAACACAAAATATAAGTATCATCGTTAATCGTACCCAAGTCTAAGTAGTGAAAGGCAGAGAAAAATCAAGTAAAATACCTATTAAGACCACAAAAACTATGTCTTTGGGAATGAATTTTTTTTTTTAAATGAATGATCCAGTTTGGCTACTGGTATACATTGTAGTGTTAGAATGACTTTATTATGATGTGTACAGGCATTGTGATTGTTTTGTTCCTAAGTGGTTAGAACACTGATGTGCAAGCCCAGGCTCTATCACTATCTGTGTTGTGTCCAGTAGTTCACTTCATCTTTCTGAATCTCAGTTATCTCAGTTGGAAAAGATTGGCCCTAATATTGCAATATTCCCAGAGGTTATGTTGATAACAGGATAGATCCAAGAAACTGTTTACAAGCTAATCATGAAGATGATAAGGGGAAGACAGCCCATTTTTAATGCCCAAGTTTAGATATACAAAGACTCAGTCTTGCATTTCAGCCTGCCTGAAGGGAGAACCACATAGTTGGACAGCAGAGAGGAAAAGCCCCTCCATGAAAGCTTAATAATAACAACAACCAAAAAAGGGCAGTCTTGAAGCATCATGACACTAAAAGCTCATTAAGATCTCTGTCCCAGCTATTACACTCCTAATTGAACAGTTACACAAATAGATGTACAATACAATTGTGACTCTAATTAAGGCTCCGACCTCAGAATCTAGTCAAAGCTTGTACAGTTCTCACTCTCCCTTTAAATAGCTGTTCTGGGCAAGCTCTGGGAAGGGAAGCTGTTCTATTATGACTTCACTGAAATAACATGAAAACTCATACAAGCACTTCTTTTTCTTTTTTACCCAAAATATACCTCCCATTCTCCATTTCTTTCCTTTAACTTCTGGGAGTGTGCTCCTTTGCTAGGAGAGGATGCAAGTTACCAATCCAGTAGTGTCTGCCGTATTGCTTTCAACATTTTTCTACAATGCCCTCCATCAGTGCCTTGATCCACAAGACTATGGGTCTGAGATAGTCTGGTCTGATACTCTCATGCTAGGCTCTCTCCTTATTGGGTAATTGGCTTCCTTGCCTAAATTTTAGTTTTACTTTCTCTTGCCCACTTTTCCTTGTCCATCTATACATCTAAGCTAAGAATTTTAGCACATAAACAGTTCTGAGATTCTCTTAGCTTTTTCCTCTATCCTCTTGTCCTGACCTTTGCAGGGAAGAGGGTACTGTTACCTGTAAGAGGTAACCTTGTGAGAAGGAGTGAAAATCAAGGACTTCCTTTGAATAATGGAGAGTCCACTGAGTTAGAAAAATTCTAAAGGAGGTAAAAGGTGGGGAAAGATTTGTATATAGCAAATGTTCATAATGTGCCCATTTCCTGTCACCCTGAACTAGTTGCCTTAGATGTGAATGGAAGATGGTATATTCATGGGCAGGAGCCATGATAAAATCTAGAATGAATATAATTTGAAATTAAAGTTGATCACCTTCATGAATTATTTTCCTTGCATCCTAAAACTGAGGACCTTTTTTGAGGCTGCTGCTTAATATACCTATTGAGGAGAGCCCAGTGACCTTAGGAGTGTAATAGCTGGGATAGAGATCTTAATGAACTTTTAGTGTCATGATGCTTCAAGGACAGAGTGCCTTCTGTCCTCTTAAACCTGAATGGTGTGGCCTTCTGCAGTGCCATTTAAATAGAGGGGAGCTTAACATACCAGGACACTTAATGTCAAATTACATGAAGAGGAAGGCAGTTTAGAGGGACACCTAGTTCCTTGGAATTTTTTAAGAGTATAATGCTTTTAAAATGAAGAATGAGCCAGGCATGGTGGCCAGCACCTGTAGTCTCAGCTACTCGTGAGGCTAAGGCAAGGAGATCACTTGAGCCCAGGAGTTGAAAATCAGCCTGAGCAACATAGACTCATCTCAATCAATCTATCTATCTATAAAGAAGTGGAGAATGACTGTCTGCCTTTTGCTTGACAAAGAGCATGGTACAGTAGTCCTCATCTCAACCGTGCCACACTGTGGTGAGCCACCAGCTACCCCCAGGGTTACTCTGAGGACCCAATGAGCAAATCTTTATAAAAGCACTTTGAAAACTGCCTTATCAACATAAGTGATGGGGTCTACAAACATACCCAACTCCTCTAGTGGGATTTGATCTACAAAAATCAAGAGATAAGCACATTTTTTTTCTGACATATGTTATTGACATTAAGTCACCTCTCCTATCTAACTTAATGGATGGATAATGCTTTATCAGTTGGGACCTACATGTGATTTCCTCATGCATTTTTAATTCCAATAAGGATATATCATCATGAATGGTTTCTTTAGGATCCAGTTTTATTGCTGACATCCTCAGTAATAACCAAAAGGTCGTTTTCAGAGATCTAAGCTGGAGCATGATGGTTAAGGATACCCCTAAGGACTGTGTATGCATCATTATTAATAGACTTTTCCCACCATGTTATTTATTGGTTGATGTATCTTTCACTCCCAGCTGGGACACAGGGGGCTTCAGGAGAGAGAATCACCTGCCCCAGGCCTGGCAGCTTCTGGGACACAGTGGATGGTTATTAAATATTTGAAAAGAGAAAGGCAGTGAGGGAAAATAAAAGGAAGTTCCATGTTGAATCTCCATTACCCAACACTTCCCCTAATACACAGTGGGTGCCCAATAAGTGTATATTGAATTAATGCTTTTGATATCTGTAGTAGACATTTTAGAATTTTGTACTTACATGATACTAGAACTAATGACTGTTATCTTTTAGTGTGTCACAATTAAGGGAATTTAGCCAATAAGGCTCAGGACTTTTGTTTCACCTTCTTGGATTTCAACATCTCCATATCTCATTGGGCCATGACCGTGGGTTGATGTTTTATATAGGCTTTGCTTAAGCTGTTGTTTTCCTTCATAGTCTAGCAAAGAATTCAGCCATCATGAAGGGACAGCATAGCACGTGCCTGCTTATGCTAAACGTTGGGTCAAATACGCTTCATCTTCCTCAGAAGGTTTGACTGAGAGCCCTTATTACTGAAAGCTTGAGGTTTGGCACAATCTCAAAGGTGTCGAGTTTCTCGCAGCTTTTAACCTTATGATGTACACTTAGATTTTCCATTGATGAGCAAATTATGCATCTACTATTAGAGAAATGACTGCGCTGTCTTGGATTGGGTGGTATGGTAAACTAAACCTGGTGACGAACACATTTGGAATGGTTTGCGAACACAGATTTGGTTTTAGGCCTCATCTAAAGGTTTGGATGGTCATCTGAACTTGACTCCTCTGATCTCAATCCGGACCATTGAATCAGCAACACAAAGCTTGAAACCTTGAGAGGGAAGACTCCTGACATTTCTAGTCACGCCAGCTTCCCATCAAGCCAGCCACATTCGATGAAGTGTCCTCAGGCATTTTGGCACGTCCAGTTCTGTTCCAGGTCCAGGTTGTGGTTTCTTTGAAAGTAGTAGGTGTAGGTGGTAGGTGCATGGAAAAAGGCCACTGAACTCCAAGGAGTTTGTGTCAGGAATCAGCTGCAGGGCTGGGGAGAGAGGGTTGCAGCATTCAGCTTCCTCAGCTCGTTTGCTATGTCCTCCTGGAGGAGAGAGAAATTCAGCAGGAATAATTGGATTTCATCGGGTAAATTCCACAAATATTCATTAAGTACTCCCCACCCCACCCTGTTCTGCTGAGTCTTCAATGTGGCCGCAAATCACACAGGAAACTTGTTAAATTGAAAATGTACAGCCTAGACAAGAAAGTGAAAAAAAAAAATAGCCAGGTGTGGTGTCTCACCGGGCTGAGATGGGACAATCTCTTGAGCAGACCCACCAAGAGACTGCAGTGAGCTATGATTGCGCCACTGCACTCCAGCCTGGATGACAGAGCAAGACCCTGTCTCAAAAAAGGCAAAGAAAATTCAGATTCAGTAAGTCTGGGGTGGAGCTCAAGATCTCTCTGCATGTCTCACAAGGTCCCAGGTGGGGCTGATGCTGCTAAGCCGTGAGCCACACTTTGAGTTGCAAGGCCCCAGGTGCAAAGCACCATGCCAAATATAGGGAACACAAAAGTGAACAGATGAAGGCAACAAAGCCATTGTCCTTAGGGGATCATCTCTTGGTGGGAAGACAGGTAAACAGTAACCATTCCACAGGTGCTCCAGGTAAGGATTTAGGTGGATGGAGCCTGTGGGAGCCCTGAACTGGGTCTTAGAGGTGGGATCCCTGAACTGGATCTTAGAGGTGAGCAGGTGAGCAAGTAAGGAAGCCAGACGAAGAGTATTTCAGGCAGAGGCAAGAACCTAGGTAAAAAGAGAAACCAAACATAAGCTCAACATCTTTCTGTAGAACAGACACCTAAGAAATTGCCCAATTCATTCCCAAGCCCCCAGGAAAAAAAAAAAAAATGAAGCCTATGAAAGCACAGAACATTCCTGTGGCAAGTAAGCAATCACTTATTTCCAAGGGCACCAGGCCTTCTTTGGGCTGCACAATCTAATTAGAGCGTTTGAGATGTGGATTCGGGAGAAGCACCAAGCTGAGGGTATTGTAAGCCAGCTGAAGCTGTGAAAAGTCGAGCAATCCCATTCTCAGCACTTTTTGCAGCCCGTTCTTTCATTTTTTGTGGATTGACCAAACTGAGGTTTTGCTTTGTGCTTTTTTTTTTTTTTTTTTTTTTGGTGTATTTTCTTTCTTTTTAATGAATCTGAAAACTCAGAGTGAAACCCAGGCAGGTGGTTTGATTTCCCCAGGTTCTTTCCTCTCCTTCCTGCTGCCCACCCCTGCTTCACCCCATCCTCACTGTCCCTCCCACCCGGCAATGAGACCCTTTGGCATTGAATACACTGCAGATTTCTTCTCCTGCCCAAGCTCCTCACTGACCCGTCAGACCTTCTGAACCATACTGCGTGCATCCAAACACTGCAGTCCATCAGTTGCCCAGGAGAAAATTTCCCTGGTCTTTTTTTTTTTTTTTCACTGCATGTGTCCTGTCTTGGCCCTGCCACTTACCAGTAGAAAGACCCAGAACGTGTTTTGCCATAATAGGAATAGTAATAACAACAACTTGCTTAGAAGTGTACACAGCTCTCACCCACAAGCCTTCCACCTATCCTGGCAAGTAATTAGGGCAGGTACTAGCATCTTTATTTCCATTTCACAGGTACAAGAACTGAGACCCAAGGAAGCACAGCTCATACGTGGTGAAGCAAGGCCATGAACCCAGTGTTCTGACTCTCCATAGTAACATTATATACCAACCATGGGCAGCAGGCTCTGCAATAACCTTCAATTAATCCTCATAGCAACGCCGACTTCAAAAAGGAAACTGAGGCTTAGAGAGACCAAGGTGCTGTCCTGATGTCAGTGAGTTCCAAACTTGGGTTACAAACCCCAGTTTGACTGATCTCAGAGTCCTCACTCTTACCCTGATACTGTGTAGCTTCTTCTATCATCCTCAGCCCTTTACTTCACCTCTCTTGGCCTGACTTTCTCATCTGTGAAATGGAGGTGGCTGGCTGTGATCTCTAAGACCTCCTTCCAGCTCTAATATCCTGGGATCCTATAATTTTGCCTCAGAAACCAAAGTTCTTTATTGCCAGCTTCTCTTCAGTGCTAATCATTTTGCTTAATTATGTTGAACTCCAAGTGAGTTTTACTGCAGCTGTCAACACTCTGGAGTTGGTTACGCAGCTGAAGCTGCTAGTTGGATGATAGCACCTGTGTGCCATTTTGCAGGGCGTGTGCGGCAGCCAGGTAGGCCTTCTACTTGGCTGGATGCTATGAGGCTGCCTCTTGATGCCAGCTGAGTTCCTCTGTTTGTATTGGAAAGGAGTAGGCCTACCTTCAGCTACAAATACCCGGAAAGCAACATCAGTCACTTTGGCTGAGTGTACACTGCTGGTTTCGTTCCAAAGCCTGGCACGTTGTGTTGTGTCGATGGGGTGTTCAAGGTGGAGAGGGCAAAGACTCATATCTGATACATTTACTTCCATTTGGGGTGCATAAGCAAAGATCATTTCAGTCTCGGGCTTCTTCATGGGAACTTGACTTGGTGGGTAGCTCCCCCTGAGGTTCAGATCTCTATTCATTGTTTCTCTTCAAGCCCCGGGAGGTGTCATGTTATCTAGAAAGCTTTCCCTAATGTGTTCTATCTGCATTTATACCTTATCCATGTACCCCTCAATTTCTATCCATCATAGCCCTTGTCCCACCATAATGAAAATGTCTCTCATTATTTTTCTGGCTGGTCCACAAGCCTGCAGGGTCCTTATAGGTGCCAACTATGTATCATTCATCGCTGGATGCTCTCCCACTAGACGTTTATTGAATGAAGAGTGGAGGAATGAATGAAGCAATGACGGCTTTCCCTGTGCTTATCCTTCCAGTGTTCTGTGCACAGATTAGGAACAAGACTTTCCTTTGTCTTTCTGACATTCTCCCATTATTCCTCATCCTTCCTCTTTTGATAGAATCAAGGTTTACCCAATTGGTGAATCGCTCTTCTGAGCCTTCTCCTAAACTAATTTGTCCCCAGAATAGCACCCCTTCCCCTTCTCTGTCCTTACCAACACATGCTTCTGACGGTCCAGGTTCCACCTCTGAAATGTCACCTAAAACTCTTCTCATTCAGGAAGTGTTCTCTGGCCAGAAAAGAGGCAGCACTTTCTATTGCCCTTTTTGAAATAAACATGCAGTTGCCAAGAGTCACCTGAATTCACACTCTACAGAATACTGTTTCTTCCCCCTTGAGACAAGCACGATGTAAAATGTTATACATTTTTTTCAAGTTGTAAAAGTATTAATTCATTTGCATTGATGACTCTTCTTTGTCTTGTAAATATTTTGATAATATCTAAGGACACTCTAGTTCTAAAAAAAAGAAAGAAAGAAAGAAAGGAGGGAGGGAGGGAGGGAGGGAGGGGTCAGTGATTCTTTAAAATCAGTGACGGATCTCACCTCCTCACCCCAAGAGATTCTATTCAGGAGATCCACTACTATACTTTAAATCTTTACAAGTGAGTGGTTGGACAGGAAGAGACCTGAAAAGGAGAACTCTATTCAGTGTTATTACTTGGGGGAGGGTTTAGAGGAAAATAAAATACTTAATTGTGGAAGGCATCTGAATGGTTTCCTCCTTCAGAAGCAAAACGTACTATGCCACTTAATAGTGGCCTCAGATATGCCAATAAGGTAGTTTTACCTGAGCTCTTTTCATTGACTTTTAACTTTTTCTTCTCCACTTCATCAGTTTCCCCAGTTGGTAGGGGTGATCTTCAGATCTGTTCAGGGTTGTGGTTGTTGAGGATGGATCAGCAGGGCCACCATATTTAACTTGAGTGGGCTTAAGGATCCCTTGAGATTGCTGGAAGTTTAGATTCCCAGGCCTTTCATCACAGTATATATGAGGTTATATGATTCAGTATATATGAGGTTAGCCCAGAAATCTACACTGTATTTAATGTTAGTTCAATTTAATGCATAAATACTTTTTTAAAAAATAAGCAAACAGAGCTGGGCGCGATGGCTCACACCTGTAATCCCAGCACTTTGGGAGGCCGAGGTGGGTGGATCACGTTGTCAGGAGTTCGAGACCAGCCTGGCTAACATGGTGAAACCCCATCTCTACTAGAAATACAAAACTTGGCGGGGAGGTTGGCGGGCGCCTGTAATCCCAGCTACTCAGGAGGCTGAGGCGGGAGAATCGCTTAAACCCAAGAGGCGGAGGCTGCAGTGAGCCGAGATTGCACCACTACAAAATCCAGCCTGGGCAACAGAGCGAGACTTAGTCTCAAATAAATAAATAAATAAAATAGAAATAAGCAAACAGTGCAAGATAATAAATAATAAAGTGTAAGGATCCACACATTCACCCTGTGGGATCTGAGTCACATTTTACCTGCACAACGGCAGAGTAAACTCAGACACTGCCTCTACTTCTGCTCTTGTCCTCCCTCATAAGTATATGACTAAATAGGACCAGGTTCACCAAGTGGAATAATACTGCTCTGGTCCTGTCTCCTCACCATGGCTCCGTGTAGCTATAGAGAACACAAGCACCTGGGGAATGAGTCAGAAGTTATGCAGGCGCCTATACAATCTGTCATGTGGTTTCCATATTATTGTAAAAGTTGATCCTAAGCTTTAGCTGTTCTGCTAAGCTGTGTCTCTCCCTCTAGTTTGCAACATGAAAGGCCAGGAGACATCTCATTCCTTTGATACCCAGTGTTCCAGTGTTTAAAGTACAGATTTCTCCCACATCTTACCAAATTGGCTGTGTCTCCCAAGGAATTATATGCAGGCTAACAAAGCAAGCAGTGCCAAGAACATCCCCCATGTGGTCAGCCACACAGACAAGCATAATCGTAAGCTCTGCCCAGCCTCTGAGCCTGTCAGCTACTTTGAGTTACTGTGCGATGCTCAAAAGTACTACCAGCATCTTCTCCAGACATGTTTAGCAGGGACAGGCACAGAACTTTAGAAGGAAAACGTTCGCTGCTGTGTAGGGTGATTCTGAGTTTTGGAGTAGTGCTGATTCAGTGATTGATTTCCTTCTGGAAAGGAAGAAGGCCAATACTTTAAACTGCCAAAGTATCATTCATGCCTCGTCCTCAATGTTTGGCAGGTTTAAACATCAAATACTTCATTACTGAAGTAATTGAAAAATGCCAGTTGCCTTGAGCTAGAGAACACTTGGAGGGACCAATATCACATGCTAATATTACAGTGACTTTTAGGGATAATCATCGTTAAGTATTTGTTATTTATGTATTTCTGTTGCTAGGAAGTTTAGCTGAAGTGCTACAAGTTGCTAATTTTGTTTCTGATACCCACTGAAGGCCACATTCAGCCATATGTTCATGTGTGTGCTGTGTGCCTTGGTTTATTTCCTTTAGTGTTTTATGTATCAACCCAACTAAATAGTTCTGCATGTAGCATTTTTGCAGATTCTATTTATCATCAACAGCAAAAATTTTTCTCCCTGGATGGCCTAAATACAGAAAAGCAACATTACCTCTGAGTGGATAGGAATAGAGATTTTCTCAGGGATAGTGGACATTATTACTAGCTAATAATAATGATTCAAGTTATTTTTGTATTTGAATTTGAGCTGTGTTTGTATTTGTGTTGTACCTGATCATTTATTTTTTACTCATTATTATTTTTCTTTGAGATGGAATCTCGCTGTCGCCAGGCTGGAGTGCAGTAGTGCAATCTTGGCTCACTGCAATCTCTGCCTCCTGGGTTCAAGCGATTCTCCTGCCTCCGCCTCCCGAGTAGCTGGGCCTACAGACGCACACCACCATGCCCAGTTAATTTTTTTATTTTTAGCGGAGATGGGGTTTCACTATGTTGGCCAAGATGGTCTCGATCTCTTGACCTGGTGATCCGCCTGCCTCGGACTTCCAAAGTGCTGGGATTATAGGAGTGAGCCACCACGCCCGGCTGTACCTGATCATTTACTAAGAACTTTTCTGGTTTGTTTTCTCACATTTAATCTTCACTGGGAACTTGTGCAGTAGGTATTGAAGTCATTTCATTTCCAGATGAAAACAGTGTGGAATTACAGTACAAGGATGGTAAAAGATTAAATAATATTGTCCATCAAATATGGACAACAACTGGGATTTCAGTGCAGGTCTGTCTGACTCCAAGTCCAGTGTTCTTCCAGTTCTTCTTATGTTTAAATTCTCCTGAAATTCAACAAATTAGTTAGTGGCATGGTTGCCCCTGCTGGGCCACAGTAATTGGAATATTAATGGAACCACATGGCTAGCTCCTTGCACTTGTAGCAAGGCCTGTCCAGGTATGTCTGGAGCCAGTTGCCAAATTCAAAGGGATGTCATGAGATGTTTTAATCGCTATTTTCTCCTTCCTCTTTGATGTCTTCTTGTTGGCAATGGTATAGCCATTTGTTACGCACCCAATTAAGTCAGCAATCTTGTAGTCTTTTGTAGAATGTGGAAACTTCTCGTTTTATGCCTTGTGACTCTGCTTCATGGAACCGACAAGAGAGATGGCGGAAAAGGTTACAGTCACTCCATTTCTCTATTATCGTCTTCTGCTGAGAGCTCATCACTAATTTTGGTGTCAGAGCAACAGTCATTCTGAGGCCTTATGAAAGCCTACATACTCCCCAGCAACACAGACAGCCCCCCTGACCTTTGCGGCTGCAGATAATGGCCAAGGCTGTGGCAAAGTGACCTTTAGGCCAAGAGTGGGTGGCAGCACTTTCTTTTCTGTGACATTCATTTTGCTTTGCCTCTGTTTGTATTTTTAATTGGAAGCATGTACCGTGTGAATCTGCGTGGTTCTCCCCCTCCGCCCTGAACTCTGAGCAGAGAGACTGTGTCTGGCTGGCTCTCGTTATAAAGGAATGCTCTCAATGCCAAGCTAGGGGTCATTACTAATTGCCACAGCGACAGACACAAAGGATATTACCGGCAGTCTTTCAGGGGGAGATGCTATCAGCAGAAGAGGGCCTTTGTCCCACCTGGACCAGCCCATGTTTCCTTCTCATATTCATTTTACTCCCATGATCCCAGGAGATGAATCAGGCACTTGAATTTTTTTTTTTCCAAATGACATTATTTATTGCACCAGAAATCTTGTCATCCAAGAGGAACCACAGCCATTTAGGCCATCTCTTCAAGCTCCATCTCCAGTCCTTGTCCTTGATGATACTGTTTGCTGTAGACTCACCCCGCATCCTTCATTTCCTTTCCAGGCTGCAGACAGCTTGAGCCTATTCTAAAGGTCTCATTATTTATTCTGTTTAGTTCTTTATTATTTGCTAACTATCAAATATTCCCAAGTTGCTTTCTGTATGTTCATCTTGTTTCCTTGGGTAGCTTTTTTCACTACTTATCAAAGCGACGCTGAGTATGAAAATTTCATAAGCACCTACTGTGTGCCAGGACCTAAGCTAGGTATTTTATGTACATAGTTTGATTTAATCCTTACAACAAACCTGCAACTTAGGAGTTGTTATCCTCACTTTATAGACATGGGACTGGAGCTTACAGGCACCGTGAACATTACAAACTTGCCAAGCATCACACATGTCTGTGCAGCTGGCGCATACCAAGGCAGGATGCTAACCACTGGACATGGGTTGTGGAAAGGTGGGAAGAGGCTCAAAGCATGTATGATGTTAGCCCCTATAAGCCTCCAAACATGGACTCACCCACCCCACTGTGCCAGACACGTCGTTCGTATTCAGTAAGGACACCCATGATGGTATCCTTAAACATGATGCTCTTTTGGCTGAATCACAGAGGGACAGGCCCTGCACTGAGGTTCAAACACTGGTGTGCCATCGGGGCAGGGATCCCTCTGATGGGGCCTGTCAGGGATTGTGAGATTGGAAAAAGTCGCACTAGTGTTGCTCGTTTCCCAGCTCACTCAGTAAATACTTTATGTGGGCACACGTGGGTACCTGGGAGACTAGTGGGGAACATGGCCTGGGAATCCTGCCCTTTAGGGAGCTGAGACATTATCAGCACACACTTCCTCCTTCCTCAGAACCATCCAGTGATCCGGAAGAAAAGTTCTCAGAACTTACATCATTGGTAGAGTAAGCTTTTTGACAAAAGCTGGAGGAAGAAAACCATTGTGGAGAAAAAAAATCTCTCTCTCAACCACTCATACACACACACACACACACACACACACACACACACACACACTGCCATAAACCAAAGCCACAGAATGATCTTTAAGAAAGGACAATTTATGGTAAATGCCAACATTTACATGGCAAAAGGAAGCAAGCGTCATACCTCCTTCCCCTATTCAAAATTGCTTTTTATTTTCAGCAAACTCAGAGTAGGAGATAGCAGGTTTTCTCCTACTTCGAGTGGTATGATTTGGATAGCCTGGGACCTAGAACACCCCAGCAGCCTGGGACCTCACAGAATGGGGAGGCCCATTCTCCAGGCACCTGGCTGCCAACACGTGCAACCCAGTTGAGGACTTTCACGCTCACACCCAGGGGCCCTAATGTGTCAGAGAAATGGAACAGTTTTGCCTTCTTCTTGCACAGGAGGAACTGCATCTCCAAGGCAGCCGGATCCACATGTAAGATTGTGGAAGGGGCCAAGAAGGTGCTGTCATCTTAGAAGAAAATTGTGCTTTTATGTTCTGCCGTCTTTTGAAATCCAGCTCCTGCTCGTAAATCGCCGTGTAGCCATGTCAAGGATTATGGAGGGTTTTTCTATGTATGTGTGTATATGTACATTGTTGCTCCTGATGACTCAAGCAGCGGTGCTAGCGGGGAAGCTTGGTCCACCTCGCACAGCGCTTAACAAGAGTCCTGACAACAGCAATATGTTACCACTTTTGTTTGTACTGCATCTTCACACCCACTCACTCAGTAACAGACTGAATGAAATGTGCTCCGGTGCTTTGTGTGGGAGAAAAAGAATGAAAATAATGGCCATTCAGGCAAAATAAGGCTTTTTGGTGCTTTTCAGAAGGCAGTCTTGTTTTCATTGTTGTCCCTGTGTTCACATAATGGCCTTATCCTTGTCTTTCATTGAAACACGCCCAAAGCAAGGAAAACATTTCACCCTGAACACAGAAGAATGCAGGCTCTTAAAGTGAGCAGCAGGGAAGATATGGGCTGGGAGGATGCTGGACCAGGTGTCTACAGGGCTCCCTGCTCAGAACAAGTTGATGGGCAGGTGACTATGGATGGGAAAGGGGCTTGCTGGAAACCAGCTCTGCTCTATCTGGCAAGGCCTTAAGAAGGGGAAAACATGATCATCACCATCATTGTGCACATGCACTGGGCACTTACCATGCACCAGGCATGGGACAGGGTGTCTCTTAGGCGTCATATAATCTGTTCCAAACCCTCTCAGGAGGATATCATTATTATCCCCATTTTAGAAATGAGGAACCCAAAATCTAGAGAGGTTAAGTAACCTCCTCAGGAGTCATGTGGAGTCAAGATTTGAATCAGGTACCATCTGACCCCCCCCACTTAAACATCACACCAGCATCTTAAACACTACCTTAAGATCCTCAGAATCAAACCTCCCATGCTTCCAAATTAGAGGGTCGTGGATGAGGAGGGGAATTTCAGGGAGGGATACTTTGAGAACTATTCCAAAGAGGGTTGTTCTAAGTTCCCTTTCTGGCTCATCTTTAGGATAGAGGAGCTGCATGTTATATTGACCCTAAACATGTGAGAGGCAGGATGAGGGAGGGCGTCAGCCTGGATTCAGATCTGGATGTCCTGGGACCAACTCCATGAACACGGACTGTCCATTCTCCTCCCTGGGATTTGACAGCCTGTGCTTTAGCTATACCCCCATGCTTGTTAAAATGACCACAGGGCTGGAAAACTGTCTGTGGTTTCCCTGCTCCTGCATCTTTCCAGGGAGCTCTCTTCATGAGGACGTCTCATTAGTTGCTCATTTCTGTTTCTCTCAATGACAGGAAACCCACTGGAGCCACAAGGGCCTTTGAGACGTACCTCACTAGCCCTGAAGAGATTCTTCCCTTTGTGTGCAAGATGCCTCCTCCTCTATCCTCAGGCCATCCACATCCCACCAACCCTGATAGGTCCAGTTGAAATCCCACCTCCTCAACAAGACCATCCTTGTGTACATGTTTCTTCCCGGCTCCACATTCGGAGACATCACAATGGGAGCTTGAAATCAATCACTGTAGGGATATTTACACCACAGAAATTGGCAAACATTGCAAATCAGACTCTTGTTTTTGCTGTTGTTTTGTAAGCTGGTTTATCAGCACGTCACTGCTCATACCTAATGCCCCACCACTCGTTTGGCCCCAACAATTAAAACCGTACTTTGGCCGTGTTTTATGATGTGCCCATGCTTGTCTCTCAGTGGAGACTGTAGGAGGATCATCAAATTATTTGTATCTCCACAGCATCATCATGGTACCTTGTAAATAGCAAGTATTGTCCCCTGTCTGTGTCTGTCAGTGTTGTCCATTTCATTTATTAATATTTAGGGTGTACTTTTTCCCTAAAAATCTTCAGATGATATCCAACTGGCTACAAGTGAATGTCTCAAAGAGCTAATTGTCTATCATTCCTTTCTTCATTCATTCAACCATTTATTTATACCAGTGAGCATTTGCTATGTGCCAGGCATTAGTTCAAAGGCAAGAGTACTCAGAGGTAATTAAAACATAGGAGGTCTCCACCCTAGGGTAGCTCACATTCTAGTCAGGAGAGACAGAAAATAAACAAGTAAACAAATCCACAAAATTAGAAACTGTCTTATAGCAGCAAAGGATACAAAAAGAAGAACCCAGGAGGATGGAATAGAGGAGCTGGGGCATGGGTGGGGCATAGTCCCAGGTTGGGATGTATATTCATTTCCTATTGCTGCCATAACAAATAACTACAAATGTTTTGGCTTAGAACAATATGAATGTATTCTATCATGGTTCTAGAGGTCACAAGTCTAAAATGGGTTGTGATATGGTTTGGATTTATGTCCCAGTCCAAATCTCATGCTGAATGATAACCCCCAGTGTTGGAGGAGGGGCCTAGTGGGAGGTGATTGGATTATGAGTGGATTTCCCCCTTGCTATTCTCATGATAGTGAGTGAGTTCTCATGAGATCTGGTTGTTTAAAAGTGTGTGGCATCTTCCCCTTTGCTTGCTCTCTCTCTCCTGCTGCACCATGTAAGACGTACCTGCTTCCTCTTCACCTTTTGCCATGATTGTAAGTTTCCTGGGGCCTCCCCAGCCATGCTTCCTCTACAGCCTGTGGAACCATGAGCCAATTAAACCTCTTTTCTTTATAAATTACTCAGTCTTAGGTAGTTCTTTGTAGCAAGGTGAGAATGGACTAACACAGGTTGGAGGCCTACATTCCTTCTGGAGACTTCAGGGAAGAATCATATCTTGGGCTTTTCCAGCTCCTGGAAGCCGCCTGCATTCCTTGGCTTGTGGTCCTGCATCTCTCCAATTTCTTCTTCTGTCATCACAACTCCCTCTCTGACTCTGACTCCTCTTCCTCCATCTTTTTCCCTTATGAGGACTCTTGTGATCATATGGGGTCCACATGGATAACCCAGGATCATCGCCCCATCTCAAAATACTTCCTCATTTGAGTCTCTTTTGCCATGTAAGGTAGCATATTCACAGGTTCCAGGGATTAGGAGGCGACATCATTGGAGGTCATTATTCTTCCTACCACAGGAGGTGAGGGAAGTCCTCTCCCAGGAGGTGGCACTTGAGAGGAGACCCACATGACAAAAACAGATGAGGGGGACAGGCTGCAAAGATCCTGGACCTGGCACAAGCTTGCAGATTCTGAGGAACATGCCAGCATGATTGAAGTGAGCAGCCAGGGGAGGCTGGAGGGGGAGGAAGGGTCCAGGTCCCTCTGCATTGCGGGAGCCAGAGGAGGAGCGTGGATTTCATTCTGAGTGCAATGGAACATGGGCAGAGGGCTGGAGAGTTGTGTTTTCACTGGGCTAACTTGTATGTGGATGAAGACAGCTTCTCTGGCAGTTGTCTAGAGCAGTGCTGTCTGGTAGAAATACAATGTAATCACATTTGTCAGTTTAGATATTCTAGTAGCCAAATGTTAAGAAGTAAAAGGAAACAGCTGAAATTAACCTTAATAAAACATTTTCTCTTTACCCAATATATCCAAAGTGTTATCATTTCAATGCGGTATCAATATGGAAAACTTATTAATAAGATTTTTTATATTCATTTTTGTACCATATCTTCAATATCTAGTGTGGGTTTTATGCTTAAAGCATACCTCAATTTGGACTGGCCATATTTCAAGTGCTCGACAGCTATATATATATACCGTGTGATTGGTGGCTACCATTTTGGATAGTACATGTGTAGGCACTTTTCTCAGAATCCTGTGCAAAGTCTACTCAGGCGGTGTTTAGAAAAGCAATGAACAGTGCAGCGTCACGGAACATATGAGCCACCTGTCACTTCCATCAGCTATCCCCAATGCCAGAGGTTCTGTGTAGGCCACAGGAAGTAGGAGATGGAACAGGAGATTCTAGAAAGGATGTGTCCTCTGGTGAAACTGGTGAGGTTCAGGCACAGACTCCGATTAGACTTTTGCCTGGCTGCAACCTCCGAGAAACACCCTGTCTCTGTTTATTTCATAGATCTCTAAGTTCACCTCTGCATTCATCCTTACACCTTTAATCCTCAGCCAAAGCCAGATTTTTTTCCCATTTCTTTATGGACAGGGCCATTTATTCAACTCATTATACCAATATTACTGAAAACAAGGGCAGAGGTTAAGAACAGGAAAAATTCAATGAAGCAATGAGAGGGTATCAATTGCTAGGACAAGAAGTATATTCCAGGCACTTTTAAGCTTTACCCATGCTCTGTTGAGCTCTCGCTGTGACCCTGATATTAACCATAAAAGTATAGTCCAAAAAGCTTAGTACCAAAAGAGCATCATATATATCCATTGAGATTTTTACAGTGATATTAAAAGGGGTTATGAAACAGAAAATAAAGATCTGAATTAAACATTTAGGTCGTGGTGGTTTTGCATAAAGTCTAGTGTATGAGAAGCATATTCAATACTGCACAAGACAATAAAAATAATAGCAATGTTTATTAGAATATCCTATTTAGAATCAGCAATCTGTGCAACATACTCAGCTTTTAGGAGACGGGCTGGCCCCGAGTTTCTTTCCAGTGATGGATTTGGGGGGCTGACATCTTGACCCTGCCATCCAGCCTGTGGGTACCATCAAAAGGCAGCTTGACCATTTTTGATATGTAGTGACAAAAGCTCTAATGTGTGAGGACAAAGGTGCCTTCTGTGAGTGCTTTGGGGCTTTAGCGCTTCAGTCAAATTACCAGTGGCTCTAATTAGTGTTCCTGAAATCTGGAGCAATCTATATCTGCATTCCAAAAAGGGGTGGAATGTTTCCCTCTGATAACACATTAGTATGAGTCCTTCCTAGATGAGTTTTCTGAAATTATAAGGGCATGATAGTGTGGAGGAGAAGCAGTTACAATAGAGAAACCTGTTGCTTTGAAAATCAGCAGTGATCTTGCAATCAGCTGATTAATAAATATTTATACAGTACCTATCAAGTGCTACACTCTGGAAAAAATAAGTATGCAATGATAAATCACAGTATGGGCACCAGTGTGGTTCTGACCTGGGAGTGAGTAGACCTGAGCCCTGCCAGCCACTTACAGTTGCTGCTATCTTGGTTTAATCATTGTATAGCAGAGACATTAGCTATTGTCTCAAGGAAGATTCATTTCCCTAGGACAAGTTACTTTACCTCCCTGGACCTCAAGATTAACAGGGTCTGAAGGGATCATGCTGCTGGTGGTAATAAAAATAGCTTCATGGCTGGGCACGGTGGCTCACGCCTGTAATCCCAGCACTTTGGGAGCCTGAGGCGGGCGGATCACAAGGTCAGGAGATCGAGACCATCCTAGCTAACACGGTAAAACCCCGTCTCTACTAAAAATACAGAAAATTAGCTGGGCGTGGTGGTGGGCGGCGCCTGTAGTTCCAGCTACTCGAGAGGCTGAGGCAGGAGAATGGCGTGAATCTGGGAGGCGGAGCTTGCAGTGAGCCGAGATTGCACCACTGCACTCCAGCCTGGGCCACAGAGTGAGACTCCGTCTCAAACAAACAAAAAAAAATAGCTTCACATACTGAGGTGTATAATTGTGCTAAGTACTTCATGTAAATTAACTCATATATTTCTCAAGCAGACTCAACTAGGCGATGGGTTCTGTTAGTTCCAATTTATAGATGAGAAAGCTGAGATTTAGGTTGTGTGACTTACCTGAAATCCAAGAACACCGACTAATACCAGAGCTGAGATTCAGTATCAAGTCTTAGAGCCTGTAAAGCTTGCAGTCGACACCCCCGGAAACCCATCCCAGCTGTCACATTCTGTAGATCTGGGGACCTTAAAGAATCATCAGAAGATTGCTTGGGGGAATGAAAAGGTTGAAAACTGATGGGGGAAACCATATTTCAGGGAAATAAGGACGAGGCATTAGCAGAACTTCAGAGAGGAGAAACATACCATCGTCTGTGGCTCAGAGAATTCAGAACCTAACTACATCACAATACCATGATGCTGAAATGCAGTGTCTCTTTCTGGGACACACACTGATAAATCAATGCTGAGATCTCAATTTGTGTTAACGTAGTGATGGTCATTCAGCAAATGAGCCTTCACATAGCAGGCAGTGCCACCCGGAAAGGCACTTCAAGGTTGCTGTATGACAAGTAGTCTCACCTTCTCAACCTTTTCATTTTATACCAGTGTCAGCCACAGCTGGGGGAGCTGTGAATTTCACTTTAACTATAATATTTAGTGAGGACACACACACACACACACAGTGGCACCCACAAAGTCTTCACTTTGAAACAAGAGTGGGTTTGGTTTCCTTCGCTTACACAACTGATGCCTCCCAGGGATACTTTTGTTTAGATGGCTCATTGGCCACAAACCGTTTCATTATGTGTTGCCCAGTTACCTTGGCTTCCTGCACATTCTTTTGAGCAGATAGTTCATCTCCTTATCTCAGAGAATTGTTTCCCCAAGTGTAGCCCTGGAGTCAATAGCTTTGATACCATCGAGGCAAGAAGGCATTAAACCACCTTTTTTTGTAATTGTCTTAGTCTTACTTTTTCATGTCTGTTTCATGAAAAGATGATGTGGTTAGATTTAAGCTGGGCCTTGCTGAGGGTGTCATCTGTGCCTGGGGTTACCCACATCATCACGTGGCTTACCTTCCTTTGCAGTATGGTGATCTTATCTTCTTTGCTGCTTCTTGCCATAGAGCAACCAGCTCCTTCCAGCTCCTGTGTGTGCGTGCGTGCACACAAGTGTGCATTCAACATACGTGGAGGTTTGCTCATGGCAGCAGCTTGTAAAATGACACTTTACCGTTCAGTATGGAAACTGACTGGTTGAGGGCCTTTTCTATACTCTTAGGGGCAAAAAACAAACAAACAAACCAACAACCTCCTTCATTGGCTTTTCCATTTGAGAACTTGGAGCAAAGTTTTCCTTAAGTAGATGCATTTTTGTGTAGCTTAAGGTAGTAATTCTTTTGTTCCCTCTGTGTCCCAGTCACTGAGCTGACAACCCAGGGTACAAAGATAAATATGACTGAGTCACTGTCCTTCAGAGAGCCTGAGGACAGTCATAGGAGAAAACATGTTAACAAATAGCTAGCATTCAACTTAGGAAGGGCAGAGAGGTGCCCGGAACAGAGTTCTCTGGGAAGACAAGTGACAGAACTAGGAGAGAAGAGCCAGAGGAGGCTATGAAAAGGAGCAGGCATTTAAACTCCATCCTCAAAGTCAAGTGCAGGTTTGCCAGTTAAAGAGGGGAAGATATTCCTGGTGGAGAGAGTAACAAAAAAAAGTAAATGAAGATGTGAAAGTGTGGGCTGTGTTTCGTGTGCCCTGAGCCGAGGTGTATCAGGGTGAGGCTGTAGAAAGATGGGCCAGCCCCGCTGAGGAAGGACTTTGTGCATTATCCTGAGATGTTTAGCATTCAGGGTATGCTTTAAGGTTTAATCCAACAAGTGCACCAGAGATCCAGGAAAAGCAAAAAGAGACATTCATGGACCTTGCCAAAATGGAGAACTTTGCCTTCCCCAGCAAGACAGGGCTGTGCCAGCCAGTCTATCCCTGGTTCTGACTCAGCCTTTGTCTTTCTTTTCATCAGTCATTTAACCCTCCGAGAACCTGGCTTGCCATGGTCAGAGTGTGAATCTTGAAAGCGTCCTTGACCCCTCCTGACAACTGTAAAGTTGTGGGAAGAATTACTGTTGTATTTCATCTGGCCCTTGGGCAGCTAGTGGGCATTTGACCGTGACACATGTAACAGGAACAGTTGGTTTGTGTGGCTGCAGCGGCCACATCACGGGGAGACGGAAAGAGCTCTACGCCTGTTAGAAAGGGCCTTGGGGACCGTGTGGGCTCTACCACTGTCATACTGAATGGCCTTGGACAAGTTATTTCTCTCCAGTCTCCAATGTCCTCACCTGTAAAAGGAGAGACCTGGACTTTGTGGCTACTAAGAGGCCTTTTCTCCCTTCTACCCTGTCTGATTCTGCCTTGACTCTTTAATGTTTAGGAAGTTAGAGTGGAGAAGACTGACCAGGGAGCATCTCTACTTAACATGGGGACTCTGAGATTTGTGCATGTTTGTGCTTCGAGCAAGGAAAAAACAAATCACCAAGTGGCCCAGCGAGGTCCTTCCTTCTTCCATTTCCTTGCAGCAGAACAGCACGGGGAGGGAGAGAGGCAGAACCCAGCTTCCGGACTGAGTAGATCTTGGGTTTGGACGTTTGGAGAATTACCTTAGGAATGGAGCGTTGTGAGGGGTGCGGTGGGTGAATGAGAAAGGTAGACAGAGAAAGAGCTGCTGCAGGATGCAGTGAAAGAACCCACATTTCAGGCCAGCTGTTCCACCACCCACCCTCTCTCAGCCGACGTGGCGGACCGGCACTCACTGCCTATCCACTTAAAGCTTCCTGGGCTGCATGTCTTCTTCATCCACCTGATCTTCTACTTTGAAGGCTGAGAACTTTCAGCTCATATGGATGGAGGACTTCTTAGAGCTTCTCTGCCCCAGGCACCAGTTTGGGTTTGGGAGGGGGTGATCATGACAGCCCAGGACCTGTGTGGAGGGTGGGGAGAGGGATGGACAGCAGCACAGGGCATCCATTCAGATAGAAGGAGCAGTGAAGAGGGCTGGGTCAAGAGCATGGGTTTTGACATCATAAGATCTGCAGTCCAGTGCTCACCACTGACCGCTGACTCCCTGTAGAGCCTTCCGAAGCTGCTTCATCTCTACAGGCCTGAAAATGGAAAGTGCAAGTAATGAAACTTCATGTAGGACTCTTGTGAGAAGTAACTCAGAAACAACGCTTAACAGTGTATCTGATGTGTACTAAGTGGCCCATAAATCATAAATGGTGGCTTTAAAAATATCTATTATGATTAATGCATTGAAAAGTAAATGAGAGTCAAGATGTAGAAGTTTCTGTTTGCCTAGACTCGGTGTTTGGACTTTATCCCGCAGCCCATAGGCAGCCAAGGAAGATATTCTGGCAGGGATGACATTAAAGAAATTGCTGTTTGGGGAAATCTTCACCTGTCATTAGTTTGGGGAGAACGGAGGAATGTTGGCAAAGAGGCTGTCAGTATCCAAGCAAAGTGGACGAGGGCCCTGGGGTGATGGAGAAGGGAAGGGGGTGGAAAACACAAATTAATGAACTTTAGAAAGGAAGATGGCTGAGGAGTAAGGGATGGGTCAGCTTGGCAACCACAGAGAAGGAAGGAGGGGTTAAAGATAGTTTTGAGAAGGCGTCCGTGATGGCATTGACCCAAACTGCAGTGCAAGAGGAGGAGAGACAGTGCTCTTCTCTCTCCTGGGGGAGGGCTACCATCTGGGATCACTGGACCCAGGTCCCGCACCCCCAAGGGCACTGCTTGGCACATTGATTCATTTGGATCCTTTTCTCAAAAAGGTTTGAGGCGGTTTTACACCAGATACAGTGGATGGTTTCTACTTTCTTCACAAGTGACAATGAGCTGAAACTGTGACAACCAAAAAAAAAGGAGATAAAGGGCAGAGCACATCATAACGGGGAGGAGAGAACGAGGGCAGAAAATGGACTGACCGGGTGTGGAGGGATGCTTGTTCCACCCGTCCACTCGTGGCCTTCGAATGATTCCATCATTTCTAATCCACTCCGTTTGTGAGGGAGGAATCCCTCCCAGGAAAGACAGAAAAACCCGGTCTTTCTCAACAGCATTTTTACTCTTCCTTTCCTGTGCAATGTCAGAAGCAATGGCAGGGGCCTCCTTCTCCAGAACCAATACAACCTCCAAGAAACGAGAGAGAGAGAGAGGGAGAGAGAAAGCAAGAAAGAGCCACAGAAAGGAAGAGAGAGACAGAGAGAACCCATTGCCAGTAGGCACTGCCAGGCGAGCCGCTGGTTGGATGGCAGCGTCCACGGCAGCCACAGGACGATCCAACTTGTGGCTTTGCTTCTTCTCTTTCTCTTTGGTAGCACACAATCACTCAGCCCTAGATTCCTCTGTGTTTCATACCCAGGAGGTCGGGGAGGGCACCTTGTAGTGTCTGAGGTCCCGAGAGGGTTCACAGCCACCTGAGAAGTGTTGGCGGTCTCTGGGCATGTGTTCTTTCTCCAAGCTGGGTCAGCTGTGGGATGGCGTGGAGAGAAAATAAGAAAAAGTGGTTTCCCTCAGCTCTCTGCTGAAAAAATGCTCACGGGAGTCAGTCAACATTTGGTAAGTACGCTGAACGTTTTTACTTTCAATGCCTAAATTTCTCTGGCTTCCGTAAGGTATCGTTGTCGAGGAAGGAGGTGGTATTGTCGCTACCCTCCCTCCCTGTGTGGTGTGACAGCAGAGATAGTTATCTCTACACCCAACTCAGTGTTGCTTTTTTTGGGTAACAACTTTCGAAAAACTATCACCTGGGCTCCAGCTGGTCAGGCTTCAATGGCAGTTGCCACAGTGCCAGGCAGGATGCTTTGTCAGGCAGGCTGCTGGGCCACGGAGACAGGATTGGAGGGATAATGAAGGCATCCTCCCCTTGTCATAAACCAGAAGCTAAGCCCCCCATTCCTGGGATGTCCAGAGAGACTGGGTAAGAAGATGTGCTGTGAACACAGAGCGCATTCCCTCCTCTCCTCCTCCAGCCTAGCAGTGGCAGGGCACACGCAGGGTCCCTCTCTGGAGGGAAAAGGCAGCTAGGCAAACATCTCAGTCTCTTGATCCTCTTCTAAATGGGACTCCTGAGGTCCAGAGTACTGAACTAACTTTCCCAGAGCCACACCTCTGCTGGTGAGTGGGGACAGGGTTCTATGTGCCATGGTTGCAAATCCATTGTCCGGAGACTTCTGGTTAAGGGCAAAAGGCCTGGCTTCGCAGTCACGGATCAAATCCTGCCTGAGAACCTGGGGAATTTCGCCTTCACCCAGCCCCATGGTGAGCTCTCAGTCTCCACCAGGTCTGTGCCAGAGCCCTCTGGGGCAAGTACAGAGGACACTGGCTGAGAGGACCAGGCACCAGAGGAACAGACATCCTTTCTTTCCCTCTGTTGAGCCCTCCGAGTCAAAAGTGGACTACCCGAGAAACAGGCTGTCAAAGGAAACCTAGGTTCTCATACTAAGGCAGCAAGTGAGGTGAACCCCAGAAGCAGTTCTAATTGCTGCTGCAGACCCAGGTCTCCTCCTCCCTCTGAGAGCCATCTTAGGCCCAATTCTATACACTCGGCCCCCGCCCATCATCACAGCTCTTGTTCCTTGGCTGTTCCAAGACTCTCCCTCCAGCCCCTCCCCCTGCTTGCTACCCACAGGACATAACTCTTACTTCCTCTTCCAGTCTGGGCATCTGCCTTCTCTATTTACATTTTAAGATGTTTTTATTTAAATAGGCAAACAGCAAAGATCTAAGAGCACCTACTAGACGCCAGCCTTCATAGTAGACACTCCATGCCTGCACATAGACGTAGATGATATATGCACACATACATAGGCATGGAATTTTATTTCCTCCCATGCTTCTGGTGCCTGTAAGTGAATGCAGGACAGGGCCACTGTGTCTCACAACTCCATGGGGAGTCATTCACCGTGTATGCTGTACACTGTGCTCTAGCCAGTGCCAGTCTCATGAAATACAGTGGTACTCTCTGGAGTCACGAACTCATTATACCTACCCTGGGTCCTCTCTGCCACATGCACTGTGCAGATGTGCATTCATATAATGCAATGAGTAAGGGTGTGATTGCTGAACTCCAGGCAGACTTGCATTCAAGTTCGAGCTAAACTATCAATAGCTGTGTGGCTTTCTGTGAGGTATTTAATCTGTCTGAGCTTCCTAGGAAATACTAGGTTGGTGTAAAAGTCATTTCATTTTTTGCCATTAAAAGTAATGCATTGATTTTTAGGGTGGTTGGATAAATTAAATAAAGAAATGCAAATGAGATTATTCAGTGAGGTACATAAGTGGTCAATATGTAATTTCGATTATTATCATCACCTTTAATGTGATTATTATTTAGTCAAAATTGTCCTTATATTCGTTAAGGGTACAATATATTAATGCTATTCCTACAATGCCTGACATGTAAGCACTTAAAAAATATGTGTTGAGGCTGGGCGTGTGCCTCACACCTGTAATCCCAGCACTTTGGGAGGCCAAGGTGGGTGGATCACGAGGTCAGGAGATCGAGACTATCCTGACTAACACGGTGAAACTCTGTCTCTACTAAAAAATACAAAAAAAATTTAACTGGGCGTGGTGGCGGGCACCTGTAGTCCCAGCTTCTCGAGAGGCTGAGGCAGGAGAATGACCTGAACTCAGGAGGCAGAACTTGGAGTGAGCCGAGATCGCACCACTGCACTCCAGCCTGAGCAACAGAGCGAGACTCCCTCTCAAACAAACAAACAAATATATATGTGTTGAATAAATGTTTTGAAGGATGACCAGGTGGAAAGCCAAATGCTCCCTTGAAAGGAAAAGAAGAAAATTGTCTGGGGGAACTGAGTTAAAGCCAGAAGACACTGAAGTTTTTAACATGATTTTGGTTAAACCACGTGCCCTGGAAACTGAAAGCAGAGAGGGAAATCTTGAAGTGGCCACACTTTTTGACACCTACAAACAAAAGATGCCATTACATCTGGTGTGAGTGGGGTTCCCCATGAACCTACTGCTGCTTCTGCCACTTTTTCTTCCTAAAGAAAACTTCCAGAAAGAGGGGTCTTTTGGTCTGGTGGTTTCAGGTCAAGTTTCATCTTGCACAGAGACAGAGTACCACGGCCCTGTGACCTGCTGCCTGTCTGCTTGGACAGCACACCCTTATCAATGGGGCAGGTGGCGGGATGTTCCTCTTCCCCATGCCAGACATCTGGATGTCTGGAAACAGCTGGATAGCTTTTTCCCTTTCTGTTCCAGATGTTTGGTGCTATGCGGTCATAGAGTAAAATCCCCAGCCCAGGCCATGTCTGGGTGAACATATTACACCTGTTTTCTAGGGTTGTTGGTCGATAAAGCAGACTCTAAGGTCTGGAATGGAACAGGATGCTGGAGAGTAGGGGGTGGCAGAAACAATAGGATAGAAGTGTAAGAGGGTAGAGAACACAGCTCATCCCACCACTTGGGATGGCTCGAGTGGATCTCAGAAGCAGTAAGAACAGAGTCTGTATTCAGAGAAGGGCTTGGAAGCCAAGCCTTGAAGGATATGGATGGTCCACTACACTCCTCTCCATGGGATAGAGCAGGGTTGTTCGTTTCTAAAAGCCCCTTCTCAAGCATTTTCAGACATTTTCTCTGCCAGCTGCCGTGCTAGGCAACAAGGACACAGACCTGAAGGAGACAGCTCTTGTCCTTCAGGCTGTACCTTCACATGCCAAATGCCTGTGTGCGAAGCAGACAACTCAGTTGCTCCCAGAAGTGTCCAAATATCCAGTTTTGTTTTTGTTTTTGTTTTGTTTTGTTTTGTTTTTTGGCAACATGAGAAGAAACAATCAGATGCTAACTTGTTTAGTGGAGCCCTTTATGATTTCACAGCGGATGAAGACAGGGAGGACTGTGTCCCCAGTGAGCTCTTTAGAGGGGTAAGTGGTGCACGAGGCTGTATTCGACAGGGAAACCAAGGACCAGGCTACAAGCCAGCGTGAGACATGACTTAGAGCGGGTGCGCCCCTACACTCCAAACAGGCTCCCCACGGAAGGCAGGGCAGGAGGTGGCGATTTTCTTGCTTTGTGTTTTTCACATGTGAAACTTGTAGTACCTGCTACCGAGCCTGAGCCTGCATTGAGGTGTGCAAGGAGGGGCGAGGTTGGCAGTGTGCCGCGTGTGCATTGATTGATATATGTGCATCCTCATTGCTTCGCAATTATTAAAGCCCCACCTGTGGAGGAGCTTGTGTTCGCCAAGCTTCATGCCACATCTGGAATCACCTCAATCAACTAGGCTTCACTTTTTTCCTAGTCAGTTGCATTTTCTAATTTGATATATTGACACAAACATAGGAAATATGGGAAAGAAAATGAACAAGAAAGAAAGAGTTCAGTGACAGGAAGGAAGGGCCAAAGACAAAGTTCAAGAGGGCCTTAAAAGTCAACGAGGGGGTACAGCACAATGGCTCATGCCTATAATCCCAGCAGTTTGGGAGGCTGAGGTGGGAGGATCTCTTGAGCCCAGGAGTTTGAGATCAGCCTGGGCAACTTAGCAAGACCCCATATCTACAAAAAAAGAAAAAAAGAAAAGGTCAAGGTATGGATTTTGTATGTGAGCATAAGCTTAGGGAGCCATTGAAGGATTTTTCAACAGGGAAAGGCCCTGGTCAGATTTGCTATGTAGAAGCATTGTTGACTGCAGTGTACACAAGAATATGGGCTGGTGCCTTAGAGCAAGGCGAGAGACATGGACTGCCTGACCTAGGAGAGTAAAGGTGGGACAGCAGAGGAGGGAGCTGATTGGAGGATATTTTAGGAGAGAACCCACTGAGGATTCAGTGACTAATGGACATGAGCTATGATGAAGAGTGTTGATGGTGAAGATTCTCAGCTTTCCTGCAGGGTTTAAATGGAGGCATCTCAAGCTAAGACGAAGACCTGGGAAACAGTAGGTTAGGCAAGAAGGCTGAGTTTGATTCTGACAATGCTATGTCTGGAGTCCCCGCTGAACGTGTGGGTGGAAGTGTTCAGGGAGCCATAGGAGAGGGAATCTGGACCCGGGGAGACCTCTGCTTAGAGACTGATGCTAGAGATTTCCTTAGTGCCCAGGGAAAGTGTGGAGCATGGGATAACCAGCCTACTGATCAAGCAAGCCTATGGGACCTTCACTTCTGGGGCAGGCAGAGGGGGAGGAGCCTGTGACAAGGATGAAGAATGGTCAGAGAAATTCGAGGACAACCAGTGTCCTTGAATTTACATCTCTTCTCCTTCTGTCATTGTGCATGTTTTAAAAAATCCAGAGCAAGAAGGAAGTTGTTCTTTTTTGTCTCCTCTCTCTATCTGCACATAAAGCAATGTGGCCAGCCCAGATCTTTGAGGGATGTTTCCAGCCACATCATAGTTCTGCCTGGGGATGCTCTTTTCCCATGGAATGACATTTACGCCAGCACATGCTGACTAACGGTACACCGTGTAGAGCAGATTTTCGGCTGAATGCCATCTGTTTCAAAAACAATTAAACCGAGTTTGCATGTAAACTGTGTGACCAATGCTTAACCATCAGAAATATGCCTGTCACTGGTGGACACGCTAAAAAGAGGTCAGTGTAATTAAGTAAGTGATCGGACAATACCCTAGGTATTCATGTGTGCCTTGGGTATCACAGAACTTGAGTTTTTCAGACAAAAACAAATACCAGGGAAGCTGTTTGTTTTAAAATCAGTAGTAAGTTTTCATATCAATGCCAATTCTTGGAGGTAAAGTGAATTAATAATATTTTCCGGCTTTAGAGGTGAATCAAATGAGACAGGCCAGTCATCTACTTGGTTGGATGTCAGGATAATAAACGAAAGCAGAAGATCGTAATGATTTAATAGCTTGAGTTCAAAGGTACAAATAAGGTACTGAGGAGTTTGGAGAAGGAAGTAAGAGTCAAAGACCTGGGATCGAGGCTCCCACACCCCATCCTCCGACTCCTCACCTGTAAAATAGGGATGGTCATAAACTCAAATCACGGTTGCCATGACAGTTATATGTATATGGAAACAGCTTTGTGATGCAAAGTGGGTTGGGCACAGGTTGTTTTCATTGGTGTCTCATTTTCGGGGGAAGACTTCACTTTTAGGTGTATCTCCTGGCTCTGGAAGGCCAATCAGAGAGCTGCTGGTGTTTCTGTAGGTTCTGTTTTTGAAATCTTTGGTCCACACAGTTTTTGCTTACCCTCTTCACTTTAGTAACGTCAGAAAGATTATATGATTGACTGATAGAACACCAGCAACCCAGAGAGATATTGTACCACGGCCCCAGGCTATACTTTCCATTTTTATTAAAATTCTTATTAACTCATAGCCCAAGAGCTTTTAAGCCAAGCCTGATCTCCTTTAGGGCCCCTTGATTTGATCAGAGCAATTTGTGTGCAGTGTTCTGGTCCCACTTTGTGCAGATGCAGCCAAGACAGCAGCCAAATGATGTTATTCTGAAGTGACGGGGGTGTCTCTCCCTTCAAAACCACTTTCCCTTACTATACCACTCCCACCCGGCCCTGTAGACACTTGAGCTCCACAATTACAAGTCCACTTGCTGGGGTTAAGAACCTCCGGTCCCTTTGAAGCTCCAAATGGAGGTAGGAAACATAACTACTAGTCATTTATAGTTCAGTGATGCCGAGCTTGTTGGCTCCTATTCTGAAAACAAGGATAGTTTTTTTTTTTTTGGAGGGGGAAAAAATAATCCTGCGAAGATGAGGGTCCTGAAGGAAAATATACTGTTGCAGTGTGAGAGGGGGAAAAGGGAAACAAGCAAGGAGAACTCAAGGCATTGGGCCTAGGTCTCAGCATTGTCGAGGGGTCGCTGTGTCACTCTTAGATGTGAACAAAATGACTTCCCCTCAACAAATGCGCAGCCCCTCATCTGGGGATGGAAGTAGGTCCATTGGGCTGCTGGGCAAATCTGCATCTGAATTCTTCCCCCATGGGCTTTATGATGGTTTTTATCCTTCGGTTGGTGTTTGCTTAAGTGGCCTCGCTGAATTTCTCACATTTATCATTCCATTAACAGGCAGACTTAAGCTTAATATCATCACCTTGGTAATCTGCTAAACTAGAGAGCACCTGAAAATAGCAACTCTCTTTGCAGCTTGCTGAGTAGAAGCCACTTCTTTCTTGGAATCCTAGGACATATCTGGGGCCATTTTGATTTTTACTCAGGTTCCTGTCAAGGTGTGGAGCACACGGAGTTGAGGCTGAGAAGGGTGGTGCCGCTTTTCACAGGAACTAACCTTGGATCTGTAGCATTATTGACTTAGGCTTTATTACCATGAATTAAGGAGTCATTTAGCTTTTAAAACCACTCAGAAATGAAAACATGAGAGTAAGGTTCAAGGTTGCCCCTGAACTGGGGTCTGGGACCTCAGTTTGACATGTGCCGCTGTTTTGTGCCTTCTTTGCATTTGAAGGAGATGTGCAGGCAGAGACTTTTCTGTGCAGTTTTATAATATTTGAGGAACTGTTATTTTTACATTTTTTTCTCATTCATTGTACAAAGATATATGGAGCTGTCATTCACTACATCCCCAGCACTGTAGTAAGCATGCTAGGGCTATCCAGTGGGACGTTAGAGAAAGGATAGCTTCTGAAGAACAATTAGCATGGATAAGGTGCTTATTGGTTGATGATGTATTCCCATAGCATCCAGTTCTCACAACCTCATGGTGCAATAGGCAGAGGAGTTATAATCACTGTCACATTATAAATGAGGAAACTGACATCCAAGGCCACCCAAGGGGTAAGTATTAGAACCCAGACTTCAATCTAGATCTTCTAACTCCTAAGCTGTGTTCTCTCAACCACTCTTCCACCCTGGATCTTAGAACTTTTCTAGAGATCCAATACTTAAATACATGAAAAAGACAGTACAAAAATATTAGTAATTATATGCCAAATTCATAGAGGTGTTGCCAGGTTCCAGAAAAGGATAAAATCATGGAAACGAAAAATGGTAAAGGAGATTTGGCTTGGTGGGTTTAGTGAACTTAAGGGAAAGGAGAAGAGTTTTTTAACCAGAGAGTAACAAATGAGAAAGGGGCATAGAAAGGAAGGGCCCAGCAAGAAGACTCATTTGGGGTCAGGTGGGATGGCTCACATCTGTAATCCCAGCACTTTGGGAGGCCGAGGCAGGTGGATCACTTGGGGTCAGGAGTTTGAGATCAGCCTGGTCAACATGGTGAAACCCCATCTCTACTAAAAATACAAAAATTAACCACGTGTGGTGGTGCGTGCCTATAATCCCAGCTACTCAGGAGGCTGAGGCAGGAGAATCGCTTGAACCCAGGAGGTGGAGGTTGCAGTAAGTGAGGATAGCACCACTGCACTCCAGCCTGGGCAGGAGAGTAAGACTCCGTCTTAATAAAAAATACAAATAAGAAGACTCGGCCAGGCACGGTGGCTCACGCCTGTAATCCCAGCACTTTGGGAGGCTGAGACGGGCGGATCACAAGGTCAGGAGATCGAGACCATACTGGCTAACATGGTGAAACCCAGTCTCTACTAAAAATACAAAAAATTTGCCGGGCGCGGTGGCGGGCACCTATAGTCCTAGCAACTTGGGAGGCTGAGGCAGAAGAATGGCGTGAACCCGGAAGGCAGAGCTTGCAGTGAGCCGAGATCGTGCCACTATGCTCCAACCTGGGCGACAGAGCGAGACTCCAGCTCAAAAACAGAAAAACACAAGAAGACTCAGTTGGGATGAAACAAAAGGCTAGATAGGTCAAAGAGAAGGCTGGATGGCAGAGGACCCAGTGTAGGCATGATAAGGACAAGAGAGAAATGCCAGGTAAAGCCTCGGACTTTAGTCCTATAAAAGTTGCCCAACATTTTTTCCTCAACAAAATGTGACAGATGATGTTTTCGGGCATGACACTTCTCCTCTGACGTATCTAAATTTTGATGAATCAACTCTCCACCCCACCTCCATTTTTTTTTTCCATCAGCAAGGTAAACTATGAAATTAGATACGTTAGTTTGGGTATAGGTATCTAAGAGTGTGCTACAGACCTCAAAAACTACTAGTTTAAACAACTTAGAAATTGATTCGTCCTTTACATGGAAGTGTGAGCTGCAGTAACAGTTGTGCTCTATGAAGCTGGCAGGGTCCCAGGCTTCTCCTGTCTTTCCTGGGGTCTGCCTTTATTTACATGTTCAAGGTGGCTCACCACCAAGTCCATACTCCAGGAAATAGGCTGAGGAAAGAGGGAAATGGGGAGGTAGGTGACCAATATCCCAGTTTTGCCCAGACTACAGGATTTCCCAGGACACAGGACTCTTAATGCTAAAACCAGGAAAATTCCTGGCAAACTGGAGGGGTGGGGTGGGATAGGCTTGGGAGTGTAGATTGTCAGCCTCATTCTAGGGCCCCACCTGAAAGCTGTGCTTCATTTTTTACCTTTCATTTTCTAGAACTTAGTCGCCAAGTTGCACTAAGCTGCAAGAAAGGATGGAAAATATGGTCTTTATTCCGGCTATGGAAGAGGTGGATAGTAGATATTGAGCCACAGCTAGCTGTCTTTGCGATAACATACAATATTTTTTGTTGGTCAAGAGAATAGTTAGCAGGCATTTGTGTGGCTGATGGTGCTGTATCCATAAACACAGCTCAACAGACCCTGTCCCAGAAGGTCGGGTTGTAGGCTTTGTGTACCTCCTGCCATATTAGCTGCCACTTCACCTTTTTCCCAGTTTAGGAGGCATATCTGAGAGTGATGTTTTCTAGGGGCAACCTTGAACCTTACTCACTTGTTTTTAAAAGTATTAATCAGCCAGAAGTATTTCTTCTGACACCCTCAGAACTGATTGCAACATACCATTATGGCCAGACACAGACACTAAGGTGCATTCCAGTAGGTCACCGCAATGGTTTTGAGTTCAAGAGTCGTAAAATGACACGATGAAAAAGTACTTGAGAAAGATTCATCCGGAGGGTATGGTGTCTCTCTCCTTCAACCCAAAATACCCAAATGAGGTGGGGACAAATGCGTGGATATGGTGTTTTGTATTAAAATATCAGAGAGATATATATAACTGTGAACTTCTAGGAGACTCACCTATAGCAAATCTAAGGACCTGCCTCAGACCTGACCTCCAGGGAAGATCTTCCATTTAGCCGATGAGCATCCTAGAAACAGCTTTCTAGGAGAATGTCTGTTGTGTGTCCTTTACTATTAGGAGGTAGTGTCCACTCTCAAGCTGGGATGTCAGGAGAGAATGAGCCAGAGGACACAAGTGTGACCACTGAGTCGTGAGGGTGACTAGTTGTGCCCTACCAGGCATACTGTCCCATCTTTGTCCTGGCTGTGCTGGAATGAGCTCTCCATGTAACCTCCCCCCTCGTTAGAAGTTTCAATAGACTCTGTCAAATGCTCCAGCTTGAAGGCGAAGAAGACCGGATTGGAAAAGGATGAAACCCCGGGAGTGAAAGAGAATACAGTAACATTTGGAAACTAGTTGGTCATTAGAAGAGAGCCCAAGACACCGCTTATTTAATGTTCCCCATCTTGTAAAGGCTTCATCTGCTCCTCTTTCACCATCACTCTCCAGGTATTCTCAGTCTCCTCACTGACAGGACAAGTGCATAGCCGTGTCTGTGTTGAACTGGTGTTTCTCTTTTTGATGGATCCACACACATACACACACACACGTGCGTGCACACACATGTATTTTTAGCAACATCACTTTGCTGTAGAGAACTAAAATATTTCTGTTCCATTAAACTGAGGTGTGGTCCCTCATGCCCAAGAAAATCTTGAGTGTTTTGTGAATCAACTAGACACTTGCCATGTGTTTCTCATCACATTCTATGCCTGTTTTCTTGTGTAGCCTAGAGCCTCCAATTTTAAGAGAATAAACATTCCAAAGGCATTAGTATGCTTGTATGAATTAGTAGCTGTGAGGAGGAAAAAGCTGAAGATGAGATCCAGCTATACTTGAAACAGCTTTTCTTGCCTGGAAGTATTTGTCATGTTGTAAAAGTTTTCAATCTGCATCAGCCACTAAGATAGTTACAGAAGCCTGGGAACAATTTCAATTGTGGAGTGATTTAGGGATTTATTAAGGACAATAAATCTGCCTTAGTTAAGAATCGAAGAGCTATAATATAATATTGTTCAGCCATTAAGTGTAACATTTCAAAGAATATTTAATGATGTGGTAAAATGCTCATGATATAAGTGGAGAAATCAATATCTAAAACTGCATATACGGCATGATCCCAATTTTGTAAATTTTTATATACAGAAAAAAAAAAGTGGAAGAAAATTATCCAAATGTTAACAGAGTTTGTGGGATTATGGACAAATTTTGGTTTATTCCTTAAATTAAGATCTGTATTTTCCCACGTTTTCTAAATAAATAATTCTTTCTTCTATTTGAATGCCAATACATGTTACCTTTATAAATAAATATTTTTATTTTTAATTTTGTTTATTTATTTATTTTTTTGAGACAGAGTCTCTCTCTGTCACCAGACTGGAGTGGAGTGGTGCGATCCTGGCTCACTGCAACCTCTGACTCCCCAGTTCAAGTGATTCTCCTGCCTCAGCCTCCCGAGTAGCTGGGATTACAGGCACCCGCCACCACATTCAGCTAATTTTTGTATCTTTAGTAGAGCCGGGGTTTCACCACGTTGGCCAGGATGGTCTCGATCTCCTGACCTCTTGATCCGCCCGCCTCAGCCTCCCAAAGTGCTGGGATTACAGGCGTGAGCTAAAGTTTTTTATTTTAAAACAGAATAAGCACAAAACTACTATTTAACAAATGGGTGAAGGTATTCATGAAAGTAGATAATTTTCTACAAAAATCCAAGACAAATGGTATGACTCCTCACCTTTCAGTGAGTTCTGACACAAAGTCATGTACTCAGTGGGGTATCTTTAAAGTTGTTTGTTCATTTATTTGTTTATTCATTCATTACTCAGAGCTATTTGTTGTGCTCCCACTGTATGCCAAACACAGCGCTAAACTAAGTAAAGCCTAGGTCCCAACAGTGAGAAGAATACAGTACGGTAGGGAGACATTAACTACTGCTAAGACAGTATGTTAATTATCTTCTGGTGTTGTGAATAAAGTATGTGTTCACTGAAGACATTAATAAATGGGTGAATTTACCAGTGGACGGAAGCAAGAGTTCATCACCAGCACTGGCCTTTTATTCCGGAGTTTGCTGGTGCTCTGTGAGATTTCTTCCATCTCCTGGTAGGACTCTCAAGTGTCTGGGCCCTACCCTTTCAGCAGATTGCTTCATAAAATGACAATGGCTCATGGAAGAACTGACAAACTCCTTCCATGTGCTGCCCTGGCGAGCTTGTACTATGTAAGGAACGGATGACTCTGGAAGGAGTCACTGGTGGAGGCCTCCAGATGTGTGAATGCGGGGATCCTGTGGGACTGGAACTCAAGCTAGAGATGTAGCCAAATAACTATTTTTTGGCAGAATCGGGCCCATGTGGAGGTGGAAGTTAAAACCTCCAAGATGTGACCTTAAAGGTCCTGAAAAGGCCTTCTGTCACCCTCACTGCCCCCTGCTCACTGACACAGGAACCGAGGAGGACATCTTCCATCCCAGTGAGACGGAGAGTTGAACAAGCCAATGCTCCGGGCAGCAGTGACCCGCTGAATTCCATTAGGCTTAAGGTATAAATAAATGCCAGGGGGGATGAAGACTTCCTGCTGCGAAACTCCCTGAGGCATCTCCTGTCTCCAGGCTGGCAGTAATCCAGGTAAGCGAAGATGAGGCTTGAACCAGAGTGGGCCAGAAGACAGACATCTCCTCCCTGATAGGTTCTTACTGAATGCTCGATCTGACTGGTTCTCTCACTGGCTCCGAGGCGCCACTTCCCCGACCCGTACGGTGTGCAACACTTCTTCTGATAGTTTTAGGAGGAGGGGGACACCTAATGTCTTCTTTGCAGGACTTCTCGAAACCCTTAAATGATCTAAGTAAATGAGCAAGTCTTTGGATATTGCAAGATGAAAGTAAATGAGTTGCCCTGAGACCATAATGAATGCAAATGAATTCTGCACCTTTACACAGGTTTGAGAGAGACTAGAGAACTACTGGTAGAAAGCCGTTGTCTGATCATGAGAGAGAATCAAAATCAATGGGAATCAGGAAGAAGAGAGAGAAGGAAAATGTAAAGGGGTGGTCCTTAGAGAAGCTATTAACCAAGACTTGGCTTTTATTACTTTCTTCCTAAGGTTATAAAGAAAGATCCCGTATAGTTTCTACCCCAGTGCCTCCCAGGAGCTTTCTCTTTGAGGGTCACAGACCCCCATGAGCCTGGACCAGGAAGAGTGGTGCACTCTCCCCTATGTGGGGGCTTTCAGAGGGTGTGTCCTCTTCACACTCAGGGACCTCAGTCACTAGCCACCCAGAGATGCTGGAAACGAACAGACCCCCACACCGTAGCTGAATCCAGACTTCATGTGCACTAGAGTGTCTTCACCTCCCCTTTCTTTCCCTTGTCCTCCTCATAGATTCTCTTTCCTTCTGGAGCCCTTTGAAGTACTTTGGGCCCAACCCAAGAATTTCTCTACCTGGAACTGATTACTAGATTGGCAGGGTCACCTTCTTCACCTACCGCATCTCTTTACCTGCCTGCGCCAGGCTGAGACACTGAGTCGAGGCTGAAAGGATGGGGAAGGGCGCTACCTCTCCTGACACTGACTTTCCCACCAGCAGTGCTCCCTCCTGCTCCTCACAGCTACCGCCATTCCCTCATAGCCCTCTCCTCGTCTCTGCTCCCTGCCCGCCTCCTGCCTTATACCTTTTCCGGGTGCAGTGGCCACCATTCCTGGCATTGCCTGTTCTTCACCCTAGTGATCCTCTTCAATGAAATGTCCAACATAGTTGGTACTAGTTTTTCTCTGGTATGTACACAAATCTTTCTTACTTTATCCAGTACCAATTGAGCACCAAATACATAGCAACCACTCCACCAGGGATTACTAACGTGAATGAAAGGTTATATCTGGCTGTCTATAAAATATCTCAAACAGTAGCTGTTACCGTTTTTTGACTGCTGCAGTGGTCCGACTGCTACAAAGGAGTCTTCAAGAATCCCAACTGGAAGCAGCAGTAATCAGCAGTCCTTGACTTATGGGGAGCAAACATCCACACACGCAGCTGGCCTCTTCCCAGGGACTCGCACAGGCAGCTGCTCACCCAACCCAGATTCCTCAGGAGCCCCCTCTCTCCCAGGAGGCAGCTCCAACATCCCCCATGTCCCAGCAGCAGGAATCTGGGGTCCTGGCCTCCCAAGCTGGTTGTCTGAATACAGTTTCCCGTGGAAGCCTGGCCGTGCAGCGTGGTTCAGGGATACCCTTTAGGAGTACACTTCAATAACATTATGGTTATAAAACGTATTTTCTCAGACTGTCCTCTGGGAACATAACCACTCTTCATAACTTTGTGTTTCTGGGGAAAAGTTTCCAAATAACAAATAAACAAATGAGTTCATTTTGGATTTTTTGACGTGCCAGACATTTTCTTAGCAGCCCTAAAACTCCTGTTCTTTCAAGACTCAATGTCCACGAGCTAACACATTGCTTGAAGTCATTTATGTTTAGAAAGCATTGGGTTAATATGTGACTTTCAAAAGTAATATATATGCATTTTAGCAGAGCCTTCTGACAGAACAGTGCCTTAGCCCTGAAAAAGAAAAAAGAATTTCTCCCCATAGCTGTAATGGAGGGGACCTCAGGTAGGTATTAAGCAAGTCAGTAATAGAAACATTGGTAAGAGGGTCTTGGGGCGCTCTGAAGTCAAACACTTTGAATCTGATACCCAGTACATGTAGAAACAGCATTAATATTGTTTTTCAACTGGGCTTAATGTTATACTCCTACAAGAACTTGATATCATACTCCCATCACGGAGGGCTTTGGTATACCCACTTAGATGCTGCTAATTCCAAAGTGTGACTGAAAGTTGTGGAGTTTCTAAACTCCGATTATATACTTTTCCCTTTCTGAGGTTGTCTTAGGGTTTAGGAACTAAACCTAAAGACAGTAAATATCTTAGGCTTGGAATTTGATGGGAAGGGAAAAAAAAACAGGTATGTCTTTAAAAAAGAAAAAAAAAGAGAGAGAGAGAGAGGGAGAGAGAGAGAAAGCAGGTAGAAAAATGTCCCCAGGCCAGGAAAGTACCAGTCATTTTCAGATAAATTATACCCTCCTCCTCCTCCATGGGAAAAAAAAAAAAAATCATACTCAGACTTAACTGTCCCTTTGGCACTTTTGTCAAATGAGTTTTAGTAGCAGGAGCTGCTAAAAATATAAGCCAATTTCTTTCTTCATTTAAATCAAGTGCTTAAAAAAAGTGTAGCGCCTAGAACTGGTGCAGGGCTCAGCATTGCAACAGCCTGGGCTGCCTCAGTCCCTGAATAGTCCTTAGTGATAGCAAGGACCCTCTCCGAGCTAAGTGAAGTCAGCAGCCAGGCTGGAAATTGCCCCTTGAGAACAGGGGTTGTTTTTAGCACCCGAGACCCAAGTTCAAAAAGTGCCCTTGGGGATATGCTGACCAGGTCAGGTGTGGAAAGTACTCTCAAGAGTAATTTCTGGTTTGTTCATTCATTAATCCTGCCTTTCTTCTTTTTTTCTTTTTTCTTTCCTTCCTTCTAAAAGAAAAGAAAATGTCAAAAGTACCAAGCATGTGCCAGTACTAGGACATGATTTATGGCCATGAATGAAACATAGTTCCTACTCTCGGGTAGACTGGGATCCACTCCATCTCCATCCAGTGTTCTTTTCCCATAGGGCCTGTGGCTTCCTCACATTTGGAAAGCGGTCTGACCAATTGGCCCTGCCTAAGGTGAGAACTAGTGAAGGCTTCAATTGTTTTCAGAGTTACCTGCCTTTTCATAGAATTTCAAGCCTTTTTAAGAATTTAAAAGGGCTTTGAAGCCCAAAGGAATATATTTGTAATGCTGAAATTTCAGGAGCTGTGATAGGAAGAAGGGGAGAGAGTTTTTCAGTAAGGAGACTCTTCATGTCATTCTGGATGGCCACTGCTTGTTCTGCTCAATAATCAGACCAGGTCCATCTAAATTATACTTACTAAAGATAATCTTAGGTTCCAATGTTAGAAGTGGAAAGATGTTAGAAATTAGCTAATCCAATTCCTGTATGTCACAGAAGAGGAGGTTCTGGGAGAGTCAGGCTGCTGGGGTGCCAGTTCGCTGTTCTTCGGGGCCACGCTTTGTGTGAAGGGGAAAGCAGCATCACAGAACATAAAGGATGGAGACGGAAGATGGGGAAGCAGGCCTACTTGGTGCTGACCCTGTATATGCTGGGATTTCACTTTAATGCCTCCAGTTCTTGACCTCGGGACTTATAAATGAAGCCATCTTGAATCAAACCTCCTATGGAACTTCAGTGATTCACACCAACCTCCTGAATGAAACTCTAAGATAGCTTTGCCATCGTTCAAATTCTGGTCTCTGATGAATAGTGAACATAGTTATTAATGTCACAGTGACTTCCACGGAATCACTACATCATTTTTACTGCTCTGCCTATCAAACTTGACTTTCCTATATGATAACTGCATTAATGCCTTCTCTCTGTGCTTGGGTGGTGTGAATATAGAAGTACTTAGCATGTGCTCTGAGGTGTGGTTCTAGAAGCCGTGATGGATTGTGGCAAGCCATTTCTACTACACTTTCTTCTGGTTCTGCTCAGTAACAGTGGCACAAGAGTTTAGAAGGAGTCCTGGTTGACAACAGGTACCTCTGATGACATGGCAAGGAGAGACAGCAACTGATTCAAATTAGGTTGAACGCTATACTTTTCTCCTACAAACAGTGCTCTAATCACTTGAGCTAGGTCCCAGGTATCAGCAGTAGGCAGCTCTAGAAGTTCCTAGCCATACAGTCCTACATTAGCCTATTTGGACTGTCTTTGTGATATTTTATATTCCATTATGAAGTCACTGCTGTGACCTCTTCCACAACCATTAGGTTATTTTGTCCTTGGGCAGCTGTTATTCTGTCCATTAGCAGATTTGCAGTTCATTTTAGGTGGTCTTTTGGATAAGGAAATAGATCTTAATGGGAGATTGCATGGGTGTGAGTTGAGATTAGGTTTGGTTTCCAATGAGAGCTAAGCTCTTCTGGAGCATTTCTTACAAAACTTTACAAAAATCACCTCACTTAATCTTCACATCAACAATCGTATGAATGAGGAATTATTATTAGCCCCATTTTATAGATGGGGAAACTGAGACAAAGGAAGGTTATATAATTTGTCCACAGTCACACAGCTGTTAAGTGGCAGAAGATGAGATTTGAATCCGCAGAAGATGAGATTTGAACCAGCTAGTCTGATCTAATCACTATAGCATATGGCCATGAGCACACCAAGTTTTGAAACATGGATTTTATTACTGAATATAACACCCCAGTTCCTGGCACTTTAGGAGTTTTTTTTTTTTTTTTTAATAAGGGAAGATGTCTGTGAAAAGAGCCAGTTGTCTTCTGTCAGCAAAACGACATTTAAAGCTCGAAGAGACAATTGTGTCTCCTCATTTGAACCCCCAAATCATATCCAAGAACAAAGTTTGTTTTGACTTCATAGATTAGACCTCTTCTCCACGCAAGGACTAGGCGAAAATGTTGACTACATTAACTTCCAAGAGCCTGGTTGAATCAAGAATGTTTGCAAGTCCCAAACCTCTTCCTCATTCACAAAGATCCTCCTGATTATGGCAGCCCATAATGTGCTCTCCTCCTGCAGGTCTCTTCCTTGGAGCTCCACGGAACCTAAATTAGGAGAGGGGATCTGTCAGCTCACATATATGTAAGCATTCTACTGGCCTGTGTGTTGGGAATAACACTTCACTACTTATTGACTTACGTTATCCTTCTTATACTTCTACTTCAATAAGATCCACTTTCCCATCAAACTTGAAGGCCATAAACCATGTTTTAAACTTTATTATTTCTCAGAAAAAGATGTATTAATATGCTGGCCACCCCCAAGATGTATTTAATAGATATTTAGGGACTTGACCTAAAGAAGCAGTAGTGTTTTAGGCAAAGCCACACTTTATGGCTAAAGTTGTTACACTGATTTTTTTTTTTAATTTCTTATCAGCATCTGCTGTGTTTATTTATTTATTTTTGGTGTTTTCTTTTTTCTGGTAACTTGGCTAAAAAAAATTCCTAGTTACCTACTCCAATGAGCTAAACTTCCTTATTTCTGGGGAAGATAAAGTGCCTATTACATATGCTTGTGCTCTGTCTCTATAAGGCTACAGCAATGAATTCCAAAAAATGAAAAATTCAGACATCTCTCTTGCCTATATGCACCTAATGTCTATCCATCCATTTGTTGATTATATTTATTGAGTGCCCATTGTGTACCAGGCATGAGGTGTGCTGAGTAACACAACACGTATGGTGTCTATCCATGAAACCTACCATCTGAGGTTGGGAGGAGGCAAAGGAATAAAATAAACAAATGTATAAATTTCACATCCTGCTAAGTGTTGTGAAAACTAACAATGGAGTACTATGAGAGAAAATAACAGGGAAAGCCTGTGGTGGCTTACACCTGTAGTCCCAGCACTTCAGGTGGCTGAGGTGGGAGGATTGCTTGAGCCCAGGAGTTTGAGATTGCAGTGAGCTATGATTGCACCATTGCACTCCAGCCTTGGTGACAGTTTGAGACCCTGTCTCAGAAAGGAAGGGAGGAAGGAAGGGAGAAAAAGAAAGGAAGGGGGGGAGAGAGAGAGAGAGAGAGAGAGAGAGAGAGAGAGAGAGGAAGAAGGAGAAGGAGGAAGGAAGGAAGGAAGGAAGGAAGGAAGGAAGGAAGGAAGGAAGGAAGGAAAGAAGGAAAAGTAAGAGAAAGAAGAAAGAGAAGGAAGGAAGGAAGGAAGGAAAGAAGGAAAAGTAAGAGAAAGAAGAAAGAGAAGGAAGGAAGGAAGGAAAGAAAGGGAAAAAGGAAAGGAAAGGAAGGGGGAGGGAGGAAGGAAGGAGGGAGGGAGGGAAGGGAGGGAGAGAGAGAAACAGAGGGAAGGAGGAAGGAAGGAAGGAAAATGGGAGGGAAGAAAGGATGGAAGGAAAGAAGAAAGGAAGGAAAGATGGGAAAGAAAGAAAATAATGAAGGGTACCTAATGTAGAATTTGGATTCTAACACGTTTCTAGGCGACACTGCTACTTTGGATGGAAGACATTTCACTTGCCTTATGAATTAGCTTAGTATATATTAGAATCACCTGGAGCCAGGGGTTGGTGCCTTTAAACAAAACACTGATACTCGACCCCACTCCCAAAGAAGCTGTTAGCATTTGTCTGGGCCTAAGCCTGGGCATCAGCATTTTTAAAGGCAGCTAATGCACATGCTAGATGGTGCCAGAAAGTGTGCAGAAAGTGTGGTGTTGATTGCTGAGCACTGGCTAGTATATACATCCTGGGGTGCTTCACCACCCAGATGCTGATTCACACACTCAACAGTCAGCCTAGTTGTAGGGAGCGTTGCCTTCTTCCAAGGTGGATCTCACAAATCCCCAGTGGCAATGTGAGCCTGTAACTCTACCCACCTGTCATATGAAAGAACTGGATCTGGATGGACCTGCTTGCCTTGCATTTGAGCTCTAGCGTGGAGTGTTTCCACTAAGGTTAAATCATGGACAGTTGGACTGTCTGTACCTGACCTGGGAAGCTGGGATGAGAGAGTGGTGGGGAATGGGCTGACTCATGGGTCTGTATTAGTGAAGCTGGAGTTAAGAGAGCCAGGTTCATTTCCAGTTCTGCTCTGATGAAGTAGAGACCTTGGCCAGTCATAGTACTCCTTGGGCTACAACTTCTTCCTTTGAAAAATGAGACTCTTGAACTAGGAGATAACCATGCTTCTTTTATATGATCAAATTCTGGCAATTTCAGTTGTGGAAGTAAGTGTGAAATTGAACCCCAGTTTTCCCTTTGATAAAATAAGAGTTGGATTTGTGATTTCTAAGACTATTGTCAGCCCCATGTGCTATGACTATGCCAAGAATAACAGTAGCGAACATTTAAAGAGTATTTGTTATATCCCAGGCATGGTTCTAAGAGATATACATTATCTCATTTAATACTAACGATAAAACAATAAGATAAATTCTATTGTTATCCTCATTTTATAGATGAAAAAAACTGAAGAACAAAGAGGCTTAGTGACTTGCACAGGCTCACACAGATAGTGGGTGACAAGTGGTATTCTGACTTAGGCCATCTCTTCCATCCTGGGTTCGCGCCCACCACACCATTTACCACCACACCTTGTTTCATTGCTCTCACCCTCAGTTTCTCTAGCAATACAATCAGGGTTTGAACTACATAGTGTCTGTATTTCTTTTAGTTCTAAAATTCAGTGCTTCTGTGAATACTGCTGCTCATTGATTTATTCAGATTTCCTTTATTTATTCAGCAAACTTTGATTGAGCTTTTAGTATGAGGCTCAGGAGTCAGACTGCCTGGATTCCAGTCCTCAGGTGACCACGTGCTAGCTGTGTGACTTTGATCAAATTACCTAAACTCTTATTGCTCTCATTTATTCACATGGGATTAATAAAACTGTGGCTCTTGTAGAGTCATTATGAGGATAGAGTGGCATAGCAAGTATTGCACAAAGGAGTATCTTGCACCAAGTGTAATGCCTGCCACATAGTAAGCACTCAATAAATGTTTTTATCAGTACCATCAGGCCCCACGCTAGTTGCTAGGGATGCAAAGATTAGTAAGACACAGTCCTTGGCATCATAGAGCTTACAACCTAGGCAGGGAGGAGAAAGAGATGCAAATCACTAGAATATGATGAGAAACGATGAAAGCGTGTTCCCAGCCTTTGAGGAATACAGAGGAGAGATAGGGGATAAAAGTGGTGAGTTACTAGTCACGTGGGAGCCTTTGAGCCGCTTTGGGTGGTGAGAGGAAGGAGCAGGCTCTTAATGCGAGCCCTGCCTTCTGGAGGGCTTAAGGTGACCACAGGCACCAGGACATGGGCAGCAGATGGAGCGGACCCAGTGCAGAGTGTAGGGGCTAGGAGGCCTGAATCCAAATAGCCAAGGGGACAAGAGTCAGCACTGAAAGGGAAGAGCAGACAGCAGGGAGACAGAAAGAGACTATGGCAGAGGGGAGTTGGCTAAGTAGAGCACACACCGCAGCCAGTGACCAGCAAACCTGGAGGCACTGGAGTCATCTCCAGTGGAAGATGGATCCCTTGTACATCCAACTGGCCCTGTTAGCTGGTGGAAGGAGCCAATGTTGGCCGAGGTCCTAGGCCCTACAGCTGGAACTAGGTAATTGGTGACACCTGGCACAGGTGAGGTATACTCTGGCAGTGGGACAGCCACAGTTCCTGGTGGTGTTCCCTTCCAGAGAGTCTAAAAGCACAGAATCGCAGAGCTGGGGTGGGGGGTGAGGATTAGAGATCAACTACCCCATTTACAGATCCCTGTACCGCACCCAGAATCCTTCAGGGAAGGACTTTGGAATCTGCATTTTAAGCAGCTTCACTCATAGTTCTCTCATCTGTAGTCTGTGATTGCACTTTGAGAGACGTTGTGAGATGCTAGATAGTCAAGGGAACCTCAGTAATGAAAAACCAAGACTAGGCCAACGGATTGAAAATTAGAAGTTGGGACCTCCAGATTTGTCATTTTTTACGGTTTAGGGGAAACCTGGGTTGTTCTCCTCCGAGTTTCCTGGAGGACCCATTCACCTGCCACCTCCACCCCCACCCCTCTGCCTTTACTCCCAGTGGGAAAGCTATAGGCCAAGAGGGTAGCATTTAGCTTTAAAAAGTTTAAAAATTTTACAGAAAAGAGGATGCACTTTTTTTTTCCCTCAAATCTTAAACTCTCTTCACACAATGCGGGCTTCCTTTTCACCAGCCCTTTTCATATGTTTTACATAAAAATGGAAAAGGTTTAATCAAGGGTCTGTCCATTTCTTCAAGACCTCTACCACCCTGAAAGCTAGGGTGCGGGGGATTTTCCTGTCTCTTCCCTCCCTTCACCCCTTGAAAGACAACACCTGATACTGTCCAATCTTAAAACTTAAGGGAACTGGCTTAGAGCTTTGATTGGTGGTGTTTACCTATCTTCGGGTTAAAAAAAGAAATAGGCAACTTTCAAAACACATGCTAGAACCTGTGCTGAACAAAGAGAAACCTGTAAATTCCCTGAACCACCCTCACGTGATGGGAGGCGGAGTGGAGCGTCCTGACTTGCAGCCTCACTTGTCAGCTTGTCCCAGTCGACTAGTTTCCCAATCAAAGATAGCAGGGAAGGCTTTTCAAACTTCTGTGGCCCAGGGGAGGACCGCGTGCACACGCAGGAACACTTTTAGTTTGGGATGTTAGGGAGAGGCATGGTTGTATGAGAGACAGCTCCTTCCAGACTGCCTTGGGGCATCTGCAGGGGTGGAGATGCTGGTCCTGGCAGGATCCGTTCATACCACAGGGATTCACTTAAGGAGCCTCCCTCTTGCCTGATGGGGATGCAGGGTCCTCACTCTGAGACAGGGAAGAGGGGCAGGCCAAGAGTTCCACCCATGAACAAGCAACCTCTGTGTGTGTGTGTCTGGGTTTGACTTCAGTCCAGGAGTGATATTCCCAAAGCACTAGGGAGCCCCTTACTGGAATTCAACCGTCCATTCAGGTCCGAGGAAAAAGAAGGAAGCTTGTACTGCATTCCTTCCACCCCACAGACGAGCCCCAGCCCTCCGAAGGGTGCCAGCAGTAGAGATGCTGTGGAAATTTCTCTAGGGAAATCTCACAGAAGCCTGTAAGAAACTTGACCTCATTTGCATTTTCTGATTGAATCACTGATAGGTTTTTAGTTCTCTCCCTTCCCTTTACAAAGGCAGGCCCAGGAATGAAGAAAAGGCTCAGTTACCTAGTATTTTCAGGAGAGATGTATTATCACTGATTGTCAACCTGCTTCTCTTACACATGGTGTTTCAAAGCCTTGACTAATTCCATGGTGGATGTGTGTCTGTAGAGTGTTATTTAAAAATCTTTCTTCTTTTCTTGTACATCATGGTTTCGTGAAAAGTTCAACAGCATCAGAACACACTCCTGAAGGATTTATTAGTTAACGGAATCTTCATCCTCATTATGGTGGTGAAGGAATTTCTTTCAAGGACTACAGTTCCAGTAATAGCATAAATCAAAGACAAGACTGTTGCTTGCTCTGCTCAAGATTTTTGTTTTTAATCTCATGCCCCAGAGGGAGGGGAAATTTAGATGTAGAAAACCAGAGTGTGAGACCAAGTTATTTAGCTGTCAGTCATGATCTGGGCTGCTGGTATCTGTTCGTTGTTGTCAGGGAGCCTTTAAGATAGGCAAACAGTGTTGTAGAGTTTGTTCTTCAACCTGCGTGTTGGCCTTCCTTTGGCTGCTTTTGCAAAAGTCCAGCAGCACTATTCTCTCTGCCTGCCACAAACCATCATGAAAAATGTTGCTGTGACAGGGAAATAGCAAGTTTTGTGCTGAGCTTATGTACACAGGGCTCAGAAACATGTACCTAATCATAGGAAAGACAAACCAAGAGCCAAAGAAAATCAGTTCAATTCATTTTCCTATTGATAAAGGATAGAAATCCTTTTTTTAAAAATATTTCATGCAAAATCAAGAATCCACTCTTCCAAGTGCAGCATTTAGCTGTGTGCTAAGTTTCTTTTTCTTCTGAGTTATTAATTACTCTCTTTCTCTTCTGCATCCCAAAGAGAAGGGACCTTTGAAGGCTCTAGAATCCCAAAGGAAGAACATTTCATCCTGGTTATAAATGGGCAAGGTGGGATTCAAACACATTCTGGTTCTGCATTGGGCTTTGTCACTTTGCTGTGTGACTTTGAGCAAGGTACTCCACCTCTCTGAGCTTCTTTGTCTTCCTCTGTTAAATGTGGCTTGAATTCCTGTCTAAAAGGGTATGAGGAATAAAAGGAGATCATATACGTAAAGAATTCTAATGGGTTTCTCCTTCCCTCTGCACTTCTCTTATGTGGAAAATTCCTGAAAAATAAAATTTAAGGATGATTTTATTTTTTGCACTTTAATGTATTATTATTAGGTTGGTGTGAAAATAATTGCAGTTTTTGCCATTAAAGGTAATAGCAAGAACCGCAATAACTTTTGCACCAACCTAAATAGAATCCTGTACTTGTTCCATAATTTCATTTTAGACTCTCCCCATCCTAATGCCCCTCTTTCTCTCTTGCTTTGCCTTGTTCCTAATCCCTCTCACTCACAGTATTTCTCTCCTTTCAGAGAATCTACTTCCTTTTCTTTTTCATTTCTTTATCCATATTACTCAACCTGTGACGGCATAAAAGAGGGTAGGGAAGGATTAGCATTAGAATCAGGGCATAGAATGTAGGAAAATAGTATATAAAAAGGAAAAGGAAACTGTAGTGTTTTATTCATTTGATGAATATTGATGAAGCCCCTACTGTGTGCACACCCAGGGCCCAAGACTGACATACTTCATGCCCCACAGAGTATATGGGCAAACCTGGAAGTAAACAGGTAGGTACGAGTCTCTCTACCAAGGGATTTGGCACAGGGGACAAACACAGGGTGTTGTGGGTGCATCCTAGAGGGGCCTCAGCCCACACATGGGAAGGCAGTAACGTCTACCTGGCAACTGGAGGTAAAGACATGGGAGAAAGGACTAGCCAGGCTAGGAGCAAGGAGTGTCAGGGCACCAAGGAGAGACTGGACCTGGTGTTACTGAAGAAACAAAAGCCCAGGATGGAGACAGGAGGAATAAGTTCTGGTGTTGTATTGCACAGGTGCACAGCCTGGGGGCTATAGTTAATAATAATGTATTATATACAGACATACATCATTTTGTTCCGCCACTTTGCAGATACTGCATTTTTTTTACACATTGAAGGTTTGTGGCAAGCCTGCCTTGATGAAGTCTGTCAGCACCATTTTTCCAACAGTGTGTGTTCACTTCATGTTTCTGTGTCAGCTTTTTAGCCATAAAGTATTTGAAAATTAAGATATATTTGTGTTTTTAGACATAATGCTGTTGCGCACTTAATAGAATGCAGTATAGTCTAAACGTAACTTATAGATGCACTGAGAAACCAAAATATTTGTGTGACTTGATGGCGATATTTGCTTTATTGCCATGGTCTGGAGACCGAACCCACAATCTCTCCGATATTTGCCTGTACTTCCAAATTGCTAAATAATTAGATTTTAAATGCTGTCACTGCAAAGAAATGATATGTATGTGAGGTGATGATATGTTCATTTCACAATGCATACGTGTATCATAACCACCACATTGTACCCCATAAATACATACTATTATTATTTGTCAATGAAATATAAATTTTTTTTTAAAAAAAGATCAGAATGGAGGAACAGAGTGCAAGGGAGGGGGCATCTGAAGATGAGCTGAAGGACTTTGCACACCTCAGGGAGTGTCGACTGGACTCTAATGAAGAACCAGGGGAAGCCGGGGGAAGTAAATGGTGGCGAGGTGGGGAGGGTGGGCAATGGTGATCAGATCTGTGATTTCGGCACCTGGCTCTGACTGCAGTGGGGGAAGCTGGGTCTGCTTATCTTTTCTCTGTGCCTATCTTTCCACGTTTGTAAGTTGGGCCCTTGGAGTTGCCAAGCCCTCGGCTTTGAAAACAAGCCGCTTTGTTCAAGTTTAGTGCTGTCAGTGGTCCAGCAAATTGAGATTAAAAGAGGTCCCCCTTGGCCAGGCGCTGTTTTAAGGACTCTGCTGAGGGTTTAAACGGACTAGTTTTGAAATGTAAGACAAACCGTAATCACCAGGCAGTGCTCCCTTGTTTTGCCAGGGAGAGACATTTATAGGTATTAAACTAGTTCCAGAAGGCCTCTAATACAGTTCCTTAAATGCAATAATAACACAGAATTATTAGGGGAAACTATTATTATTATTCCAAGTAATAACATAATTTTGTGCCCATGGAGGACATCCAAAGTGCTGAGAGAAGTGAGCATTGGTTAATTAAGCCCGGCCACTCCTCCACGAGTTGGGTGAAGCATCATTAGACTCGTTTTTATAGAGGAGTCAACTGAAACACAGTTGGATTAGTTGACTTCCTTAAGGTCAGACCGTGGGAAAAAAACCTGGGGAATTTTGTGTTTGATCAACCCTTTCGCCTCATGTGTCCTACTTATGAACACGAATTCAGATTCACCCAGTGCCTAGGCAAAGAATAAACCTACAGGGTTGGGAAACCCCAGAGACCCTGGTCCTACCTTCCTCACCCCAGGTTGAGGACGGGCTGGAGAGGAGAAGCGCCCAGAAGCAATCCTAATACATGTGCCTTTTACTTCTCCATACTCTCATGGGCCCTTATGCACAGAGAGAAGCTGATTCGTAATGATGCCAAGGACAGTGCTTTGGAGGAAAATCTCAGCACTGGTTGAAAATGGCAAACAAAGCCAGGTTAGGTGGGGAGGGAAAAGGAAGCACAGAGAGGCCGCTATTTTCAGGAGCTTCCTGTTCTGATGACAGGAGTTTGAAGCCCAGTAATTCCTCAGCATCCACTGGTGCAGCCCCTGTCTTCTCTTCCATCCATTTTCTTCGGCTTTGTCCTCCTGCCTCCAGAATTCCAGGATTCAAGCTTGGAAAAGACATCTCTGGGACTGTGTTGGGCATCTTAGGAAGCTGTGCTCTCTCTTCATTTATTATTTTTTTCCGTGACTATTTAACTCATATTAGGAACTGCACTAGACACTGGAGTGCAGGCACTAGTGCAGTGCACTAGACACTGGAGATATAGCAGAATAAGGCTTAATTCCTACCCTCAAGAAGCTCCATCTGGAAAGGGAAAAAGATACCATAGATCCCCTTCACCTCTCCCACTTCCACCCAAAATCAGCATCCTTAGCATATGATTCATGGTTCAGTACAGGAGAGTCACATGCAGGATGCCTTGAAGAACGCTGGCTAATTCTACCTGGGGAGTTAGAGAAAGTTTTGGGGAGGAGCCAAGGTTGGTCTGAGAACTAAGAGAAAGTCCTTCTGGGCAAAAGGAACAGCCTGAGTAAGGGCATGGAGACATGACACTGTAGGAGGCTTGGAAACCATATAAAAAGTTAAGTCTTCATTATGTAACATTGTTCCTTTGGACTAGAAGAGCTAAATTAGTCCCTAATAATATATTCTCATATAATCTTCATAGATTGTTTTATGACATGTAGTATGCCTTTTTATCCAAATAGATTATATGTTATTCAAGTTCTAAGACCTTGTTCTCCCCCATAACATGGAACTAAGCAGGACTGAGTATCCAACATTTACCTAAAAGAGATAAAGAAAAAGGTGAAGTTAACACAACCTTTGATCTTAAATGTGATGCCTCAGTTCTCTGAGCCTTGATTTTCTACTATGTAAAATTATGGCAATTATGCTATTTCTCAGGATTATTTCAAAGATAAAATAAGGCAACACAGGTAAAAGTACTTTATAAACTATACTGTATTACATATAATATTGCTCTTATTACATTTGATCTGATCGGTAATTATAATAAAGATATAATATTCTGTAGTAGTTTTTACTCCCTCAACTGTGGCCAGTTAGATTCTCTAAGTTCAGCCACACAACGTATGCTAAGATTTCAATGGCAGGCTGATGGGAAGATGGGCAAAGGTTACAATTAAGTGGGGCTCATTTTGAAGACTAGATTTTAGTCAATAGATTCCAGACCCCATTCAGCACTGGGGTGGAGCTCCTAACACATTACCTGCCTAGGTTCTCACTATTTTGAAGCCTAGGAGAGCTAAGCACACAGATTTCGAGACTTTGCCACTCATAGGCTTCATGGGACATGAGCAAACACAGCCCGTCATGCACAATCGTGAGCACTCAGTGAAGATACAGAAAGGTGTTCCCTGGAGAAAGCTGGCTGTCCAGATAGAACTCCACAAAGCTGGTGGCCTGCAAGGGTCTGTGCCCTCACCAACCTGTCTGCTCTTCCTGGGCACAGAGGATATGGTATTTCCCAGTCCCCTCATTCTTGGGTTGGGGCCATGAGGCTGAGTCCTGGCAAATGGGATGTAAATGGACAGGATACAAGTTCTTGTTCTTCTGTCTCTCTTTCTCTCCTATGGTGCCTTTGGAGTCAGCATGTTGCAGATGACAGAGAAACAAGATAAAGACCACTGGTCTGCATCAGACCTGATGGAATCCAGAGATAAAGCTTTTTCTGTTAAGCTACTGAGAGGTAGGGATTTGTTATTATAGGGTACAGCCTCTTCTGATCAGCACAGTCCCGTTGCCTTGGTGCTATCACTGTAGTTCAGAATCTGGCAGTATCCTTTTTTATGGTAGGACTTGCCCCTTCTGGATGATGTTCAGCCATCCAGTGTCCAGATTCCATCACTTACACTGCATTAGGGCTCTCTGACGTAAGACCTCCTTCAACCTGACTTTGTGTATTTCTGCTCAAACCCACTAGGTGCTGAATTTACAGTTTGACTCTCAGATGACACTGCTACTTCTATCACAGTGAACAAGGAGGGAGTGTCTCTGGTCTCCCTAAGCCACTTAATACATATTTATTGATGTTATTCTTAAGTCCTTAAAAATATGGGATGATAACATCTACTGAGCTCTTTCTTTGTGTCATCAGTCACTGGGGAATTTGCTTTCTCCACGTATTATTTCATTTACTCTTATTTATTTATTTATTTACTATTTATTTATTTATTTTTAGAGACAGGGTCTCATTCTGTTGCCCAGGGTGGAGTGCAGTGGCATGATCATGGCTCACTGCAACCTTGAACTCCTAGGCTATAACAATTCTTCCACCTCAGCCTCCTCAGTAGCTATGACTACAGATACATGCCACTGTGCCTGTCTAATTTTCAAAATACATATATTCGTAGAGATGGGGTCTCACTGTGTTGCTCAGGCTGGTCTCAAACTCCTGGGCTCAAGCATTCCTCCCGCCTCATCATCCCAAAGTAATGGGATTACAGGTGTGAGGCACTGCACCTGGCCGTCATTTAATTTTCACAATAAACTTACAGGTTAAGTACTATTATTGTTTCCATTTTATAGATGGAGAAATTAAGGCACCAAGTAGTTAAGCAGATTTTCCGGGGTCAAACAGAGAGAAGCAGAGATTCAAATCTAGGTAGTGTGATCAGAGATGACATGCTTATAAACATGTGATGCTTCCCCACAATGTGCACAATTCTTAAAAACTAAAGAATGCTACTGCTTGATTCAACTTTGGGATTTTTAATAATTAGAAAACTTTGCCATTTCAGCATTAAAATAATGAATATGAAAATGATTCAACTTTCATAAATAACCTGAGATGGAAAGTTGTTAGCTACCCAAGAGACAGTAAATGGAATTAACACACCTTGGTCCTTAGCTAGCCTCGCAGACACATTGCTTACTGTGGATTAATGATCAAATAGGTATTTGAAAGGTGCAAATTATAAATCCATTGGGTAGGACCAGTTCTGCAGAGATGGACTAGTCAGAAATGAGAATTGAGATGTGGGCAATAATAAAAGCCATAAAGAAACTGTCAGTTTTCCAGTGGATTAAGATTTCTTTTCAGACAATGTTTCTGTATTATATCATTGGTCCAAAGTATATTTGACTGTTTTACTATGTTAAACACAGAATGAAGGAGCTTAGACAGAATGGTTAGAGATAGAAGATTAAATATACATGTGTAATTCTGTTCTCTCCTCAAAATCCACTAAAATGATTTGTAAAGAGTCTTTTTCAAGAATAACCCACAGACTAAAAAGAATAGTGGAGAGTAGATTGGCAACAATACTTTGGGAGCTGGAAAGCAGGTGGAATAGAGGTGACTGACTTATCAGATACAGGAAAGCTGAATCCCAAGCCAGCAAGGGGGAAAACCCAGATTATCACAGAACCCAGTGCCACGCATGTTTAAGAATTGATGGCGCCAGGTACCTCTGAAAATGAAATCGATGGGCTAAAAATAAGGTGGATGAAAAGTCTGTTGAAATAGCAGTCTTATCCTAGATTCACTCTGGGAAATGGTACCATCCCTCCCCTGAGCTAGAGCATTATCCTTTGGGTAGTGTGAAACTGAGTGTCTCTGGACTCAGGACAATGTTCAAACAGTGGGGTTAAGACATACGTTCACGTATTTAATTGAAGACTCCCTGCTTTCTCTTTTGGACTTGTCTCCCACACAATAGCAGCCAGATGTTTATCTCTAAGCAGCAACTGAAATTTTCTCTGTGGTATCTGACTAGTCTAAGAGAAATAAAAGACCAAAGAAGCTGGCATTGTGGCTCCCCAAGGAAATGGCCTAATCCATTATTCTAACAGTGGATGAACCCCTTTCGTGTACCCAGAAATCATACTCAGCCTTTTAATGACCCACTCTTAAATAAATTAGAGCAGATAAACAAGAATTACCAGGCATTTGAGGAAAGCATATAATGTGAGATACAGAGAAAGTAGCAAGTTAGAGGAAACAGAAACTACGAAGGGAGGGAAAAAAAAAAAACAACTGGAGGGAAAGGGTGGAATACCATTGACTTTAAAAAACACAGAAAGTTAAGTAGAGATATTGCATTCGTGAACAAAGAACAATGTTTTAAAAAAAGGAATACTGAAAAATACTAATGAGCTATAATAAATTAAAAATTGAAGAGTAGAAGCAAAAAAACGAGAGAAAAATAAGCAGGGTATGGGAAGGGTAAAATAATTCAATAGATGATTCAGGAAAATTTCCCACCATTGAAGTTTCTCCTTGAATCTCTTAAATGCCCAGTATAAGGAGTGAGGTTCGATCTACGCCAAGACGGGATCATGAGATTTCAGAACACCAAACACAAGAAGACCCTTGGTTTCCAAAGGCAAATAGCAAGTTTTGTATAAACGATCAAGAATTAGACACGTTAGATGTCTCAACAGCAACATTGGAAACCAGAGGGTGATGAAGCAAGGTTTTCAAAGTCCCAAAGGAAAATTGTTTCCAGTGTAGAATTCTCTGTCTAATCAAACTATTAATTAATGTGAGGTTAGAACAAAAAATTTTTTAGATATGTGTGGTCTCCAAAATGTTAGCTTACACACACTCTTTCTCGGAAGACTACTGAAAGATGCACCATCAAATTTGAGGGCTTAAACCAAGAAAGACAGGAGGCTCTAAAAAACAAGGAAGCCAACAAAATAGAGAGCGAAGAAAGTCCCCGGATCATGGGAAAGAGAAATCACAACACAACAGCCTTACAACAGCCCAGAAACAAACCAATCCAGACTGGAGCAGGTCAGCAGGATCCTGGGGGAAATAGCTTCAAGAAGGTGAAACTGATAAGAACACCTGATTTGTCTGAATGCATTGAAACTTACATTTGGAGAGTTTGGGGTTGAATAAGGAATAAGTAGAGAGAAAATTAAGCAAGCAAAAAAAGTTAATTATTAATTCCAGAAAAAAAATAATATTATACAGAAAAAGGAAGAGTATTCATTGTATATAACATGACCCATCGGTGAATAGCATTTACATTGTCATAAAAGCAGAAGCACAGAATATTGATCCAACCAAAATTGTGATAAATTGCAAGTGGCAGGATGGGGGACAGGAAGTGTGCATATGTGTGGTGGGGGTGGGAGTTCTTGAAAGAAAGCAAAAACCTCATCTTCCGTCGTGGAAGGTCAATAGATAAAGCCTAAACCAGAAACATCAAAAAGTAGTTACATAAACCTATTATTTAGAGATATGGAGGTAAATATCAAAAGAATCAGCTAAAGAAGTTGAAAGTGGTTGCCCTTGGCCATAAGAAATATGGGCAGGGACTGTTGGTTTTTCTATAAAGCTTTGTAGAATTATTTGCCTCTTTAAATAACGTACAGGTACAACCTTAAATAAATGAATTTTGAAAAAGACAGAATTGGGATTAACTGTGCACATTGCTATCAATTGTTGCAGTTCAGGCCACTGTTACCACACAATTTACCAGTTCAAGTTTGATATCCGCCTGGCCATTTTTAGGATGTGTGGAATATTTATTTACAGAATTTAGAGCTGAAGGACTTTGTACATTTTTAAATTTTTTTTTCAATGGGTTTTTGGGGAACAAGTCATGTTTGATTACATGACTAAGTTCTTTAGTGGTGATTTCTGAGATTTTGGTGCACCCATCACCCGAGCAGTGTACCCTATACCCAGTGTGTAGTCTTTTATCCATCGCCACCCCCCAACCTTTCCTCTGAGTCTCCAAAGTCCAATGTATCATTCTTATGCCTTTGCGTCCTCATAGCTTAGCTGCCACATATGAATGAGAACATATGATGTTTGGCTTTCCATTCCAGAGTTACTTCACTTAGAATAATAGTCTCCAGTTGCTTCCAGGTTGCTGCAAATGCCACTATTTCATCCCTTTTTCGGCTGAGTAGTATTCCATGGTGTGTGTGTATATACACATAAATTTGTATATATGTTTATAATGTGTATTATAAACATATATATAAATTATATTTTATATTATTAACATATATAACATATATTTATATATTTATAAAGAAATGCTATATCAAATGTATATAATTTTATATAACACTCACTGATTTATATAATGATAACATTATATAAATGTATATAACATTTTCTTTATTCACGCACTGATTGATAGGCATTTGTGCTGGTTCCATATTTTTGCAATTGCAATTTGTGCTTCTATAAATATGTGTACGCAAGTATCTTTTTCATATAATGACTTATTTTCCTCTGCGTAGATACCTAGTAGCAGGATTGCTGGATCAAATGGTAGATCTACTTTTAGTTCTTTAAGAAAACTCCACCGAGTTTTCCATAGTGGTTATACTAGTTTACATTCCTACCAGCATTGTAAAAGTGTTCCCTTTTCACTGCATCAACACCAACCTCTATTTTTTTTATTAATTTTTTTATTATGACCATTCTTGCAGGAGTGAAGTGGTATCGCGTTGTGGTTTTGATTTGCATTTTCCTGATCATTAGTGATGTTGAGCATTTTTCCATATGCTTGTTGGCCATTTGTATATCTTCTTTTGAGAATTGTCTATTCATGTCCTTAGCCCACTTTTTGATGGGATTGTTTGTTTTTTTCTTGCTCATTTGTTTGACATTCTGGATATTAGTCCTTTGTCAGAAGTACGCATTGCGAAGATTTTCTCTCACTCTGTAGATGGTCTGTTAATTCTGCTGATTATTTTGCTGTGCAGAAGCGTTCTAGTTTTATTAAGTCTCATCTATTTATCTTTGTTTTTGTTGCATTTGCTTTTGGGTTCTTGGTCATGAAGTCTTTACCTAAGCCAATGTCTAGAAGGGTTTTTCTGATGTTATCTTCTAGAATCTTTAGGTTTCAGGTCTTAGATTTAAGTCTTTGATCCATCTTAAGTTGATTTTTGTATAAGGTGAGAGACGAGGATCCAGTTTCATTCTCCTACATGTGGCTCGCCAATTATCCCAGCACCATTTGTTGAACAGCGTGTCCTTTCTCCACTTTATGCTTTTGTTTGCTTTGTTGAAGATCAGTTGGCCGTAAGTATTTGGCTTTATTTCTGGGTTCTCTATTCTGTTCCATTGCTCTATGTGCCTATTTTTATACCAGTACCATGCTGTTTTGGTGACTATGGCCTTATAGTATAGTTTGAAGTCAGATAATGTGATGCCTCCGGATTTGTGCTTTTTGCTTAGACTTGCCTTGGCTATGTGGGCTCTTTTTTGGCTCCATATGAATTTTAGGATTGTTTTTTCTAGTTCTGTGAAGAATGATGGTGATATTTTGATGAGAATTGCATTGAATTTGTAGCTTGCTTTTGGCACTATGGTCATTTTCACAATATTGATTCTACCCATCCGAAAGCATGGGATATATTTTCATTTGTTTGTGTCATCTATGATTTCTTTCAGCAGTGTTTTGTAGTTTTCTTGTAGAGGTCTTTCACCTTCTTGGTTAGGTATATTCCAAAGTTTGTTTGTTTGTTTGTTTTGTTGTTGTTTGTGTTTTTGTTTTTACAGCTATTGTGAAAGAGGTTGAGTTCTTAATTTGATACTCAGCTTGGTCGTTGTTGGTGTATAGCAGAGCTACTGATATGTGTACATTAATTTTGTACCCTGAAACTTTGCTGAATTCATTTATCAGACCTAGAAGCTTCTTGGATGAACCTTTAGGTTTTTCTAGGTACAGAATCATATCATCAGCAAACAGCAACAGTTTAACTTCCTCTTTACCGAATTGGATGCCCTTTATTTCTTTCTCTTTTCTGATTGCTCTGACTAGGACTTCCAGTACTATGTAGAATAGAAGTAGTGAAAGTGGGCATCCTTATCTTGTTTCAGTTCTCGGGGGAATGCTTTAAACTTTTCCCCATTCAGTATAATGTTGGCTGTGAGTTTGTCATAGATGGTTTTTCTTACCTTAAGGTATGTTGAATGACTTTTTCTAAATAGACAGAAGCCTCACTACAAAGAAAATTGGCCCAATTTTCTTCCTTTGACACCTTCAAGCCTGCCTTTTTCTCCTTTTTGTCCATAAAAGGTGCTCCGAAAGGGTGAGAGGGTACATGATGGGAAGCAAGAAAGCCATGACTCCAGTCCTAACTCTACTCGTAACCTACTGGTCCTTAACTTCACTCTGCATGTTGGTTGTTTCTGTAAAATGGGAATAGTAATACCCACAGTGCTACTTTGTAGCACTGTTATGGGTAATCAAAAGAGGGTATATAGATAAGGTCTTTTATGAAACTGTTAAGTCTTCTAGATGCCAGGCATTGCTATTATTCTCATTACCACTGCAGCTCCCTGGGAGAGAAATCAGTACAGGCAATCTAAAAGTTTCCGTTAGTAATACTGATGAGAGTTCTGCGATATTAAAAGAGTGGCATTCCAGAAGGCATGGCAAGAGATGTTTTAACCATTCCATTCTGGTCTGGCCTAGATTTAGTCCGCATGTGGCTGCTGTTCACGGGTGGAGCTATAGACACCTTAACACAGAGATAACCTTATAGTCAGAGTGTGCAGAATTGTGGGTGCTTTTCACTCAGGCACCTTGGTCACCCAGCTGCTAGAGTATGTATTTTCCTTTGCCCCAAAGTTTTTGTTTTTGTTTTTTTAATCTCCTTGCCTTTTTTTTCCGTCTTGGGTTCTTAACAAGAAATCAAATGCAGGGAGTTATACTCCTCCTGACAGATCTGACTTTTCTACTAAAAGGAAGAATTTCAAGGCAGCGTGTCACTGCCTAAAATGCTTATGAGAGATGCAGTCAGATTGGCCAGAGCACTCAACAGGGAGGCTTTACAAACCATTGCCAGGCCTTAAAACCTGCCCAGTCTACCCTCTACAGGTTCCTGAGGCAGAGAGAAGAGTTGGTGCTCCAAAGAGGCTCCTGAACACCTGAGATTTAAACTTCTTGTGACTTGTGTTGCCAATTTGGTATTGAACATTGTGTAAAGGAAAATATACCATATTATAGAGCTATAAAAGGGTCTTTGGAAGGCATTGAAATGATGCTCTTAGTTGGCAGTATTGGAAACTGACACCAAGTAATGTGATTTGCCTCCTCTGGCCAGTGGCAAAACCAGGACTGGAATCCAAGGCTTTTTCTGCTCAGTTTGCCAGAGAGAGAGGAGCCTACTGGGCTCTAGAATGTTCATAGACCTACCATGTGATCCTATATCAATGATACAATATAATATCAGCTAACATGGATTGAGTGCTAACTAGGTGTTAAGTGTTTTACATAAATACTCAGAATCACAGCTACTCTATGTATTGGGTCCTATTATTCTATCCTACAACAGGATCAGAGAAGGTAGGTAAGTTTCCCAAGGCTGCACATCCAGTTAGTGCTGGGTTTAAACCCAATCCCTTCTGACTCCTGATTCCTCCCTTCTTGCTGCCTTCTTCTCCCTGCATTTCCTACATTAAGGTATTTGTGCCGTGTTTTAATTGTTTGTGGCGAGAGTTCTCTTGCCTCTTTCTCTCTGTCTTTCCTATGACTTTGAATTCCCCAGCCCTGTTGGACTGTTGTTTCTGGTTTAAATGACTGACATGGTTTTATTTGGGCTGTTGTCAGAGTGACTGGGTACGGTGAAGTCACCCTCTGGCAGGTGTTCCCTTGCGTGTCAGAGGAGAGTGGCGTCATGGTGAGAGGGGATGGCTGCCTATGGGGTGCGGGAGAGAGGAGCTTGGGACAACTCCGGCTGCAGGTTGGGGAAGTGACTGGTGGAAGCAGTGATTCATCATCCTGGATCCATGGGATTCTCACAATTTTCACGCCTTAAACAAAACGGGTGCATTTAAAAACTGTCTGGGAAGCCATTTTCCCTTGATTTACTTGGGCGATGAGGAAATTGTGTTTAAAGCTACACATATAAGAAAGTCAATGACTGCATTACAGAAGAACAATGAACAAATGTGAATTTTAGGTTTCTGGTTTCTTCTGTTGAAAGAGAGAGCCTGTTTTAATTTAAGAGCCATTATCACAGAGTTGTAAAGAGATATTAACTGAGAAAGGATCTCTGAATTTACAATTCAAATATATAAACCCTGGCTAAAATGCAATGAGACCAATTTTTGTGTGTGGCTCTTGAAATCACTTGTTTAATCTCATACATATGTAATTCTATAGTCACACCCCTCGTTTGTGGAAATTCAAAAATATTTGTAGTCCTTCTTGGCTACCATTGATCTTAATCACCAATGGAGCTTAAGCAATCAAACTCACTTAGCCACATTTTAAATGGCCCTGATTCATGAACTTGCTCATTTCGGCCCTGTGGAAATAGTACTTATTTGGGATTCAGACGGCCCTGGCTTCAGATTCAGATTCTGCCATTCCCTGTACGATCTTGGACAAGTTACCTCCCTGAGCCTCAGTTTCCTAATTTGTCAAATGAAGAGGATTCATGTGGGTCTCCAGAAGTTGTTGGGAGCATTAAATGAGTTTATTTTATTAAAGAATTATGACGTAACAGCTAACACAGAGCAAACGTGTTAACTGGTAGTGTTTTGTTTTGTTTTGTTTTGTTTTTTTGAGATGGAGTTTGCTCTTGTTGCCCAGGCTAGAGTCCAATGATATGATCTCAGCTCACTGCAACCTCCACCTCCCGGATTCAAGCAATTCTCCTGCCTCAGCCTCCCAAGTAGCTGGGATTAGAGGCACCTGCCACCAGGCCTGGCTAATTTTGTATTTTTAGTAGAGACGAGGTTTCTCCATATTGGTCAGGCTGGTCTCAAACTCCCGACCGCAGATGATCCACCACCTTGGCCTCCCAAAGTGTTGGGATTACAGGCATGAGCCACGGCGCCTGGCCCTGGTAGTTCATTTTAATGCTGGTGCTAGAAAGTGCTTTGTCTCTTCCTGACATATTTGGAAGACACAGTGAAAGACAAAGTATAGAATGGAGATAGAAGGGGAGAATTCCAAATAGAAATTTCCCCGCCGAATGTGTAAGTACCAATTCTCCATATTGTGGTTCAGAAACTTAAGAGTTGTTCCTGTGCCATCTCTTTTTGGGTGACTGGAGAAAATAGGAACATCATGGGGTTGTAGGTAGTAATAACAGCTGGCTATAGTAATAAACAGCTACTTCCTCCTGAGGCAGAGTCACAGAATGCCAGAGAAGAAAGAAGATCTTAGAATTCTTTTAGTGCCAGGGAAACTGAGGCCCAAAAAGATGATTTGACAGGGAATTAGCAGCAACGCTAGGCCTCCAACTTGGGACAGCCACTCGGGCATCCCTCCCACTCTGAAATGCTGCCTTGTGGGCTCTGAACCCACTGCTGCTCAATTCCTTGCCTTTTCTTGGGAACAGCAAAAGCTGACATGCACGTTGCATGCAGGGACCTCCTCTTTAGTCTGGACTTGTTGAGTATTTCCTAATAGGTTGCATCCTTGGGCCACTAACATGAAGAGTCTAAACAAGTGAACTCAAGAGAACTGTGAAGCCCCAGCTCTCTTTTCATCACCTCCATCCCCCTCCCCTGAGTGAAGAATCGGTTCTTCCTTGCCTGGACCCTTCCCAGTTGGTCCGAAGGGGCTGAAGCTCAGGGTGTGCACACGAGAGGCAAGGTTTCAGCCAACAGGAGTTCTAATTTGAGGCATAAATTAGTGCACACCTGAACAAGTGACATTATCCACATGATAAATTGCTATAGGCACAGGCCATTGTGTTCATAAGGGTGATTTATGGCCTGGGTTTGGAAATGAACAGAGAAAGAAATATTTAAATGTAACCATTTAAAAACCAAGCTGTTGGGTTTAGGACTGTCTTCAGAAAACTGAGGTGTCTTTCTTTTGTTGGAGTTGTCCATATTAATCAAAATAAAGTGGTATGGCTTTAATTTAAAAAAAAAAAAAAAGAAACAAAACATTTAGGTTTTAAATAGGACATGTGAGGGTTTTCCTTCCTATTTTATTTTTTCTAGAACACAAAACCCAAAATGAAACCTCCAGGAAACTGTACATACTTTCTTAGGTCTTCTCTCAGTGTCTTATCTTTTGTGCTAAGCAGTAAATGAAAACCTTAATTGATTTCTTGCCTTATTGAATCTGGGCAAAGATTTTCATCTCTGTAGACACAGAAATATTTGAAAAAGACAACAACAGGTGAATATGATTTCAAAAGTAAAGAGGAGTAAAAGACATAAGCCACCAGGCTCGTGACATGCACACACACATACACCCCACGTATACACATACACATACACGTACCACATACACGCACAGAAACACACACACATTATGCCTTAAAAGGCAAGGTTCTTCCTTCTGAACATGGAAGCCAGATACTTGAGCTATTTGTCCTTGGCAAAGCTTCTACAGGGGAAGAGAGAGGTGGGCCTCATGAAATATTCACGAGAATTCCCACCCAGGCAGAGTCACAATGAACAAATGAAATGAGTCCCTTTACAGGACCAGTAGCCCTCTGTAAAGCTAGAAATAATGGCAAAATAGTAATGGCTACCACTTCTTTGGTTCCTACCCTGTGCTGTAATGGAGACCAAACACTTGGTCTGCATATTAACCCATGAGTTGGGAATTGTTATTCACATACGCAGATGAGGAAATTGACCAGAAGGTTGTCATCGTTGGCCCATGATCATGTAGCCCATCCTTGTCAGGACCCAGGTGCAGAATTGGGTCTGTAACGATCCAGCACTTGTGTTCTCTCAAATCTTCCCCTTACCAGTGGTGCCTGTTTTTACTCAACTTCCCACTCCCACCAAGCCTTGTACAGTAGCTCGGGGCTCTGGTGCCAGACCATTCATTGCCTAGCAATTAGACCTGGAGCCAGCCACAACCCCTCTCTCAGTCTTCATTTTCCACATCTATAACATCAGTGATTCATTTCCTACCTAGCTAACGTGGTTGCGATATCAAATAAAACAAGATGAAATGTATGTGAAGACAGCTTCTTACACTGAGATACACCACCATCATCATCATTATCATTTTATACTAACACATTTTATACCATACAAGCCTGCTTGCATTCTATTAGAAGACTTCTGTAAGCTAAAAAGCCCACCAACAACCACAAAGCTCATCTGAAACCGTGAGTTTTCTCTGTGGGGTCTGCTCACAGATTCCACACTGTGGCGTGCCTCTCCCAGGCTTTCAGGCGACTGCACTGGGGGCATTTGAGGCCAGAGAGCTTCATGTCTTTATAACATTATGCATTAAAGTCATCTGTAAAATGCAGAGACATTCCAAATAGCCCTTATGTTTTTTATTTTTTCATCTTGGCACGGGGATACAGAGCAATTTTCCAGAATGTTTTAAATAGGAAAAAAATGCTCATTCTCAAGACAGCCATTCTGTAGTCCCGAGCCTCTGGGTCATATTCACATTCAGAAATATCTAAGCCACTAAAGTCTGTGTTTCTTTAAATGGGCTGTTTCTTTATTAAAACAAATGAAGGCAGCATTCGTTCCTTATATAATATTCTTACCTCTGAGCCCTGTGGGCAGGGAGGGTGTGGAAACCTGGAATAAAGCTGTCGGAGGAGGGGGGAGGGGGAGGCCACAACTTAGAGAATGTTTTCTGTAATTCCTAATTGAGCCTTTCCCCCCAAGTCCACCAGGTGTTTTCACAAATTTTACCTAGTGGTGAGGTGATTAAATGCTTTAATAGGGTCTGCGCCAGATAAGGGCTGTTCCTAAAGGTTGGCAGTAGTGTGCCACTCTATTTTGTGGTCTGCCCTTGGTAATAACTCTTTACACTTTATGGATTACATTTCCAGTTTAAAAGTCCCTTCACGTCTAGTTTTTCAGTGGTTCACTTTAATAGGCATGCAGCAATCAATTGCTGTGTGCCAAGCACCGCAGAAAGTACTGGAAATGCAGGCTCAACGTGGCCCCTGCCCTTGAGAGGGTCACAGAGGGACAGAGTAGTGACCAAATCGATAAGAACTAACTGCAGCCCATAGTAAATGCTGGAGTCGAGACAGGAAGGACCTGGAGAAAGACCTGCACACTGAGGGAGCAGGCCTCTTCCCAAAGAGGTGGGGGCAGCATATGAACTGGGTCCTGGAGGATAAATAGGAGTTTAGGGGGCTGGGAGGTAGATGCTCTGTGGGGTAGATAGAGGAGGTGCTATAATAGTTACTGGTCTATAGCCAGGACACTTGGGCTCAGGGAAAGTCTCTTGCCCCCTGAGTTCACCAAGAGGAGGCTGCTATAAGGGACTGCTCTCTGCAAGCCTAGCGTCCCTCCTCTCACAGCGCTGTCCCAGCCTTCAAGAAGGTTCTCTTTTTAACATCAAAAGAAGAAACGATGTGAAATCTTCACCTCTTCCTTGTGGGTTTATAAGGTTGATACTTTCCACCAGAGCTGAGTCAGAGACACTGTTACCAAAACGAAATTTTGTTTTAAATTAGTCTTCCTGGCATTTCCTTCTCTGCTTCATAACTGAGTCCTAGGGCTTGTCATCCTGTTGTGGAGAAGAACGTACAGAGGGGTTTGCCATGATTAGGGCCAGAGAGGTGTTGGAAATGGTTGAATTAAGTGGAACAGCGTGTCATTCTTCTTTTGTTTATTTAACAAATATTTGTATCAGTGGTGTGCTGGGAAGTGTTTAACTCTACAAAGTTGTTCTACTGAGCAAGGAAGAAAAAAAAAAAAAAAGCCCTGATGTCTAATGTTTGCCAATTTCTGTGGTGTAAATACTCTCATTGTAGCCAATTTTGGGCAACCAACGTGAGGGTCGCTGAATACGAGGTTGGGAGGAGAGGCAGACTTGGTGTAGCATATCACTGCAGGCTCAGGAGATAGACAAGTGAATAACACAGCCCTGGCTGCAGCCCTCTGTAGGAAATAGAGCCACCAGTTATTGGTCAGGCAAAATAGAGACAGTTTTTTTCATTTGATCTTAGCAATATTTCCATTATTATTTTGAAGACATAGAGGCACCGAGAGCCAGAAACAGAGAGCAAGACATTCCTATCTACATATCTTGATACATTCTGAAATGCTTCAGCCATTTGTCTCTTCCCTTGCCCCTCCCTCCTTATCTACCTCTCTGATGTTTCTGTCTCTGGGACATGGGTGTTTAGAAGAACATCAGATTGCAGGGAAAAGTAAGACCAAGAAAAAGAAATGATTTTGATTTTTCAGTGCTTCTCGGCATGAAGTATACTTCTCGGCATGTGGTATACTTAGTATTTTGGTGGTGGGACTTTTTGGCATCTGAACTTGTTTACCTTAGTGACTCCTTTCCCCCGCAATACTTTTGGACCAATGCAGTTTATAAATAAAATAAATAAATAAATATGAATCGATCAGAAGAGGAGTTATTATGTTTTGAGTGGATGTGTATCAGCATCTAACTCTTATAAAGACGTGCCAGACAGCAGCAGCCAATGCTTGGGCTCCATGAAGGGCCTCAACTCCATATTGTAATGTTTCAGGCTAGCCATGAAAAAGAAACTGCTTACAAAGTCTAGTTGAGAGGACGCCAAGAAGGCCCCCAGACCCCAAGTGAATTCCTCATCGGTCTGTCACCTTTGCTGAAACATCACTGTTCGTTTACAGCGGTTCCCTCTTGCTAACTGATTCCCATGAAAACTTTTCTGGTATGGAACACTGACACCTTAAGATAAATTAGTTTATTGGATAACTTACAGAATAGGTAGCTGCAAGTAGCTTTCAAAGAGAGAGAGAGAGAGTCTGAGTATAGTTCCAGAGACCAGCACGAGGGCACGGAGGCCTGAGGTATTGGGGTCCTGGGGTAGGTTAAAGGGAAGGTCTCTGCCCTCTCACTGAGGACACAGCTATATGTCAGCCCTCTCGGCATGACTCAAGGTTCTCATTGTGAGCATGAATAATCAGCCCACGCCATAATACACTGTCCTTGAGTCTTACAAAAAAAAAAAAGAAAAGAAAAAAAAAGTCCTTTACTGAGCAATAACTAGATGCCTTTGTTAGCTCATTATATAACTTATCCCATTTTCACAAAGGCCCTGTAAGGTACATATGCTTATCCCCACTTTAGAGTGGGGATGTATCATTCCTTTTTAGAAGGAAATTAGGGGTCAGAGAGAGGAAGTAACTTACACAATATTGCACAGCTAATAAGTGGCAAGGTCTGGCTTTCAGACCTGGATCTGTCTGATTCTTTTTCTTTTTTTTTTTTGAGACGGAGTCTCGCTCTGTCGCCCAGACTGGAGTGCAGTGGCGCGATCTTGGCTCACTGCAAGCTCCGCCTCCCAGGTTCACGCCATTCTCCTGCCTCAGCCTCCCGAGTAGCTGGGACTACAGGCACCCACCACCACGCCTGGCTAATTTTTTGTATTTTTAATAGAGAGACGGGGTTTCACCGTGTTTGCCCGGATGGTCTCCACCTCCTGACCTCGTGATCCGCCCACTTCGGCCTCCCAAAGTGCTGGGATTACAGGCGTGAGCCACTGCGCCTGGCCGATCTGTCTGATTCTTAAGCCCGTGTCCCCTCCCAGCGACCATGCTGCCTGTTAGGGTGAGAATGGCACTTCCCATGGCTCCAGAGCCTGGATGATGCCAGTCATTTTTTGGTGACTTCTACTTGCTTTTAGTCCTCTCTGTTCTTCCCACTCTGGTGGTCAATACTCACTTGTTGCTTAGGGTACCTTGCTGTGGTGCTCCCTGTCTCCCCTTTCAAGTGCTTAGGAACCAGACAACTAAGCATGTTATTTCTAAAATAAGAGTCCATGGATTCTAAGTAGAGTCCTAAGGTTTCTCCAAGTTCAGTACTTGATTCTGGAGACAAATCTTGAACACACCTTTTAAAATCTCTTTTTTTTTTTTTTTTTTTTTTTTTTTTTTTTTGAGACGGAGTCTGGCTCTGTCGCCCGGGCTGGAGTGCAGTGGCCGGATCTCAGCTCACTGCAAGCTCCGCCCCCCGGGTTCCCGCCATTCTCCTGACTCAGCCTCCCGAGTAGCTGGGACTACAGGCGCCGCCACCACGCCCGGCTAGTTTTTTGTATTTTTTTTAGTAGAGACGGGGTTTCACCGTGTTCGCCAGGATGGTCTCGATCTCCTAACCTCGTGATCCGCCCGTCTCGGCCTCCCAAAGTGCTGGGATTACAGGCTTGAGCCACCGCGCCCGGCCAAAATCTCATTTTTGAATGCTTTGCTACTTTCTAAATAAATTATGAAGTATATTTTATAGGTAAAATAGTCCATACATATTTTGTAAGTACACTACAGGTAGTGTGTGTGTGTGTGTGTGTGTGTGTGTGTGTCTGTGGGGGGAAACGAAGCGGAAGGGGTGGAGGAGAGCTCCTGAGCTCAGTTCATTGTTTGGGGCTCACACATTAAATAAGGTTTTTTTCTCATGTATGATAATTAGTTTAGTGACTATTGCCAGATGGAAACTTTTGAAATATGTGTCTCCTTAATGCCAGAGTTCAAGCTCAATGAATCAGATTATTTATCTTCCTGGTGGGGTAGGGCTGGTCTTGTGGCAGCATAGCTATAGGCCAGTGATGATCATATTAATCTTCTACACATCTGGTTGATTTTACAGCTTTCCGTACACCACACCAAAAGATTAACCTAACTCCTGGGAAAAGACTGGAACTTTTAGTTGAGCCAATTTGCATGGGCAAGTCCCTTCACATGGCTAGGGGCCTCACTGGCCCCTTGTGGAGAAGGAAGTACCTAGCTGCTGAAGCTGGCAATTGCTTGATGAGCCCATCCAGATGTAGGGCTCCTTGTCAACCGCGTGCTGGTCTTGGTGGGAACCAGGGTGTGCTCACTACTTTATAAATGATACCGGCGTCCTTGGCTGGGCCAGTAAGGAGTTAACATCTCATACGCAGAGTGCGAGAAGTCTTACATAACTCATTCAGTCTCATCTCATGGGTGTTTTTCTGTAAACTCTGCCAGAACTAATTTCACGGTTTTAAAACAACTCATGGTACCCAAAGAATGTGTAATGAGCTGCCATGAGATATGATTGGTTCCCGTTTGTAAGGAAAAGACCTGTGGCTGCCTGGTACTTATTAGGAATCATTTCTCAATTAATGCACAACCCAGGCCCTTGGAAAGGCACACACAGTGCAGCAAAGATGGCTTTGGAAGGCTGTCCTCGACAGGAGCTCCAGAACTGTCCCTTCTCCCAGCCACCTCATTCCCACCTTTGTATGGCTATCTTTTTTTTTAATGGTATAATATACATAATGTACAATTTACCATTTTAAACATTTTTAAGTGTGCAATTCAGTAGCATTTAGCGGAATCACAAAGTTATGCAACCATGACACTATCTAGTTCCAGGACATTTTAATTATCCCAAAAGGAAATCCCATTTCCCATTCCCCTCTGCCACTGGCAACTATAATCTGCTTTCTGCCTCTGTGCAGAAATAATAATAATAAATATAATTAATAATAAATATAAATATAGATAATATAATTATATATTATATAAATATATAAATAAAATACATTAAGGCATAAATAAAATAATAATAAACCTATTCATGGTATTTGTATAAATGGAATAATATATTATGTGGCCATTTGTGACTGGCCTCTTTCACTGAGCATAATATTTTCAAGGGTCATCCAGGATGTAAACTGTATGGGTCCTTCATTCTTTTTTTTGTGGCTGAATAATGTTCTTTTTTTTTTTTTTTTTTTTTTTTTTTTTTTTTTTTTGAGACGGAGTCTCGCTCTGTCACCCAGGCTGGAGTGCAGTGGCCGGATCTCAGCTCACTGCAAGCTCCGCCTCCTGGGTTTACGCCATTCTCCTGCCTCAGCCTCCCAAGTAGCTGGGACTACAGGTGCCCGCCACCTTGCCCGGCTAGTTTTTTGTATTTTTTTTAGTAGAGACGGGGTTTCACTGTGTTAGCCAGGATGGTCTGGATCTCCTGACCTTGTGATCCGCCTGTCTTGGCCTCCCAAAGTGCTGGGATTACAGGCTTGAGCCACCGCGCCCGGCCCTGAATAATGTTCTTTTGTGTGACTGTACCACATTTTGTTTATCAACTCATCAGTTGATGAGTAATTGAGGTTGTTTCTACCTTTTTCCAATTGTGAAGAGTGCTGTTATGAAGGTTTGCATACTAGTTTTTGTTTGAACACTTTCTTTCAGTTCTTTTGGGTATATACCCTAAGAATGAAATTGCTGGATTATATGATCACATGGTAATTCTATGTTTGATTGATTGAGGGGCTACCAAATTGCTTTATATAGTGACAACATTATATTCCAACCAGCATGTACACATAAGGGTTCCAGTTTCCTTACCAAAACTTGTTATTTTATTTCTTTTCTTTTTTTTTTTTTTTTTTGGAATAGCCATCCTAGTGGGTATGAAGTGGTATCTGTCTGGCTTTCTTTCAGAGTAATTTGTTTTTCCAAATAGTTTAAAGATTTTCAGAGGTGAAAAGCTTATACCCACCTGGTCACTGCCGTGGGCTGGCCCAGCCTGACCTGCTAGGTCTCATTACCTTTCCAAGTTTAGAATCAGGCTCCTCCATGCGGGGAAGTCAAAAGGGTGAGTGCCTGGAGAGTCGTGTGCATGGGAAAGCTCTTGAGCTCAAGCCTATTCCAGCTTACAATCTGTGTCTCCCAGTAGAGCTAGAATACCACCCTCACTGTGATCCAGAGAGGCACTGAGAGCAGAGAGCCTGGTTCCTGCACCCAGGAGGAGACATGGCAGAACCACAGCTAAGCCCTGGCTCACTCCTACTCCAGGCTTCTTTCAGTTCTGTCAAGAACCACACATTCACTTTGCACTTCCCTTTTTTGAGGATGCAAAGGTTAAGAAAATGTTATAATGTTGATGGTTATATTTGCATAGGCTTTACGCATTTTGATACCCACAGTGATCTGTGGTGTAGTCAAGACATCAGGTAGTACGATCCCCATTTGAAAGCTGAAGAAACCGAGGCATGAGGCCTTTTGGGTAATTTCCCAGAGTTATCACCATTACATTACTTTGTCTTATGTAATGTTTTATGATGGTACAGTGCCTTACAGTCTACAGGGCATGTCACATCTGGTAGGGATGGAGGTGAGGGGAGAATGGTGGGCTAGGTGAGGGGAGTTGCCATATATAGGGAGGCGCCATAAGGAAGGCCTCCTCTGATAGTCTGCGGTTGACAAATCAACATATCGTTTCTGCCTTACTCACCATGGAGGGAGGGACGGCAGGAAGTTGTTTGAAGTTGTGATCTTAGGAGATCATTGGCTGTTCCAGATCCCTCCTTCATCATTGCACCATATTAGCTACCCTATACCACCATGGTGTCAAACTGTTCCTCAGCGAAATACAGTTTAAGGACTGAGCCTTCCCTCAGGGAGCTTCCAGTCTAAACAATTATCAAATTCTTCACTCAAAAATACTCTCCTGGGGTTTGGCTACCTTTTCCAAGACAGTTCAGGGAAGGAGAATATAAAGGCAAATTCTGTATCCAAGTAGCCCATTTTGGGATGGGGTTTTATTTGCTGTTGCTGCTCTTGTTGTGTCATGATGAGCACAGGAGTAAAGGTGAAGAGCTCCTGCCAGCCTACAGAAGGTGAAGTCAGTATCTCATTTGAAATATTGACTTCGGGTTGCCATTTTGAATTCTCTCTATGGCTGTCTCCACCACCAACCACAAAATTCAGGTTGGTTCTTCAGAGGTAAGGACTCTTTTTTCTGGTTCCTGAGGTGGCAAACATCTAGTGTGTGGTGGGGATTTTGGATAGCTGATATCACCCTACATGCATAGCAAAATGGTGATAGATTGTAAATGCCAGTGCTTATGGTAGTGTTTTCTTGAGGTTTCTATGTAGTTGACAAGCAGTGGGAAGGGGTGTCGCATTTTAGCAACAAAGGTCCAAGATTTGTTTTTAGATGAACCCCTCTGAGAGCGGAATCTCAGCACCGCCCACTTTCCACATTTGCGTGGCTGAAGGACAGCAAGTGGACAGGCAGAACTGCAGGCCTACGGTGCTTGTGAGCAGTGAGCCCTAGGATATGGGCGCATGAGCCACAGCACCCTTCTAAACAGAAAGCAGGGAAGGAAGCCAGGTGCTGTTTCTCTGCCTCTAATTGAATAACAACTCCACGCTGTCAGAATAGAAGTACTGTTATTTGACAAACAGTGGCCAATTGTTTAGAAATGAATGATTGTCATTTTGAACGTGTATTGGATTTTGCTGTCGGAAACCTGCAGGCAGCCCATGGGGATATTGGGGACTCAGTTAGCTGGTGACATCAGTGGAGGTTTGGATATCTAAAAGCAAGCTTTGGCTCAGCGGTATGCACCCAGTGTTTTTCCTTAGGACTTTATAGTTGATTTTCTTCCAAAGGGCGGCATACACACAGGTGTAATGGTGCTCCGGCGACCATGTTCAAATCTATCTAAAAGCCATTTGAAAAAAGTGATATATATACTTCATTATGTGCTATAAGTTGAGTAGTGGAAGCAAATTAAAAAAGAAGATTAAACGCGGAATGTGTGTGCAGGAGGGAGAAAAGGTTTCTCAAGAATGCAGTGAAATAGCAGAACATTATTCAGGCTTTCCCCACTGTCTTCATTAAAGCAATAGTGTTGGGCTTTGAGATTTTCTGTTTTAGTCAGACCTTTATTTCATTTATGCCAGTATTTGTAAATAATTATATGCATGTGGCATTTTAAGTAGACCTGTTTCCAAACAGCACGTTATTCACAGTGACTGTCTTCTGTGGAAGAGAAGAAACAATTGAACGCACGGCACTCAGCAGAGTTGTAAAAGGGCTGCCAAAGAAGGGACTGTGTTTTTCTACCTTTTCCCTTTCACCTTGGAGAGCCAGCTGGGACCCAGGTCCTCGAAGAACCCGTTCTAGAGTGCACTGTCTAAGTCAGGAACTTCCCACTGCTTGCTTAATCCGGCAGAAGCACAGAGGCACCGAGGCGGAAGAGAAAGGCTGCACGGCTCAAATGTCACAGAGCATCAGGACTGAGGAAGGCGACCCCAGGGCAGCCTCCCAGGATTTGGTGGCCAGTAAGCCTTGGAGTCTAGCCTGGCTTAAGTCCATCTCTGTGGCAAATCACCAGAAAGCTCTTTGAAGGTTCCATAAATTCTCCCCCAAGTGAAACATGGACACACTGAATATTTAATTAACTGTTCCCAGTCCTTGGGGGCTCAGGCCTTCCTTACTCTCTGCTTCTCACACGGGCAAGACTTGTGCAGTGAACTTTCGCACTTGGCTAAGCACATTCTGATATGGTTTAATGTAGTTCCTTGGTGTTTAAGATGACTAAGAAACTGGCATCCAGCATCAATATATTGCAAACGTGAAAGGGAATGACAGCTGGGATAATCAAACCACCTTACCTCTGTCTGCATTGGGCTTTGCAGTTTGCAGAGCACATGTACTGTGGCTTACCTCATTTGATTACTTCAGCCATGGAAGCATATTTTTGGTTATTTTTGAGTGGTGAGGCTCCAAAGGATGTTGCTGTGTAAGACACTTCTAAGCCTTATTAGTTCTTGAATGAATTTTATGAGTTTGTCTGATCATGAAGACTAAGACTTAGTTACTGTAACCATAATAATAGTAAAAATTAAATGAAGACTACTCCTAACATACTGCACCAGTTTAGTCTGAATCACAGTATGTTCAGGCCAAAAGGAACTTTTGAGATCATTTACTCCACTGTTTCTTGTAATAAATGAAGAAACAAAAGCACCAAGAAGTTAACTTTTTGCCCAAGGTCACACAGCTAGAAAATAAAATCAAGTTTTCTTTTCTCTCTCTCTCTCTCTCTCTCTCTCTCTCTCTCTCTCTCTCTTTTGAGGAGGTGGTGGGGATGGGGAGAAAGGGAGCAGGAAAAACAGAATTTATAGAATTTAGGGGTTTTGTGACAAAGAGGCAATGTGTCATTTAGTATAGGGCAAAGTATGATTATATGATATAAATTTGCTACCCACTGGAAAAATTAATAACTTCTTACATCTTTGAAAAAACATTTCCAGTGATCCTCACTCCTCCCTGTAGACCTGAGTTATCATTTGGTGTCATTTCCCTTAAGACTGAAGAACCTTCTTTTCCAGTTCTTTTAGTACAGATCTCTTGGCAATGAATCTCTCAGTTTATCCAAAAAGGACTTTATTTTGTCTTTATTCCTGAAGACAAAATTCTGGGTTGACAGTGTTTTTCAGTCTGTACCTTAAAGGTGTTATTCCATTGTCTTCTGGCCTTTGCTATTTGTGAGAGAAATAGCTATCATTCATATTATTGTTTCTGCTGTAGGTATCTGGCTGCTTTTATGATGTTCTCTTTATCTTTGGACTTCAGAAAATTGACTGTGGTTTGCCTAGATATTGTTTTCTTTGTATTTGTCTTGCTTAGGATGTGCCGAGTTTCTTGAATCTGTAAGTTGATGTCTTTAACCATACTTGTTAAATTTTCAGCCATTCCTTCAAATATACTTTTTCTGCATCATTCTCTCTCTACTATTCTTCTGGGACTTGCTATTTCATATATGTATACTGCTTGATGGTTTATGATGCTCAAGTCACTGAGGCTCTATTCACTCTTCTTCATTTTTTTTTCTCTTTGTTCTTAAGATTGAATACTTTCTATTAATTCATCTTCAAGTCCATTGACTCTTTCCTGCCATCTCCAGTCTGCTGTTAAGTGCATACAGTAATTTTTTTTTCATTATATTCATTATACTTTTCAACTCTAGGATTTCTATCTGGTTCATTTTTATAGTTTCTGTTTCTCACTGAAGTCCCATATCTGTTCATTTATTATGTATATATTTCCTTCAATTTGTTGAACATATTTATAATGGCTTCTTTAAAGTTCTTACTGGCTAACGGCATTATCTGAGTGTTCTTGGGGTTGGTTTTTAATTGCTGCTTTTTTTTTTTCTTGAGTATGTGTTACATGTTACTCTTTATTTGCGTGTATGGTGACTTTGGATTGGCCAATAGATAAAACAAATGATTGTTGCAGAGACCCTAGATTCTGTTTGTTTCTCTGAAAATAATTTTTGCTTTAGCAACCACTTGACTTGCCTGGACTCAAATTCCAGCTCTGTTGTTCCTGCGATCGGCAGCAGATAAAGTCACTTTTCTATTCTTTTAGCTTCCAGCTGCTTCTTTGTGTTGGGTCCCTTGGAGGCTCCCTCATGCACATATATTTTTGCAGCCAGCCAAGGATTGGGCAGATTTTGTACACAGATTTTTGCAGCTCGCTGCCTCTGCAGTTCCCGCCTTTCCAGAATTTCTCCCCTTATGTTCTTGTTCCTTTCCTGACTTATTTCTCTAACAGTTCAAGCTATCCAGAGCTGAAAGCTGACTTGGGAGTGCTCCCAGACAAAACCCCACAAATTCATAAATTTTACTTGGTGAAAGTTCATGTTTCAGGGGACAGACTCCCTTCCAGTTCCTGTCGGACTCTTGACTGCATTCCATTGCCTTCAAAATGGTTTTTAAAAATTATTGTGTGTAGATAACTTAATTGTTATCTGTAGGGGGTTAGTAGATTATGACCAAAAGCCAATACCCCTTAAATTTATATATTTAGATATTTAGATATTTTGAAATATTTCGATATTTCAAAACACTTTATCTCCATATCACAGCTCTGGGAAGCAGAACTAATATTATCAAGTCTATATCGCAGATGAGATGACTTAGGGAAGTTAAGTGACTTGCCCAAGTAGTAGCTGAATCAGGCCTGAACTCAGAGCCCATGACCTCAGCCTGGGCTCATTCTACAATCAGTTGTATGTACATTTGATTATAAAAGGGCCAGACTTTTCAATACCAAAGCATCTATCACATTTTCTTCCCAATAAACACCACCAAACAAGCAAAAGACAATGAAACAATAGACAGTCCTGGATTTTGAAGCTTTTTGGGGGGGCAGGGGGGTATCTAGGGCCTCTGAGGGTCATAGACATTTCTGAAGAGAAAAACTTTACCATGATGGTGTTGAAAGAAAAATACCCGTGGTAACCCTGGAACCGTCTGGTATCTACGAGCCCCAGCATGCGTAATTGTGAAATTGAAGCTAGGCCAGAAGTTTCCTTCATGAGAAGCCATGTACAACCAGGACGAGAGTGCTGTGCATTACATATCCAGGAGCCATCTCTTGAAATTCTTAATAGAGCAAAGCAGAATACTCAGCCAGCATTGGCCCCTGTGGTTGAAGAAGGTCTTTGGTTCCTCTCCTTCATGGGGGACTCAGTTGAAAACATCTGCAGGTTGAAAGTCGCACAAAGACGAAGGGTGTTCTCAAACTGGTGGCTTGCCTAAGTACTTTAAAATATGTCTACAGCCTTCTTACTCATCAGGTTCTAGACTTGCGGTTTCCATTCTCTGTCAGTCCCCAGTCTTCTTTAGGCCATGGTGCCACATCATGTTAAAGTCACGTCCCAGCTTCTTGAAGGAAATACAGCTTTCCACTCGCCTCTCCATTAGCTCTCACCCAATTAATTCTCCCGGTGCACTTCCCTTCAACATCAACGTTTGTATTTGAGTCAAGGTTTCTCAAAGCATAGTGTTAGAAAACCTGCACCAAGATTGTGAGTGGACACATTTAAAGTACAGATTCTCAGGCTCCCCTCCAATTGTACAGACATAAGAAATTCAACTCTCTGGTTTGCAGGTTGGAGAATCTGCCATGGAGCAAGTGAGTCAGGAGATTTAGATGCTTACGAAAATGGAAGAACCACTGGTCTGGGTGAAATTGTGAGTGCTAAGACCTCTAAAGTCTAAAGACTTACCTGTGTGAGCCACTTGTCTTTTCGCTTGGGGTATTGCTTCTTTTTCTCTTGGGTCATAGGTTCTCAGATGGAGGAACATGATTCTTGGAAATCAGTTCTGGCTTCACACTTACCGGCTGTATCATCAAGGCTGCTGTGCTGCTGACAGCAGAATATCCTTCCCAAAGTTCTTTGACTGTCACAGACTGTGTACCCCAAAGTAGTTCCTTTTTCTTTATTCATTTAATTCACACTGCCTATATTTATTGAATGCTTCTTACAAGCAAGGCACTGCATTCAACAGACCAAAAGTAGACCCACCTCAAAGCTGATAAAACTTGAACTTCATGACCCTTCCTTTGCACCGGCTGCTCCTAAAGCCCTGAGAATGCCCCTAGTAATTTATTTTCCAAGTTTCTGTAATATTTACAAAAGTTCGATATTTTAAAATTCTTTCTTCTTAAGGAAAATCCCCTAACTTGCATAAGCTTCAGCTGCCCCAAACCTAGATCTGTCCCTGAAAGAGCTCACAACCTGTGGGATAAAGAAACATACACATAGATTATCAAGAAATGGTATGGATGGTCGGTGCAATGCAGACCCAGTGCTGGGAATTCTGGCAACACATTTGTAAGGAAGCAGGGTGTTCAGGGAAGACTTCCTGGAGGAGGTGATGCTTGAGCTTGGCCATGGAATAGAAGGAAGACTCTTCTAGAGAAACAGCTTGAGCAAAGTTACAGAAGCAAGATATACCATTTGTTTGTGTATGTGATTAAAACACTTTTCTGTTTGAGGGCATTTTCTTTTAGGCTGGGCTGGCCTCTGATGCCAGGATGAAGTGAGTCCTTTTCCAGGGAGCAGTATGGACTGTGGGGCTGTGTTCCTTGGGAACACCTGACCCTTGGGATCCTGGCCTCAGCTGGCTCCTCTGCTTGGCCTTTGGGAGGCCAACTGGTGACAACATCAATCATTGTTCTTCAAGGAAAAATCGCTCTTACATCCCTTGCTTCTTCTCCCATAGCCCTCCAACCCTTCTTTACTGTCAGCCTTGCAAATCAATATTTCATTTTGAAGAGCCTTGTTTGATGCCAGTTCTGCTTATTTGCTTCGCAGCCACTGTGGGTAACGCTTTGTAGGTCTGTCAGTATGTAAATTAAACCAAGCATAGATAGCTTTGTGTTGCTTAATGTTCAGCTGATAAAAATTAATGTGGTGTGAAATGAGCATTTTATCTGACTGCAGATACAGTGACGGAGTTAATTAGACAGGCAGAGAGAAAATGTTATTAAGCGGGACAGGGGCTTTCTCATGGAAGGGGGCTCTGACCCTCAGACAGCAGGTTTGGATGGGCCGTGGGTGTGGCCGAGGTACTTGGGCTGAGGCCAGCTCGGAGCGATGAGGCAGGGAGGGTGCCTTCTTTAAGCAATCAGCCCGGTGGTGCTGATGACTGTGTGGATCCTGCCTGGGGAGGAAAGGAGGGAGGCACAGGCCAAGCCAGGCTGGGCACTTCCAGCTCACTGCAAAATGCATGCGTCAGCATTTGCTGAGGCGGCTTCTTCTTGGTGCAGCAATACCGTGATTGGTAGAGAAAGGAGTTTCGTTCTTAAGCAAGAAAAAGGAAGATGATAGGTCAAGCACACCTCACACAGCAGTCAATCAAGCGAGGTTTGGAACCCTTAACTTCCCACTAAAACATCTTGAGCTCTGCCTTCCTGGCCTTTGCACACACTGTTCCCTCTAATGGGAAAGCATTCCCCACCCCGCCAGCCATGAACTTAGCACATCCTATTACAATCATCTGTCTCCCCACTCGACTGTGTGCTCCTTGAGGTCAGAGATGTGTCTTGCGCATCATCAGGGACCCTGGTGCGACAACATCTTCTTCATAAATGTCAGTGGAGCGGATGAAAGCGCATGATGCTCGCTCAGCCCGGAAATCTCAGCCTACCCTTGCTTTCAGCATCCTTCCTGTCTCAGCTCAAATGTCACATCCCCACCAAAGCTCCTTCTGCCTCTCAGACAGGATCAGCTCCCCAGGTAGTTACTCTTGAGACACCTTGTACTTCTCCTTCATAGACCTCTCCAAGTTTGTGATTCACTGTTTATGTGCCCATCACTCCCACCAGACTTAGCTGCATGAGGGTAGGAACTGGGCTGTTTCACCCACTGCGGTATCCCCAGCAGCCACAAGGGTGCTCAGCACAATCAGTGCTTCTTAAGTATTTGGTGAATGTGAATAAATCAATGAATGGTTTTTCCGATGCCCGATGAACTTCCACTCTTTCGTTAATGCCTTGCTTGGGGAAGGTTTCCTAGGCTCTTCCCACAGAGTTTCTCCTTCCCTGAAGTGCCCATAGCACCTTGTCGATTGCAGTGATAGGCTTGCCAAAAGGCAGCTGTAAATTTTGGGTTATATCCTCTCCTAGCTAATTAGGAAAGAGCTCCTTGAAAGCAGTCAAGGTGCCTTATTCAGCTTTGCATTTTCAGTATTTCTCACAGGGCCTGGCCTTTGTAAGTGCTCGGTATGGGTTGCAGAATCTATAAGAACAATTGTATGTATCCCTTGGTTAGTTAAGCTGTATTTCTGTTAGATAAGCAAATTCTTAGCCCACTAACGTATGCTGTCCCCACTCCACCCCTTGCAGAGGAACACTCAGAAAAGATGACTGGTTGTGGCCATCCCTCCTCCGCCTTGACCGCAGTTGCAGGGGAAATGTTGTGAAGAAATGCCACGGTTAGTGGCTCCTTCATGATTCCTGTTATCATTCGAGGCGGGTATAACCTTTCCAAACAAACAAGAAAGGGACTGTTGCATTGTTGAATCGCATGCATGCCTGCCACATCTGTGTCTCAGGCAGCCCAGCATCCTGGAGCTCGCAGGCTTGGTGGCAGCTGCTTGAGCAGTAATAGGGCCTTCCATTCTGCTGGCCCCATGTGGTTCCCCAGCCTTTCTCCTGAGTTTTCCCGTTAGATCTCTTTCTGTGGACTACACCTTTGCAGTGTTAAATGACTTGCTGCAGATTTGCTTATTAACCTCTCTGTTTCTCATTTGTAAAATGGGATGACATTCTCAGAGCCAGAGATTGAAAGTCTAAGGTATCTTCACAAAACACTGACAAGATTCCACTCACACACCACCCCATGGTTCCTGAGACACTGACCCTGAGAAAAGCCGTGGTTCTCACTGTGTGATCATTCATCCCCTCCACACCTCCGCTGGGAAGGTTGCTGAATGATTATCGCAAGCTGAGACTCCAAGCAGACTTCACGTGTGCTCGCACAGCTGTTGCTGAGTGAGGTGTGGATCTAGTCAGGTGAGCATCAGGGAGGGAGGAGGTTTCCTGTTTGTTTGCCAGTCCCAGGCACGACAGGGCCCAAGGACCACTGGAAGAACGACAGACCTCAGGGTGGATGGCCAGATCCTGTTTTGCAGCAGAATCTGGCCCTTCGCTCCTTTCCTCTGGTTCTCTGTGCATCATGAAGCTGCTCAGTAGTCCTATTTCACGGAGGCCACCTGACCCACTGTCCGCCCTGGCTGGCCCTGGTGGCAGAAGGTTGGTGTCCTTTAGCTCTCTAGAGTAGCCCCATCTCTGTCTTCCCACCTGCCTGGACTGTGCCCCCAACTTGACCCAGCCCACTCCTGCTGTGCAAACTGCATCTCACAAAGAGACTGGCTTCCATCATGTTTCTCTAGCGAGGCTCAAGACTCTTTGTAGAGTTGGTTAAGGAGGTGGATACTTTTAGGTAAAACGTATTAGTAATATTTATCTTTTTGAGGCATTTTTGTTTCTGTGTTCTTGTTTTATCCCCTGACCTTTCAACAAGGAGCACACGGATATTGTCACCATTTGGCCAATGGGGAAATGGAGGGACAGATGTATTTAGTGGCTTGTCCAAGGTAGAACATGCTATCCAGAGCACTCCTGTACACTGATACCATGTACAGCCCAACTCCCGACCGTAGTGATGTTGTGTATGTATGAACATGACGTCTACAGCTGATGAAGCCCCCAGAGGCCTGGAACCATGTCTTCCTGGGCTACTGCATGCAGCACACCTGACATTTCCTTGTGCCACATTCATTTGCAGATGAATCTGTTCAAAAGAATGCATGAGATTGTCCTGGCAGTTACAACTCTCTCTTTTCCTTTTTATGCCTCACTTACTAGCAATTAAAATTCAGATCCCTTCTCTGTTTACCTATTCATTTATTTAAAATGTTTATCACTGGAAAGGGGAAGCTGAAAGTTTCTCCTTCTTTGTTTCCATCCGTGACCTCAGGAAGAAAGTTTCAAACCCACACAAGTCTGCCTTCTGGTAGACCATCTAAGGGCATGGATGAAGCCTGTTAGAAAGATGCTCACTGATGTTTACTTTTTGAGTGCATGAAACCAGACACTGAAACTGTTCATTAAAAATTCCTATGTTCACAGACAAAGAAAAATCATTTCAGAAGCTCTGTAATGAATGTACAAGTGGGTACAGGTTATCTTGTCAAACACAATAATCATGAGTAAATGCAAACGGATGCTGCTTATATTTGATTTTGTGTTTAATTGAAGCATTCTGACAGCTGCCTCTGGACTTCCACCTCCTTGGGTTGGGGGATCTAGCTTTTTGCTTTGTGATTTCCTCTGGCCAGGGCTGGGACAGGGGTGACATGTAGATATGAGAAGCATCTGGTCAGGGAATAAAATGGAGAGAAATGAATGAAATTAACATATATGTATAGGCACTTTCACATGACCCTGCACACAAGGACACAGCTTGGATACTGGTAGAGGGCACAGGCAACATTTCTACTTTAGAGAGGTCAGGTTGGATTTCTACTTTATAGAAAGGAAATTAGTATGAGAGAGAGTCACTGCTCAAGTCATTCAGCTGTTAAACGGCAGAACCAGGATGCTAATTAGGTCTTCTGAACCAACACTGAAAGCTTTCCCTTCAATTTTACAGCTGTTCTTTGCATTTCACCCATATTGTACATCCAACTATGGATTCAGTCTAACAACAGTATACTCAGTGCTGTGCTAGTCACCAGAAACAGAAGGGTGAATCAGGCAGTAGTTCCTGGGCAAAGATGCTCACAGCCAAGTAGGGTAGACAGACAGACACAGTGATGGAATCAAAGCTCTGTAATGGTTGTACAGCACAGTTTGAAATACCAACAGGACCAGAACTTTTTGCCAAACTGTTTGGAGTGGCCCAGTTGGAATATCCAGAATTTCCATCTCCCCCATTGAATGGGAGATCCAAGGTTACTGTGCTTAATGAAGCAGTATGATTGCATTAACATTTGGGGAGGCCAATATAGGGTCCCTATATTTTATTTACTGCAGAGGAATAGCATGAACAACAGCAGAAAAATAACTCCATCTATTTTTTTGTCATCTTTCTATAAAAACGTGGATTTTGGGGACTGAAAAAATAGAAAGGACATTATCTTAGCGTTAGGAATAATTCTCTACTTTGAATATATTTAGCTTCATGAAAACTTATTATGTTATCCTTATTTTCCCCAATTAGATATAGACCAGTGAGAACCAAAGCATGGGCCTGCCCACACTGTTGACTGACCAGCATGTGGAAGCTGCTGATGTAAAGGAAGGTTGGCTCCTCTAGGTTTGTCCAGAAATCACTGCGTTAAACTAATTGTGGGAATGGTTTATTATCATGCATAGAAATTCCCTTCTGTACGAGTCTTGAAAAGATGATTAGACACATGGATCTAGGTTTCCTTCATTTCAGGGTGGATAACAGACAGGTTGTTGATCTGAAAGGTTCTGAAACCTGGCATTTAAAGTTTTCTCAGGCCCTTACTGGAGGTACTTCCAGGACCTGAATGGATGTGAGCTTATATGGCTGGCAGGAGGAGAATGGGGCCCCATCTTAGCACCTTTCAAAGCCATCCCGTGTGGGAAAATGGAAGAGGTCCTCTGCAAAGGTGAAACTCAAAGGCCAAGGACCTGATTTAGACCAGAGACCCAAGGATGCGATGTTTTAAACCATCTTTCCGTACCCAGCATGACCTTGGTGACCCTCTGTATTTCATTATTTTCATTTTCAAAATCCTTAATAAAAGCCCCTTTGTGTTTTAAGCATTTTCACCACAAAAAATACTGTTTGGGAGGTAATGCATACGTTAATTAGCTCAATGTAGCCATTTCACAGTGTTTACATATTGCAAAACATTGTGTAGCACACAATAAACATACAATTTTTGTCAATAAAATTTAATTAATTTTTTAAATAGAAAAGAAATAAACATCCCTTTGCACAGATTATGTGGACAAGAAAACAATTATTTTAAGGGCCTCCTAGTACAGTGTGTACAAATGCCTTTATTTCTTTTATATATTTAAAAAAAGATAAAAAGATTCCAGTAAATCCTATGATTCCAGTGACATTAGATCTTACATGTACCGCCTTTGTATTTTTTTTTTTTTTACTATTCCATTAACAAAATACCAGAATTTGCTAAGCCGTCCCCCATTATTGAACACTGGGCTCCTTCTGGAATTGTGTGTGTATGTCTGTGATTTGATTGGATCATTAAAGGTAGTCCTACAATTTGTGTAGCATTTTGCTTCTGTCAGATTCTTTCCTTAGTGTACAGTCCTAGAGAAGGCTACTTGGTCAGGGTGTGCACATCTTTATCATTGTGGTTACCAGTTGCCATATTTCTTTCAAGAAGAATTACAGTGCTTTAACTCAATGCGTATAGCATTTGAGTCTGTCAGTTTCTGTGCAACTTGGCCAGCATTAGGGTATTATTTCCGAAAACTGAAATGTTACCTTTTCAAAGTTGCTTTAATTTGCATTTTTTATTACTAGCGGGGATGAACATTTTCCCACATGTTCACTTATCTAGTACTATTCATTAAAAATGTTTTAGGGCCACATATGAGAGAGGGGTTGTGTTCGGGAAACTTTGCTTCTCATAGCCAGAGGGGCAGATGGCAGCTGTGGAAGAGTCTCCATGAATAAAACTTGAATTTATTTCTGCGATATGGAGTGACTTCATATCATATGACCACCTTTGCAGTTAAAAAAAAAAATGAAAAGATGTTGCAATTTTTGTGGCCGAAAGAAATGGACTTACCAAAATAAAGAACGTGAAAGGAGAACTCATTTGTTTACTCTGCTATCCTTATTGAAAGGTTTCCAGAAGTTTCTACAGGGCCGTCAATCTCAGGTCTTTCCATCTTTCCAGTTCTGTACTTGAACACTTTCAAAGCAAAAGAGTGGTGCAAAAGGTATATGGCACACTTCCTTAGCCGTATTTGTGCATTAATTTTCACATGCTCTTAATCATTGGTCTTCTGAAAATAGTCGTGCAACGGGGCATTTCTCTTTTTTTTTTGAGTTGGAGTCTCGCTCTGTCACCAGGCTGGAGCGCAGTGGCCCGATCTCAGCTCACTGCAACCTCCACCTCCCATGTTCAAGCAATTCTTCTGCCTTAGCCTCCTGAATAGCTGGGACTATAGGCACCTGCCACCATGCCTGACTAATTTTTGTATTTTTAGTAGAGGCGGGGTTTCACCATGTTGCCCAGGATGGTCTTGATCTCTTGACCTCGTGATCCGTCTGCCTCGGCCTCCCAAAGTGCTGGGATTACAGGCATAAGCCACCGTACCCAGCCTGGGACATTGCTTAAAGCTAAATAAGCTCACTGCCTGAAAGGAGCTGAGCCCAGTTCACGCTGCTGGCCTCCCCAACCACAGCTGCCCGGACTCCAAAATCTGGGATTTGAAGATTGTAGAACAAAATGGGAAACAAACAGCTCCAGACTCTCAAACTCTGGAGGATGTCAGAGTCTGTTTTCTTAACATTATACTAATAATGCCTTTCCTGCTCCCCCGTTGCCCGCCCCCACCCCCCACCCCAGGGAGGCACTCAGCCCAGGGGTTATATAACTGTGACTTGACACCACAGCCAAGTTAAGGGAGCTTGCACTCCGCTCACTGAACTGTGGCAAAGCGTGCGTTCTCCTTCCCTGCACTTGCCCGTGGAGCAGCACGGTTAGGGGATAAATAGATGACTTGGAGTTCCAGATCAGCTGCACTTAACTCTGTAGGCTGGCTGGGTCCCCCCTGTGCTGCAGAAACACTGGTAGGCAGGCCAGGCAGAGTCCTGCCCCGGGAACTGGAATAAGTGACTCTCAGGCACCAAATTAAGCCCCAGCACGTGGACTCTGGGCTGGTTATGTTTTCTTTCCTCACTTAAGTGTGTGGCCTCAAAGGCACTGCTAACCATAAAGCCCGCAAGTTCACGGGGAAGGGGATTCCTCAACACCAATCTTGAAAGCTGCAGGCACCAGAGATGATGAGTTTGTTCTCACCTGGAGCAGCAGAGACTTAAAAAGAGACAAGGATATGCTCAGTCATCCCCACTCCACCCCAGCACGACCAGCCAGCCTCGGCATACCTTCTATGCACTTAAGAAGCAGAAGGAGGGGGATGTATATGTTTGATCTACTGAGTCCGAAAGATGCAGCTCTCCTTGTTACAGGTTTTGTTACCTTCAAGAAGTTACTGAAGTCCTCTGAGTCTTAGTGCCCCATCTGTGAAATGGGGATAATAATAGAACCCACCAACTAAGGTTGCTGTGAAGATAAAATGAGGTATGGAACAAAAAGCACTTGGAAGATTGCATGAGCCCTGGTAAGACGCAAATAAAAACCAGCTTTTATCAGAGTGCTTTTTCTCTTTGGTTGTCCCTTCCCTTGCTAGACTGGGTGACACTAGCATGTAGGGACCCTGTCTGCATCGCCCTGGCACTGCTGGGTTCATGCATAGTTCCTGAAACACAGTAGGCCCTCAGTAAGTTTTCTGACTGTATGACTACGCGGATGTGGATTGCAGATAGAGAAATGTGGTTTTTGTTTTGTTGTTTTAATCATTTTTCATTTTCAGTTATTTTCCGGTCATAGAATCCCTCATTCTGCTTATCTATCAAGCACATTGTTTCTTTTGAGTCCATTTAAACGAAAAGAAGAATGAAAGAGTTCTTGTTTTTAAATAGTTTCTCACGTGAAACATCAAATAAAACTACATTATTAATTGAACACTGATGCTAGTTGGAAGCTATTAGGCGAGGAGAAGCATGCCTGGTTCTTTTTAAAGGAACTTCCCTCTTAAATGTTCTCTGACAGGTCATGTATCTTACATGTGGATGTTCACTGTCTACACTGGGCTTCCTAGACCAGCCCAGTGGTTCCCAGGCCTGTCTGCACATCACCAGTCCATGTGGAACTTTTTAAAAAAAATTCTCCCACGTAGGCCCTACTTCTAGAGAAGCAAATTCAGTAGGACTGAATTGGACATAAGAGTTTCCAAAAGTTCTCCAGATGGTTTTGATAAGCAGCCAGGGTAGAGATCCACTAGGCCAAACTTTTCCACTCCCAGCGTGGCAAAAAAGAAAGAAAATTTTCTCCGACTTATCTTTAATTTCTCATATTCATTATAGCTCAGCTAAAACTCCTCCCCCCCCACCCTCTCCCCACCTAACAGACACATTTCACATGTATTCTATGAAGTATGAATATTTTCTCTTCTTACTTTCATGAGATATATAAAGATTTGCTGGAAACCCCAAAGTGCTTTGGAAAACACGTATCCAAAATGAGGAAATGTGTTTCTGATGAGGGAAGGCTGAAATCTGAGTGTCTCCACCCTTCGAGTTGAGGCAAACCTCCTGTGTGTATATGAGCCACAAAGATCATTCCTCCCAGGCCTCAGTTGACTGTACCATGGTGTTTTAGTCGATGGAAAGAATATCACTGCTTATCAGTTTACAGCAATTCCTGGGGAAATGTAGAACCATGTTAAGGTTGTTGGAAGCTTCATTGTTAGGATTGTCTTAAGAAAAATCTTGTAGAGTTTCCTGCAAAGTGACCACCAGCTTGACTTTTGTAAAAGTGTGGATTACTAACATCAGCCAACAGGTTCATATAGTGAAAGGTTGTAAGAGATGTCGGCCTGTTAACCTACCTATTTACTTACTTGTGCCAAACAGCATTTCCCCTTCTGTGGTCCTTCCCACTCCTATTACATCTTCCACAGCTGCAGGTGCAGTGAGCAGCCTGGACTGCAAATGACTTCCATGGCAGAGCTGGGCTGGTAAAACCCAAGCCTCCACTCAGGGAGTCTTATGGGCAGATGCGTTAGACAGGCTTGGGCATTTAAATGGCCCATTGGTGAGCCTTTGATCTGAACTCCTTGTGGTTGTGTTGGAGGAAGGCAATTCTTTCTGGCCAGAAAACTGAGGATGCAAAAAGGTAAGAGTTGAACCAAGCGGGGAGAGGCCACTCGGATCACTCCAGGGAGACTACAAGGCTTGAGTTCCTAGGACGGGTTTTCATTAATTTTTGTGAATGAGGAAAGTCTGATGAGCCTTCACAGTGCACAGGAATCCAAACTCCTTGTCCCTCCCTGACTAGAAGTTCAATCTAGGCTTGAAACAAGTCATTCGTGCTGTCTACCTAAACATTCTCATCTATAAAATGGGAGTAATTCCTACCTCACACAGTGTTGGGAGGAGGCATTGATTAATTAATGTTTACAGTCCACTTTGAACTTGAAACGTCTTCTTGGGAAGTTGTTATTAAGCCTGTATCATTTTTACTTTGAGTTCTGGGGTGTGTCTAAACCTGAAACTCAAAGGAAACCTCACAGTCCGTCCCTCTCCCTCACCCTGAAGGAAGATAAAATGTAATAAGATTAATGCAAATTCCCTGAAAATGGTTACCCTTTAACCAGTAGACACTGTGCTCTTTTAAGGCTCTCCGGGGATCCTGACTCAAAAGGGAAAGAAGAAAATAGTAACTATCTTCCATGCAAAGAAGCAGGAAGCAGTTCTTTGAACTGAGAAGGGGTAAGGGTGGGAGGATTCTGTTTTTCGCTAAAGGGAGCTGTCAGTTCTCAAAAAATTTAGTTCCTGACCCCCTGCCTTCAAGTCCCTGAGGAAGCCAAACAGAAAATCTGACAGCCAGAAGAGTTTGTACATAAGGCATTGAAGAATACACAACATAATTTAATTTTTAGCCCTGCTAATCCATCCTGTTGTCAACGGCAGAACAATCAAATACAGCCAGTTGTCTGCACCAAGGTAATTGGGTTGTAGTATGAGGTTAGGTTTGCCACATAACCTAAGGTAACGCATGGCAGAGGGCACATTAAGGGGCAAGGGCTCTTTGGAACTCGGTGGGGGGTGCCCTTTCGTTAGAACAGGGAAAGAAAGGCAGGTCCTTTTGCATGAGGAAAAAAAAAATCACAGTAACCTAATTCCTTTAGAAAGCCATCAGACCCGTAAAGATTAAAAAAAAAAAAAAAAAAAAAACCTGTGCCCAGCTGTTCAGTAAGCCACATCAGAAATTATGAAGCACATTGATCCCTCAGCACTGACCATTCGATAATTGTTCCTTGCTGAAGAAACAGCTACCTGTGATATGTATCAATACCGGGCCTGTGCGTTTGTGTTACATTTTTTCTTGCCGGAGGCTGTAGCTTGAGTTTTAAGTCAATCGAGTCTATACAATAGAAGCTCATATTGACTATTGGATTAAACAGCAAGTCAATTTATTTTTCTGGGTTCAATATTCAAGGATGCAAGAAAGCAAAGAGATCCTCCAGATGTGCTTTTGTGAGGCAACCGTAACCCACTTACATTGCTGTGATGCTTTTTAAGCCATTTGAAATAGTATTTGCACACCCCTTGCTCAGCAGTTCAATATGCTCCTCGACTATCGGTATTTTACTCATTCCCTGTGCCGCCGAGATTGCGGTGTGATGCTCAGTTCTCCGAAGTGGTTACTGGGGGTGAGCACCTGGACTCCGCTGCATGAGGGCACTCTTTGGACTTCACCTCTTAGAGTAAATGCCTACCGTGCTGAGTAAGGATGTTGAAATGAAGGTGTAATCCATCCGGGGACTGCAGCCCACGGTGATAGGAGGCAGGGCATGCAATTTTAATTTCTCTCGCAGAAATGATCACATTTAGGTAGTAGGCTATTTTAGCATCTTAATGGCAGGTGGGACTAGGTAAGATTATGCCGTTTTAGAGACAGAAGTGATGAAATGAATACACATTAAATATTTGAATTGAATCAAACTTAACTGGAAAAACTGAGGCCCAGAGAGGCAAGGTGATTTGCCTAAGGTCACACAGATTTATGCAAAGCTGGGACTGCAACCAGGGTCTCCGATATCTAGGCCATCAATTTTCCATGATACCATGAGGCTGCTCTCCTTGTGATTTCTCCGTATCTGTGTTTCTTCCTGAGCTAATGTTCTGGGTCTTATTTTGTTTTGCATTCAGCTTTTCACTTAACTAATTGGAATATACTTTGTTGGAGAGGACTAAATTGTGAACATTCTTATGCTTTGTTTCTGCGTAGTTATTTTGGCTTTGTTTTTGTTCATCTTAAAGGGCTCCTGATGTTTTAGAGTATGGGACTGCTTGTAAGGAGTAATAACATTCATTCATTTATTCCGTAAATATTTATTCAGCACCTATTATTAACTAGGCACTACTCCAGGTACTAGAGATATATCAATGAAGATAAACAGACAATTACTCATGTCTTTGAGGAGCATATATTTCTGCAGAGAGAAGACAGACAATTAGCAGTAAATATAAGAAATAAATAAAGTGTATAGTGGTAAAAGGTGATAAGTGCTAAGGGAAGAAGGAAAAATAGGGCAAGGAAAAAGGGAGGCAGGTTGCAGGTTTAAACAGAATGGTAAGGATAGGACTGCATAAATCCAAAGACGGTAATTGCACTGTTACTGATGCCATGTCTAGACAGTCGCTGGTACAGAGAAAGATTTAAGGACTCTTTACAAGAACTCCACTCCCCTAAACAGACCTGGACCCCCAACCCTGGGGTCCCCATACCTTGTCTCTACCTTTTACAGCCATGGCTCAATTGCAAGCTTCTTACCCTTTTAGTGGAGGATCTGTGCTGTGCTGTGCCTATCTCAGTTTGGTTTGCATAATTTAAAAGGAGCAGAAGAGCACATGTACTTAAATAAAGCCTAGTTGTGAAGTCTTTGATGCTCCTTCCTTTCTTTCTCCCCAGCACCCAGCTCTCTGTTGCTCACTGGCTTCCCAGCCCTTTGCTCCCCACCAGGCAGCCTTTTGCATCTTTAAATGCCTGGACAGAGTTTCCCCTGTTTCAGTTCCCTCCTCTCCTGAAGACCTTGCCAGATAACCTAGCCATCTGACAGACTAATCCAAGATGAAGGGGAAGGGGCTGATACTCTGTAACACATCCCTCCTGCCTGGCATTTGTATTTGAACAATAACAACAACAGCAAACATATCATTCCCTTTTGATGTGTGCCAGGTACTGTTCTCAGCATTTTTACAATATTAACTCATTTAATACTCACAGCAACTATATGAGAAAAAGATTGTAGTTATCCTCTTTTTACCGTTGGTGAGATGGAGACACAAAATAACTTACACAAAGTCACACTGCTTTTAAGTGGTAGAGCTGGGATTCAGACCCCAACAGTCTAGGATTATTCCATGAACCCAGAACTGTGAGTAGGATTCAGGTCCCATATCAACTCCATTTGATTGGTAGGAACTGCTTAAAGTACTGTGGTGAGAAAGATTTGTGGGCTATTTGTGTATTAATGGGAAAGAGTTCTGTGATCAATTAGCAATGTCTGCCATGGGTTCAGGATGGGGAAAGGTCAGGTTCAGCATGGCCAGTGAGGGGCTGGTCTTTATTAACTCATACTGTAGAGTGTAATTTACCAGCTGAATCCATTCTTATTCTCTTATTTTGTACTTTTCCCCCCACAAGAGTGGGAAGAGTGAGGTCGGGAGCACAGAGGATTCAGTCTGAAGTGTGTCTAATAAGAGTGGCGGGGAGAGAAAGGGAGTAGGAGTTGGGACGAGGCCTGCTCCTGCAAGCTGGTCATGAGTGCCTTTACCTCAAGCTGGTTGGTTATCACAATATCGTGGGTGCTGTCTAAACTCAATTCTAGCCGAGCCAGCAAAATACCTTCCCCTTCAACAAAGTTTCGGGTTCCCATCAAATTACCGATAAGGACTAAGCCACAGAATTGGAGGTTGAACTAGTTCACACACAAATATTGCTGACTTCTGCAGATCTGATGCCTCCTCTGGCACTTAGGGATGGAGGAGATGGAGTCAAAGGGTAGAAGAAGTCGAAGTCCCAGGTAGGGGAAGTTTTTCCCCTGCCGCACTGTATTCCATAGTGACCCAGCCATGAAAGGACGGGGTGCTTCACGAGACAATTCTTCTATGTCAGTAATTTTAAACCTAAAGAGGTTTGATGTCCCATAAGCATATTCATCTTTCCATGTTTATTAAATTAAGCCCTCCATGAATCTGCAACAACATACTGTTCATTAATAGGAAAAGAGACCATTGTTCCCCCCAGGGAATATGTTGGCTCAGATCTGTTCCAAGGTAGGCATAAATGAATCGTGCATGTGTATGCACGTGCCTTGAGTAGGGGGTAATCAGGGAAGGGAAAAGAGCAAAGACGGAAAGAAGGAAAAGGGATCTTAAAGCTTAGACCAGAAATATCCAAGAAGGATTTTTATCAGAACTAAATTTCAGTACTCCTGGCGGAGTGCCTAGCAAGATATTAGTTTTTATAAAGAGAAAAAGGAACGTGTAATTGTAGTGTCTCCATAGGAAGAAAACTGCAGATCTGTTCAGGAGAACCCCCACGCAAATTTGAAAACAGCTTACATATAGGAAAATCAGGGGTTTTTTTCCTTCTAGCAACATTAACATAGTCAAACAACTGAAGAGAGAATTCTATTAACGAAGTCAGTCCCATCAAGTTAAAGCCTAGCAATACCACCATCAGGGCTCGGTAGGGAATCTAATCATTTGCAGCTTGGACCAGAATAACAAGGAAAACCCATCCGTTACTACTAGTGCTGAAGGCAAATTCAGACCCAAGTTTAGGGAACTTCAGAGAGAAGGATTGAAAGAAGAAAGAATGTAAAAGATATTTTGGCAGCCGCATGAATCATAGGTGAGAAATCTTAGACGTGTGGGGTGTCTTAGGCCTCACTTGTTTCAGGACAGCACACTTTCTTCAACGAGTGTTACAGTAACATATTCAAAATATCAGTCACAAAGGAAGTTGAGGAAATGTGTTGAGTAATCGTGAATTGATACTATAATTACCCTAAATTTTCAAGTTTCCAGTTAAAGCCAATGGTTGTTTTGTAATAGAATCTAAGGAACATGGTTATACTGTGGGTTCAACAAAAGAGAAAGCTTTCGTTCTCAATTCTTATGCTCTGCTGTAGGATGAAATTACCACGGAAGTGGCAGACTACAACCTTTAGAAACAGACCAGCAAATGACTTCTGTCCATTCAGAAATACTAGCGGCCAATGTGGTATATCTCAGGACTTTAGCGTAAAGGAAGATAAAGACTGTGGGTGTTTGTGTTACCTAGATATGGGTGCATCCATTAGGACTCCCAAATACTACTAAGACTGGTAGCCGCCCAGGGCAGTAAGCAGGGTAGGGAAAGCAGAGAGGGGCCTTCTCTTTTCTTGGCATACACTCTTCTAGCAGAAGCAGGAACACCCACAGCCATATGAGGAAGAGTCCTTAGGAAGGGATGTCTGGTGGAGGATCTGTGCAGGAGATTGGGCCTCTGTGATCCTTCTGAAGTCTCTGTTGATGGCCTCTCAGGATAAAGCCATTTCCAGGGTTGGCTCTTGGATTAGGACAGATTCTCAGATGGAGACATCACAGAATGGAGCAACACATTTGACGATGAATATCATGACTGGCCTTGACGTTGAAAAGTACTACGCAGACTCACCTGACCCAGATACTCTGACAAAAGCCCACCCATTCAGAGCAATAACATGATCAGGTTCCCTGAGGTAGAAAGCAGGGAACGGCCCTATTAGGAATCCCCAGAAGCCATGGCTGTGGGTGTCCACCAGGTCCTCCAGTCTGAGTCAGGCCAAAGGCACATACTATGATCAAAGGGTCTCACATCTGTGCCACGTTAGTGATCTCCACTCTGCTGCTCAGTGCTGCTCAGCGCTCCTGACTTATGCCTCCCCAGATGGCCAAATGGAATTCCATGAACAATTCGCATCTTAAAGCTGGGAGAAAAGAAATATTTCAGTGAAACAGGTATAGCTATCTTCAAGTCTTTCTTATGTATCACATAAATGTGAAGCACACCTTTTCAAAAACAGAGCTCTTGGCCTCTGCCCTTGGGAAATTTCCACATCTAGGTAGGGTAGTGTCAAGTCTGCTTGGCCAGGTAGCTCTGGATGTTCCCAGAGTGGATACTGACCTGACCTTCCTTGAGTCTTTATGTGCGTATCAATTCAATGGCTAGAAGTTGCCCCTGAGTGCTTGAGTTTGTCTGGACTCTTTTGCCACTGTGTGACTTTCACTAAATTACTTCTCTTTTCTAGGTCTCATTGCTTTCCCTCTAACATGGAGAGTTCTCTTGCTCTCAATTCCCACCCATTTTTTGTAACCAGACTTAATAGTTATTGGGTATCACTTAGTGAAGTAGATTTTGGAGTAAATCAGTACTGGTAAAAGTATTGGTAAAATCAGGATCGGTAAAAAGTACCAATGTAAATTTTTGAAGTTCATAACTCAGCTGTGGTTATGTAAGACATTCCCATTCTCGGGAAACACATACTGAAATGTGTAGCGCTAAAGGACCATGTATATACCATATCCTCAAACGGTTCAGAAAACAAATATGTGCATCCATGTAAAGCAAGAGAAAGACAGAGAGAAAAAAAGGTTTTGAGTAAATCACTGAATGATAAAGCCAGCACCGAGTATATAAAGATCATTCTTCAAGTCAAAGTTCACTGTAGATATTTAAAGCCAAGAGCCCGCTGGAAAGCCTGTGACTCCCTGTGTTCCAGTTTTCATAGACTTGTCAAGATGGATCAAGGTTTCATCCCCCACAACCTTCAGGTGCAAATGAGCTGTCAAGGGAGGTTTTCAGAAAGCAATAAAGAGCCCCTTCCTTAGAGGCCAAGAGAGTCTGGGTCTCCCATTGTAGTCAAAGAAAACTAAATGGAACTTGCAACTCAAAATATGTAATGATTCACCCCATGGTAATAAAGTAGCCCTGGAAAACTCCCTAGCAGGATTAATCTTAATCGGCAATTAAGATAAAGTCTGGGCACATGCTAATCCAGGGCTTAATCAGAGACATTTTAATGTGCTGCTGTGGTGTGGATATAAGACTGGGATTCCACTAATTGAGCCTGGAATGGGAGTGTAAGGAGGAGGAATCGCAGTGCATGGGTTGCCTGTAGATCCAGCAGTGAAATGAGGTTTTGCAGGAGTGTTGGGCAGTCTTGGCTAGGACGGCCCTACGTGTGGCTCACCTTGCCGTTAGGCACATGGGTGCGTGAACGCCCTACCATCTTTCCTGTAGTGCAACAGGAGCAAAAAGGAAAAGCAAGTTCCTAATAAGATATACAGTAGATGTCTTGCTTTACTCATGTTTTGAAAGCCCTGGTGCATGACATGATGACTCACACAAGGTAGGTGTGGGGAACCATATGAGGAAAAACAAGAGTTTTTTCAAAGAGAAACATTTGAAACAGTTTTTAGAGAAAGTTAAAGATGACATGATTACTCTATTGTATTTTGCCAAGAAATTTATTTTTTGCATATTTCTAAAATCCAGGCAATCATATGAGGTAGTTTGTAAGTATAAATTTCCAGCGGCCAAGACTTAGTACCCTAGGCTAGCAGGAGAATCCTGCCACCTGCTTGCCAGCTACTTTTGTCTCCGTTTGTGTCATTTAAAAAAATCCCACCTTAAATTGAACAATGAGAACACCTGGACACAAAGCGGGGACCATCACACACCGGGGCCTGTCGGGGGGTGGGGGTCTGGGGGAGGGATAGCATTAGGAGAAATATCTAATGTAAATGACGAGTTGATGGGTGCAGCAAACCAACATGGCACATGTATACCCATGTATCAAACCTGCACGTTGTGCACTTGTACCCTAGAACTTAAAGTATAATAAAAATAACTAAAAAAAAAATAAAAATAAATAATAAAATAAAAATCCCACCTTGTCAGCCATGATTTGAAAATTTGATGCTGGCATGTGCCCTGAAATTCTCATGAGAAACTCAAGCATCCGGTTTAAACAGAATATACTTAGAGAAGTTTATTCCATGTTCTTGGCCTCATCACTAAATGTACTGCAGCACCGTGCTACCTGTGTTTTCCCAAGATCTCACATATCGTCATGATCCTGAGAGGTAGCGGAGGAACCAGGCCCTTCTCCCACATGAGACAACTGATCTACAGAGGAGAGAATAAGTGGCTTGCCCATATAAGACTGGGTTTTGCATTACTTATTATTCACTTGTCCATGAGAAATGAATCTGGCTATCAAGTTTTTAATGAGGTGTATGATGAAGTTCATGTATGGGGTTCATGCTCACATTGTGGAGAATGGGTTGAGCCTTCCCTCAACGCAGGGAAATAAGTGTGAGAAATATGAAGCTGCAAAAGAGAGCAGCTCGGTGACAATCAATAGTGGCCTTTTCTATCAGTAGGTGTCTCGTGAGCACCAACTATGTGAATGGCCTAGTACTGGACACTGCAAAGCATACAAAGAAACGTAAGGCAAGGTCACTGCTACCCAAGAGCTTGTGTGCTTTTGGAAATAATACAGTATAGAGATGAAATGATAGCTAAGTGCCCAGGCAAGTGTGTGAGAGGTACCAATGAATGGTCCACACAGAACAAGCTCTCTGGTCTAAAAGGACCAAGAGATTTCTTTTGTCTGAGTGTTCAGGGAAGGCTTCCCTGAGGAGGCAGTCTTGAATAATCCAGGGCGAGAGAAGGAAAGAAAGCATTCCAGATGGGAAAGTAACGCAGACTCGGTGGAATGGAGGTTGGGAGGATAGGGGGAGTTGGATATAGCAGAAAATAAGGCAGAAAGAAAAGGGAGTCAGTCTGTGGGGAACTCAGAAGGCCTACCTTAAGAGTTAAAGCTTGTTCCCTTATGCGCTGTGGATAGGGTTGCCAGATTTAGCAAATAAAAATACAAGATGCCCAGAGAGGTTTGAGTTTCAGATAAACAAAGAATAATTGTTGATATAATTATGTCCCAAACATTGCATGTGACATACTTCTACAAAAATATTATTTGGTGCTTATCTGAAATTCAAATGTAATTGGGTATCTAGTATTTTACCTGACAACGTTAACTGTGGCGTTCTTGAAGATTCTGGAGTAGAGGAGTCCCATGAAATTAAATCTCTTCCAAAAAGGAGCCTGAGAATCATACATCAAGAACTGTGAGAACTAACCAGGCCTGGTGAAGCACTCCTGTCGTCTCAGCTAGTCAGGAGGCTGAGGCAGGAAGATCTCTCGTGCCCAGGAGTTTGAGGCTGCAGTACACTATGATTGGGTCTGTGAGTAGCCACTGAGCTCCAGTTTGGGCAACATAATGAGACTGGGTCTCTAAAAAGCAAACAAACATAAAGGAGCATGAAACCTCACTCATCCTACACTTTCCTTTTTGGGAAAACTCATTGGAAATTTGATGCCCCATCTAAGGGGTTCCCTGTAGCTGAAACTCATGAATTACTCATGGTTATATCTCATGGTTATGAGATATAAGCTTAATATGAACCATGAATTCAATAATGTCGCAAATGAAGCAGTTGTCCCTGGGAAGGCTGGTTAGTGTAGAGCTGAATTGGGCTTTGAAAACATCATTTCTTACAAACCCCTGACTTCTAGGCTTTCAACACCTGCCTATATGTGCTGGTCAGTTAAGAAACACAAAACGAGATCAGACATAATAGGCACAACATTAAAAACATAATAGGAAAATTACATTGGACTACTACAATTTTCATTAAAATCTTTTTTCTCCAAGAAAAAAGGAATTTATATTTTTTGAACATTTGTAGTTTTTAGAATTTAAATGGGCAACATTCAGAAACAAAAAGCCCTTTAACGAAGGTGTAAATTGTGCCTTTTTAAAATGACTTTTCTTCCCTATCCTAGTACCCACAGTAATGAACACTCCTACCCAATCAAAATATGAAAACAAAATTGGAGCTGTGTCAGCATCTTGGCTGCAAATAAAACTCAAAACAGGTTATAGCACATGCTAGGAATACAAAATAAGGTTAGAAATAATGCTTCAGCTGTGAGTTCTTCAGGCTGTGGAAATAATAGAGCATAATTTAGTAGAAGAGGAACTAGGCAGTCAGCATACACAGGAAAAATGAAAGAAGCAAGAAAAATGCAAGGGGTAGGAAATAGGGTTGGAAGAAATTGGAAGGGGACAATGGGTGGCTAATTATTAGAGGAAAAGAGAGGCACAGCCTGGTCAGAGAACATTCAGGAGCATAGAGGGTGGCCTGCTTGAAGAAACTGCTGGTAATAGTGAGTTTTCCGAGGTGATTCCAAATGGATATCAGACATCAGAGAGGCACACTCATGGCATAAGAGTTTATAACATCAATGTCTTAACTCCCAATGAGACCAGAAAGAAGGAATCCACTGAGACCTAAGCAGGCTTTTGCTACCTGGTGACTAGAACATTCAAGGATGGTTTATTTTATTAGTCTAAGATTATCCCCTAAACCCTAACCAAATTTGCAGAGCAGCTCTGTAATTATCTTGGCTTACAGGTGCATATGTCAGCTCACAGTGCTCAACCAAATGGGTTTTTTTTTGTTGTTGTTCTTTTTGCAATTTCATCAAGATAGTACTAGTCCAGATTCCCCCTACCATGTAAGAGCAGCCAACCCTGGTGAATAAAGACAAGACGAGTTAACAGGTTTTCTGCTTCATATTATATTTGCAAGAGGCTTATTGAGACAGTTATCTCAAATAGCAGTTTGCACATGTACTTCCATTCTAACTCAAAGAGTATTTTTCTTAAATATTTATCATGGAAGTTCATTTGCCTTTGCTTTACTTCCTGGGACTAACAGTTAAGAACCTGTTATTAAGGGAAAGGGGTGGCCCTGCTTTACTCTCTGTTCACCCCAGGGAAAATAGTTCTAAAATGGGGTCGCTAGCATACACTGATCTTGAATAGGGCATTAGTTGCCTGATTAGGCTGATGACTGAAGTTTCATAAGCTGTGTTCACTGTGCCCTTTTTAAAAATAACCACACATGCAGTGCATATTCAGTGAAGATTTGTTAGGGAGGAGAAATGAAATAATGCCGATTGAAACTCCCGTAAATGTACTACAGCCTCTACTCTGCATCCTTTCTGGAAATAATCATTTTGTGGAGAAGACACATCATTGCCAAAGTCAGCTCCTCCCTCCCACCTGGTCAGTCCTTTCTCATTGTCTGCCTGTGATGAGTTCATTAGAAATAACCAAAATCCATTTTATCAGGCCAGCCTTCACCTCTGTCTGTCAGTGCACCTGCTCTTAATTTTACCGCTTATGATTCAGTTGTGAGATGGATTTTAAGCTTTGGCCTCTGGTTTGGTTTATTCCACGCTTGTACTGCTCCATATTGATTTTTGTTAAATGAGGCCTTTAGTGGTTAGCTGTAGAGGCAATTATTTAACACTTTCAAAAATAGTATGGGAGTGGAAAATAAAAACTGAAAGTTCAGTTGAGGTCCAGCCAGTGATTTGGAGGCATATTGGTTTCCTATAACCCACATGAGAAAGAGACATTCAGCCAGCCTACGGCTCACACCTGGGCAAACCTGCCCATCCTTTCAGGTAGGTTCACAGGCTCTTGGTGGAACTGTTTCTTTCTTGATTAACTTTACAGCCCCATCATGATCCCACAGTGCACATATGCCATTTCCTCATTACCCATTCCATGCCCAGCAAGTTTCTGATGTGTTTCAAATTTGAAGTCGCTTGATGGATGTATCTGGGTGTTGGAAGTAGTGAGTGCATTGCCATCTGGCAAAAGAGGAGGGAGCGGCAAAGTCTTGTTAAGCAGAAAGTTTGGAGGATAAGCGAGGGTGTCATGATGGCGGATGAGAAAACAAATGAAAACACTGATGGAATTTACTGTTGACCCTTCCAATTCAATTTCACTTCCCCCAAGGAGACATTGATAGGTGTGTGATTTAGCCCGGTAAACTCCACCCATAGGCCACGCTGAGTGGAGTACTTCCTGCATATCAGGCATCTGTGCAGGGCATGGTGGTGTAGAGTGATGAACGAGATGTGGCCCTGCCCTTAAGGAACTGACAGTCCAATGAAAGCGACCAGTATGTGAACCTTTTACCATGAGACACTTGAGTAAAAATGGAGGCTCTAGGAGGCCCAGTGTTAGACAAACTGACCCAGGGGTCATGAAAATCTTCATAAAGGAACTAAAAATTATTCTTGGTCTTGCGAAGCAAGAAGGGAGTTTGCAGGTACAGAAGGGAAGGTGACAACAGGGAATAGAATACCCAAACACAAGAAGTGATCAAATGACCAAGAATATCTAGGGTACAGTGAGAAGTGTGGTGTGGTTAGACTAGAGCAGAGTTGAGTTTCGGTTGGAGAAGACAATGTGGGATCTGGGAGCCCATATTGCACCCTTCCTGGGGACCTTCTTGCCTTTCTAATTGGAAAGAAGCATACTTCAAAGCTGATAGCTCTAGTTCCAACACCCAACTCCTCTATCGTCAGCTGTGTGAAATAGGGCAAGGTACTTAAAAACAGAAAGCCTCAATTTTTCATGTGTAAAGTGAATATTATAATGGCAGATTTGTAGATGTGTTTGGAAGATCAAATGAGATGACATATTTAGAGTACCTGCTGGTGTCCCCCAAATTTTCCAGTTAGTACTATTTGCCTTTGTGTGTGTCTTTACTGTGGACTACAGACTCAAAAGGCCAGTGTCGCAGCAGGTAACATCAAGATACCAAGAAAGCCAAGGCTGAGGTGTTTAATGGTATCTGTCCTACCACTTCAGTTTAGAAAAAAATATATATCCCAACTAAAACAGGCCCCATGCAGGCAGGAAGCCCTGTTTAATCACACCTTCCAATTTTCCAAGAGAAGCTTGAAGCACAGATTTCTAAGTGAAATTTCCCATCTTTTCTGTGTTAGTTACTAATCTGAATTTAAAACACAGTGTACGCAAAACAGGGCATGTCTTTGGGCCGTACACAACCTGTGAGCTGCCAGTTGACAGCCTATGATCTCTTATCTTCTCTCCCACCACATTATAGGCTCTTACAGGGCTAGTGCTGTGGTTGTTAATGATTCGTATCAGGGCTGGCTCATGGCAGATGCTTCGTGGTTGGAGGGCACTGACTTTAGCCACATACAGACATCGACACCAGGGGCGAGGAAAAGCAAGCCAACAAGTGAGGTGTTCAAAAGTGCAGAATTCAAAGAGTGACCCAATGCCATAGCACAAGCCCAGGAATGAAAACTTTTAAAACTCGGCCCCAGCAAGAAGCTCCTGGGAGAGGAGCAGATCCTTGGGAAAAAAAAAAATGTGCAGTCTGTGAAGGGCAAAGTTTGGCAATCTATTAAACAGCAAGTTACAATAGGCGAGTGCAGAGATCACAGAGGCAGGGATTAATGTACACACATCTATACAGGGAACTTTGATGCTTTCAAATGCCTCCTCGCCATCTGAAAATCAGGCAGCAGGCATCGCCTACATATTTCACAGCAGTCTACCTGTCTGGGTGTTTGGGCTTGACAGCAGGAAACTCTTTGAAATGAGGCTGAGGCATTTCAAACACTTCTGCTTGAATATCCAGTTTGTATATTCTGTCGATGGCTTTTTAAATTGGCTTTATTTTACTTTATTACTTTTTTTTTTTTTTACTAATTTTGGAATCTCTTATTAAGTCGAAAGTCTGCAAAAGAGCAAATTACAAAGCCAGGATGCCTTTTGACAATCTCAAGTGAATGATACGGACACAGGCTCACAGGCTCACAGGCTCACACACAATTCCATGTAACAAGGAAGGAGAGAAGTTACATTCACAGAGCAGAACTATTTTCAACAGCAGTCCAGTGAAAAGTGCCAAATGTTTGAACCTTTTGACTCCTGCCCAGATAATATCATAATGGTTTAGAGAGAGCTGTTTACAGCTTTCTATGCGTAATAAATAATTTAGAAGCCATTCATTAAAACCTTCTAAATTACAGACACTGCAGGCAAATTCCTTCTTTTAAGAAGGAAAGGATGACCTGAAAATTGGTCCCCAGTTTCTTGCCTTCTTCTCTTTGATTCTTTTTGTTTATTCTTCTTACTAGAAGCTAAGTAAGTACCGGTATTGGGGGGGTTGGGTGGGGGTGCGGGTTATACCACCATAAATACTTAGAACCACAGTGCACATAAAAATGAAGCTGGGCTGCCTTGGCCTGGTGAAATCATGCGATGGAAATCTGAAGATCTTACATTTTATTCTGAGGTCCACACAGAGGTCTTGTTCATGCTTCTCTGCTCATTTTAAAAAGGAGGTGCCCATGTACTGGCAGTGAGGAGGAGAGTGGAAGGATTTGCATGAGGCAGATTCTGTGACTCAGGTTTTCAAAGCTGCCTCATGGAAGGCAAAAAATACTGTCCTCATCCGAATCGTGATGTAGGTGTGGTAACTTGGCTATGTCTTCTAACACCACATTGCAAGGTCTTGATTGTGGGGTGTGGGAATCTTACACAAGACCCAACCAAGCCAGAGAGGATTAGCTTTAATTTCATTCAAAAGCTGTAAGTAGGAGAAAAGCCTGTCAGTATCCTAAGGCAATACTTAGGAACAGGTAGAATTAGGTAGGATTGTTTTGGGAGTGACAGAAAGACCATGATTCTGACTTGATCTCAAGAACTCCCAGGCCAGGCTCAGTGGGCACACATTGAATTTGTTTCCCTTTGGTTTGTTGGGGGATCCTGGGAGCAAGCTACTTTGACTCATAGATGTAAACAGTAAGAAACCAAACTGTTGATTTGGGCCAAAGTCCTTCTCTTTCAAAAATAGCCTGTACCAGGGAAAGAGAGAATGGGGAATTAGACATGGGCCCTGGGTTCGAGGATATTCCCAGTATAAAGACATCCTTACTTCTCATGTAGGCATTTCAGATTCCCACGGCTTTGTCATCCATATTGAAATCTGGGCACCAACTTTCCAATTCAGTAGCAATCAAGGCAACACATGGTGCTGTCTTTTGTGGTAGCTGGCGTCCTTTTGTGGAGGTATATACCACCGAGAGGACAGGCTCCAGGTTCCAGGCACAGAAGCCATCTCCAGCTAAATGGTGAACTCATTTTTAAAGACGTCCTTTTTATGGTTTCTTAAATGACAAGGCATTTCAAGTACAATGTGGTAAAGGGGCACGATCATAAAGTAATGTGGTTGGAAAGGAAGGGATTTCATTGTGAGCAAGGGTGTCAAAGCAGAGCTTTATCAATGAGTGGAATTTCCTGTAAGTAGAAAGATAAATGAATTAGTAACTCAGAGTAATTTTTAAAAAATACATATCCAGATGAAAGCTCAGATAAGTTTGATCCCTTTTAGCCAATGAAGTATGATCTCTAATTAGGTTTCCATGCAGACAGTGCAGCCTTGGAGTACATTTCTGAATCTAGTTGACCTTTTCAGCTGGAGAAGCCAAATGATTTCCATTCCATGCTCTTTAATTCTGGAGGAATTTCTAATTTGTTGCCAGAGATAAAAAAACTCACTCCAAACATGAAAAAACTTTTAAATAGTCCAGAGCCCCATTTATAGAATATTAAAATTTTGGAGCTGAGAGAACCCTAAGAGATCATTTTGTTCCATTCCTTTATTTTCCTGATCATAAAATTGAGGACCAGAGAAAAATCAAAGACTCGCCCAAGGTCGCTCAGGGACTTAGGACCTAGGATTAGAACCCATGCCTCCTGCTTCCCACCCCAGCCTCTCTGCATGGCCAGTCTCTTATTTGCCTGCCAGGCTTTTTTTTTTATGTGGTCCAGATGTTGCCGCATCAAAGGCCCCTCGCTGAACTCCACCATCAGACCTGCTTTAGGGAAACTTCCATGGGCCAACACCTACCCTCTTGCCTTTCTTAATTTCTTTTGGAAATTCTCTATTCTCTCACCTTATTAATGTTAAAACAAAACGGGTTCTTTTATTGCCACAGGCAGCAGGAAAGTGAAGTTCTTGATGGAGGCAAGTGTCTTCCCTAGTGAGAGCAAGTAAATTAGTTCTGAGGTCCTCTCACTCACTCTAACTGTAATGAGAGACACCAGCCCTTCTTCATTAATGAGATGCCAATCACAAAGGGAGCAGCCTCAGAGAGCCTTTGGGGAGGGGGACGGCGGGGGAGAGAGCAGTGATTGGCACTGTACTAAGAAGGGAGGAAGCAGAAAATAAAAGCCTCCAGAGGTGGGAAAACACACGTGGATGATCTCAAATCAGACGGGTAGGTCCAGCGGGAACCCGAGGGGCTCCTGAATGGGCGAGTCAGCATAGTCTATGGCAAACATCTTTGGGCAGGAGAACTGGGGAGCTACCCCCCTGGAATATTTTCCCACATATGCTTTCCGAGGCAAGGTTGTGTTCATGCTAAAGTGTGTCCCACATGGAGATCTATATGATTGGTGACAGTTGGGGCTCCTTAATGTCTGGGTTCTCTTGGAAGGTTGGCAGCAGCGAACCTCTTCCATCCTCTGCCTTAGATCTCATCAAGAGTTTATCATGCTGTGTAACCTCCTAAACTTTGAAAAGGAAACTTTCTAGAAGAAAGTTAAGGAAAAATAATTTGATGCTTAAGGGAACTTTTTTTTTCTTGCATGAGATAATTTCCCTGGTAGGAGACACTGTTCTTAAATTTGTCCAAGGACCGGTTAACCCAAGACCATGTTTCCAGGGCGGGGGAAACATCTAAATCATATTTGTACAGCTCTTGCTCTCAAAAGTGGCTTGAGAATAGGTTCTGCCCCTGACAAGATGATGCTTGCTGTCTTTCCCTCTCAGCTACCCAGAATGGCATTTGCAGCAGCGTTGAGAACGTTTCAGGAAAATATCTGTGCAGTTTTCCCAACTCAGTTTTCACCATCTGCAGCCTGCCTTTGCTTTGGTAGGTTGGTAAAAAAAAAAAAAAAAAAAAAAAAAAAAAAAAAAAAAAAAAATCTGCGCATATTGGAAACAGTACTTTTATTTGCAATTAAATGCCTTTTTCCCTATTATTTTTTCCCTGAAAGCATTTTTTTATGAATATGGGTCTATATGAAGGTTAAAAGACTTTCAGCGCTCAAAACAACTTAATAAAATGTCTGAGCACACAATTAGGCATGCTTATGTCCTTCAAGAATCAGGTAGCGGAAGTTCTAATTGGCAGAGCAGCACCTTGAATGTCATTTTCTAAACCCATTAGACCATGTCTAACAGAGAAAGAGTAGAAGCAGCGGCAGTTTACAAAATACCAATAGTGTCCCCCTTGGAGACATAATTTTAGGGTAGCAGTTAGATGATACTGAACTTGTAACAAAATGTAGCTACAAAGCCACAGTAGCTTCAAGTAAAATGACATTTCTTGAGATCATGTGTAGGCTCACCTAGTAATAGTAGGAGTCAATATGTGTATAAGCAACCTGGAGATGCTCCTTTATTCCCTGTGTGTGTGTGTGGTGTGTAGTGTGTGTGTGTGTATGTGTGTAGTGTGTGTGGTGTGTGTGTGTGTGTGTAGTGTATGTGTGTAGTGTGTGTGTGTAGTGTGTGTTGTGTGTGTGTGTAGTGTGTGTGTGTTGTGTGTGTGTGTAGTGTGTGTAGTGTGTGTGTGTGTGTGTGTGTATGTAGTGTGTGTGTGCTTCATGCACTTCTTTAAAGGCACACAGTCAGCTGTAATATGTCCTCCTTTCTCTGAAATCTGGTGACTTTTCACCATAGATTGGGCAAGGCCCAGGCCTCTGGATTGATAGAAATACAGCACATCTGTCTTCATTTATTCACATCTGATACCATAACCTTCGTGTCTGGCTGCTTTGGGTCTACCACCATTAAAATTTAAATTAAGAACCAGAAGTTTTTAATAAATTCAAGCCAGAGTTGAGCCTCCCGGAGATGTTATCTTGCCTGGAATCCCCTCGTTTTAGTTTAGCAGTCCTTTTGGAAAATCTGACGAGACTCACCTAGAAATTCCATTCTTTGTTGAAGACCAAAAAGGAAGAATCACCATGGAAAATAAAGATTCATAAAGCCAACTGCATTTTATTCTAGACGCTTTGTTTCTGCTAGAAACCTGTTTTTCAAAAACTTGGTTGACAAAGTCCCGTTTGTATATTTTTCCCCTTAAGTTTTAGACACCTGGGTTTTTAAGGATAAAATTCTTGCAGATGTTTTGGATTAATCTGTTTTCAAAAGTGCTCAAGAACTTGATTTCCAAGTACCAGACTTTTTTTTTTTTCATTACCAACTACTGTAGTTTGCAAAGAGGGAGAAACTTAGCTTGCGATTGGCCTGAATGCAATAGAATCACACACTCTCCTGGTTTTAAGGAACATTTGAAACTGAACCATGTATAAGTGTGCCACCTGAGTGAGCTTTCTAAAAAAATATTTGTCATCTTTGTCAGACCAAACTTCTCATATAGTGTTTGAATTTAATTAGAGGCATACCTAAATGGTTAGGGGAGAAGGACAGAAGTCTACCCCAGAAATGGCTCATAGGAAAATGAGACAATTTCAGTTTTACTTACTCAGGCACACCATAGGAGAGGTACTTCTCCAAGCTGGTAAGTGAGCCATTTTTGCAAAAATAGAAGCAACATTCTGGGCAAGTGCTTGAAAGTAGAAAAGGCCTGGGATAAAACATTATTTTTTAAAAAACATATCATAAAAGAGAGTTGCCCAGCTCTTTCTTAACTAGTGAACTAGCTCTTCTACACATTTACCATAAGATAATTGATGTTTGTAATGCTGCCCCTAAGGCACTACAGGATCCTAAAGTGCCTTCTGAATCATCAAAGAATGATTCATTGCGTTCTGGGTGGTTTTCTTGTTGAGTGTATTTTATTGTATACTAATCCCTTTGAAAATTGATAATACATCTGTGATGGGTACCAGAGGTTTGCAATCAAGAGCACACAGCCACAACTGGTGAGTGGGAAGTGTTTTTGGTGTACAGGCTGGGTGCCACCCCCACATCCTCCATCCTGCCGCTTCGAAGAGGCAATGTCGCCCATGGAATCTGCAGAAGTTGGTCTCTGTGAAGGTTTCATTCAACTCCTCCCTCTCCTCCCTTTCCTGCTCAGCTTGCTAGTAGGAGCCCAAGTGTAAACAGCAATTCCATATTCCCACCCCTCCCTGTGCCCGAAAGAAGAAGGGCCAGAAACTTACGGTGGCACTAATTAGGCAGCATCATACAAAAACTCTGTTATTTGACCACTTTTTGTCTACAAAAGTGACAATCTCATATGACCAGTCGCAGTGGTTACACATATCAGGCACCTGTGTGTGTGTGTCTGCGTGTGTGTCTGCGTGTACAGACATGCACACACCATTCAGTTACCCAGAAGACTTGATTAACAAGAACACCAAAGCTCCACTGGATCACACGATTGGCTGTCCCCTGGTTTGATAAATAACTTTTTCCTTCTTTGCTGTTCCTTAGCTGATAACCAGGAATGGAACCCCAGCATTTTCACAGCACTGCTATGTATTAGGTGAAAATGGCCTTCCTATTTCTTGGTATGCTCTGTTTATATTTTAATGCTGTTTACAGATGAAATATTCTATAAATATTCATACAGTGCCTGTACAAAGGAAAGGATCCAAAGAGCTCTTTATTAACAAGCTCCCTTATGTCAGGGTAACTATGGGAGAAAGGGCTTTAATCCATCCTCCCGAAGTTCTCAAACAAAAACTGAACTATCCTCTTTACACATAATATTGGGGTGATCTGGGATTTACCAGCTAAATTCGCAGCTAAAAGTGTCAGCTAATGAATTATTCCAAGTAAATTAACAGACTAAGGGAATCCTTTCTTCAGTCCCATACCAATGCTCCCTTCATTAGCAAATACGCTTAATGTGGGAGAGAGATGAGCTAGGTGCCAGAGAATGTTTAGCCCACATTCATCCTCTGCACAGTTCCTCGACCCCAATGATCAATTGACATTTGTTAGAAGAACATTTTTTTCTTCCAAAGGAAGGCTCAGAAACATTAGAAAAAAATAAAAATTTAAAGCTCAGAGAGCTTGTAATGAAGTAAATTAAAACCTTTTAAAAAAACACACATACAAATTGAACTTTTTATAAAGTACTCAGGGGCTTCAAATTTAAAACTATAAAAAAAACACATACACTTCAAGGTTATGCTTTTAAAAAATTTAAAATACTGAGTTGAATGACTGACAAGTCCAAAATACTCTCAGACTAATCTTTGTACCAAAGAAATTAAATGTAACAAGTTATTTTTTATCTCCTCGATGGGGGAAAATAGGATAGCAAATTGTATTTCCCCCTCCCATCTTTGTATCAAAGATGGTTAAATATTTCTTTCCATTCCATCAGATTGTCTCAACTGGCAAGATAATACTTGGGAAAAGAGTAGGTAGAAGGGAAAATGAAACTGGCAGCTCCTGAGATCCACAGGGCATCATTTGGCACGCGCTTCTTTGAGGCCTACCCAAAAGTGGTTAATCAGAGAGTAGAGACGATGTCAGATTACATTAGAGGCAGATTTCTCTATGTTTATGGGCAAATCTGAGATGGCCAGTCTTTCAGGTCTGGAGCTGCGGTTGCACGCAAAATGTGATCCTAAAAATGAAATGCCAGTATTTAATCCTTCCAACTACTCAGCTTCCTCATTATTCTCTTGTGGGAATTGTGGTTGCTACTGACTCAAAGTTGCCCCCCGTTTGATGATGTATTCATTGCTAGAGGTGGCCCCCATGTCCCCCTCAACCTGGATTCCAGTTGAGGATCCTATAGTGAGAATTCAGTTAATCTCAAGATAAAATCCAGCAACAAGAACTTTTAAGCCTTGAAATGCACAAAGCTGTGTATGTATTTATGTGTGTTATGTTGTCCACCCTCAAACATAGTCTGGGCTGGCCTCTGAAGGGCAGGACTCTCAGTGTGTTCTCTCAGGCTCTCCTTGGGGAATATTTCTTAGCAGAGTGCATTTTTGTTACATGAGGCCATAGATGCATGTGGCTACTGAATCAACCATTTTGACGTCAGTTAGTTCTTTCCAGTTGTCCTAATGACTATTCATTCAGCATTTGATTGGATTAGGATAGGTTGATGCAATTCAACTGAATCAAGGTGTAGCAAGGAGAAAACCCACTGGATTGTAAATCTAAAGAATGGTTTGAGCCTCAACTCAGCTGCTAACTTGCTATGTGGCATTCAGATCTCTTGACCACTCTGGACTTCAGTTTCTTTGTCTGTAAAGTGGTAAGTGTCTGGCCTCTCTTATCAGTCTTTCAGAACTGTTAATTCAGATTAAATGATCTGGTGGGTGTGAAAGCTTTTGAATTCATCTGAGTTATCAGCTGGAACTTTATAGCGTTAGTTGGCACAGTGCTTCAGGAGATAATCTGAAGATGACTTTGCAGGGAATTTCTATGCCAGTCAGAAAGTATTCTTTTCTTATGGACCAATGGCTGTAGAAAAATGAGAGAGACCATTATATCAGTTGGACTCACTTGATCATCACCACTTTAAAGACAAGCAAAAAGTAGTTGAGAGAGTTGTGGCAAATCCTTGGCATTAGCTGTTACCATGGAGGTGAAGGGGAAAATTCCCACTCCCCAATTGTATTTGAAAACAGAGAGGTCTAAAGCCTTGGAACAAGTTGTGGCAAATGGACAGGATGTCCTAGAATGACACCCTAGGTGGAAATAAATCACCGGAACTGATGGCAGCCACCCAAGAGTTTTGAAGGAACTCAAGGGTGAAATTGTGAAACTATTGGCCAAAACGTGTAACTTCTTACAAATGGGTACTGTGCTCAAGACCTGGCAAATTGCCACCACAACTCTGAAAGAAGAGAAGCACAAATAGGTGAGCCTCCCTTTTATACCTAGCAAGCTGGTGGAGACTATCTGAGTGGGTAGTGTCACTGAATACATGCTTACTGTAGAATGGAGAATTACTGAGCATTCACCCCGTGCCAGGCATTGTGCTGGATGGTAGAGGTGAACAAATGAAAGTGTCCAGAAGGCTGTTTGACAAAAGGGTCTGAAAACTCCAGTGCTGCAAACGTAGATTTGGGAAGTCATTGACATATAGGTCAAAGAAAGCAAATAGCCTTCACCTAGAGATGCTGATCCTATCGATTGGAAGAGCCTGTCTTGGAGCACCATGCACACTAGAGTATCCTGAAGAGAAAGCGGAGATCTGCTAGCAATGTCTGCATTGCTGGGCTGTACCATGCTCTGTGTTTGCCATCTCCATATGGGAGAATGTTGGAATTCTGAGGGTGACGGGTGGCTATGATAACCCAGCAAGAGTGTGCAAAGGAAGAAGAGAAGAGGTTAAAAGGCAGACTCCTGCACAAAGCAAGAATTTGGGGGTCGGGAGAGAGGGAAGAAACCAGCAAGGGAGGCTGAAAGGGTTCTTCATTTATTTGTCTGTTCCTTTATTCAACAAGTAAACATAGGCTCTTTCTATGTGCCACGCACGATTTTACACCCTGGAGTCACATCCAGGGATGTGCTCTGTTTTTGGAACAGCAAGGAAAGTGTCAGATAGTAATAAATATTCAGAATCAGAAGAGGGATTGGTTGGGCACTGTAGCCTGGTTGGTCAGCTGTGACAGGAGTTGAAACCTGCATGGCAGGACTCAGCAAGTGATGCAAAGAATTGTGAGAAGAACATTCTAGACAGAAGAAAGAGCTAGTGCAAAGGCCCTGAGGCAGAGAAAATGGCAGAAAAATACTCTTTCCAGAAGTTTGACTATGTAAGGTGGCAGCTTGAGGGGAAGACAGGACTGGGAAGGAGGTTTCCTGATGCTATGTGTAGTTGGTTGGCTGGCTGTGTAGAATAGAGACACCTGATAATGTTTATGGATTTGAGGAAAAGAAGAAAGTGGAAAAAGCAAGACTGATGATGCAACAGAGAGAAAGGATGATCAATGGTACTGAGAGGGACAGTTGTCTTAGAGAAGGTGTGAAGATGGTAAGGGCAAGGGCAGATACAAAGATTCTAGAACAGCATTTCCCAACCACTTCTAAACTTGTGCACTCATTTCATAGTAATATATATTATTTGAACATTTTTTTAAACATCTAATCATTTTGCATGTAATGCAAAATGAAGTGAGTTAATGTTTTAAAATGTATGTGTCATTTAAATAAGTATATGTTAAGATTTTATTATAAAATTAATTGAATACAGTATTTACTAATATTCATGGATTATAATAATAAATTCTGAATGAGTTCCACCTAAAAAGTGATGCCTATGGTTTAATTTAATTATGTGAGAAATGACAATTTATGAAACATACATTAAAATGACATATATCAGTGTGCTTAGTTTGGCAACTAAATAAATATTGAACTGTAGGTTGAAATTTAACTGTGTCTCATAGTATCAAAAGTAAATCTGCCTTTAGTGATGGTAGAAAAGCTTACATTTTGGGTAAAAAAAATGTGATTTATTTTTATTCTTGGTTTATTTCTAGTGAAATAAAAGAGGATTTCTGGCTGCTATTAGTAAACACATCTGTACAAAAATTTAAAAGCCAAAGTGGATATAAGCAACACCAAATTTTCTATTATTAACATTGATTTTTGAACTTGCGGAGAGATCTTAATGGGTTATGTGACAGGTAAATGCAATTCTGAAATCCAGTGAAGAATACCTTGACATATATTTATAAAGTTACCATCAGATGTACACTCTTCATAAACTTTTAAAATTTTTACTTCAGAATTCTTCTACTATTTGTCTTTACCAAAAACCCACTGTGGGTAAGAATTAGAAAACTTAATCAATTCAACAATTAACCAAATGTAAACATTTTAAATTGCCTGGTGGTTCAGTTGCCACAATAACTGGTAACATTCAGCTCCTCACCCAATGGTGGAGGGTGACGAAGTCATGCACAGGTAGCTGATGCCAAACTCTGCTCTTTTAAATGAAAACCATATGTAAGTATTCATTACATTCATCCAGTTATTTAAGTAGGAATTAAAATATCTGCTCTTATCACCTTTAATGACACGAGCACTGCAGAAACTTTTTTGTGAAACCCTGGGTCTCCCTCCGTTTGGGAGCTGTTACTTAGGAGAAGGTGGAGATATTGAGGGATGATAAGCTCCACAAAGGTAAGGATTTCATTTTGTTCACTGCTGCATCCCCTACACCAGGATGGTGCCTGGCACAGTGCAGACACTTTGCAGATATTCAGTGAATAAATGAATGAGTGAATGAATGAATGCAGGTTAAGCAGAAGTCGGAGTTTTCCACAGAGGTGTGGAATGGAGTGGACATGATTTGCGTGGAGGAGAGTAACTGCTGTAAGAACAAGAGAGGGAACCAACAGGAGATGAGTTAGCAAATAACCTTGGAGGTGAAAAGGCAGATCGTTTACCATAAAGAACAATCATTTATCCCAAAACCATTTCTTGAACAGCTACTATGTGTTGGGCTTGTGAAAAATGCTGTGGGATTCAGAGATGAAAAGGACTCAGCTCTCATCTTCAAGAAGTGCACTGAGTTTATGGGGATAATAAGAGAGATATCCGTTCCAGACTGAGCATACACAACCCACATTCCAGACATTAGAAGGAAAGGAAAAGGAGTCTAAGGGAAGCGCTAGCTTCAAGAAGCAAGAGAATGGAGCCCTAGTTCCAGCTTTGCCACCAACTGGAAAGTCATTTGCCGTCTCTGGGTCCTCGTTTCCTCATCTGTATAAGAAAGGACTAGCACCAGAGCTCCTCCAATGTGCCTGTGCAGCAAACCTCTGACAGTCTATGGGGTTTGGAAATTCAGAGGAGGTGGATGTCAGTATTGGCAGAGGTATTGTGGACATGTATCCTCAAGGATGTGGAAGTTGAGTTGTCCCTGAAGAATGAGGGAAGGGTGTCAAAGTGGGGGGTCAGGCATTTCAGGTAGAAGAACTAGCAAGAAACTAAGCCATGAGACTAAAATGGTCCAAATAATTTGTTGATGTCCATTTTATGAAGTAAGAGAAGTATGAACAAGCAGAGTCAGATGATATGGGTTCTACAGTACAGTTGGAATGAGGAAGAGTTTGTTTGAAATGAAGGGTCAAATTCATCTAATTGGAGTAATCCCACCTTTGGAAACCCCATATATTGGTGTTAAGAGCAGTCTTCTAAAAGAGCTAAGTGAGAGGAATGTACAATGAAACCTCCATGGTAGTGAAATGATGATGTAAACAAAAGATGATGGGAAAATGTGACACGTTCTCATAAAGTGGAAAAGCAGCCGATGATTTTCAAAGCAGACAAATGTAAAAATGCCTCATGCTATATTGCAAATATGAATTTCTACCCAAAAAGGGATGCCATGGGGACCCAAAAGACCAACACAACATAGGAAGTATCCATAAATCTATTTGAGGCCAAAATTGAAAACATCATCCTTATTCAGACTCATTGAGAGGAGATTGAGGATGAAGAGCAAGTGGGTAGCCACGGACCAGTGTTCCAGGTCTGGGTTAAGGGCCTTAGCCAGTTGCTTAATGTTGGTCTCTTCATCTGTCCAGTGGGAGTAATAATACTTGCTCCACGTGTATCACGAGGCTGTTACAAGGATCAAATGGGATAATGGAAGTGGATTTGCTTTAAAAAGAATCAAGTGCTGTAATCACTGGAATAAAGCAATAGAAATTCATGCATTTGTGATGTCTGTCTAATATATGAACAGCTTGTGCAAACACACTTAAAGTAGTTCCTTGTATTTGCAGAGTTCTTTAGAGCTTGTCAGGCTCCAAAAAATATAAAGGAAAGTAGCATGGCTTTAAATTCTGAAGACCTAGGTTTGGATTCCAATCTCATTACTTGCTAGTGTGATTTGGCATAGTGTTATTTAACACATCTGGGCTCAATTTCCTCATCTGTAAAATAGACATAGAGATACCTACACTTGCATGGTGGTTGTGAAATTCAAATGTGATAATGGATGAAAGGTGGAGAGGTCAGTGCCTGCCCATGCAGGCCCTCAGAGCACAGTGACTGTTTTTATTTCCGTCTTCTACTAGGACATAAGCTCCTAGGGCTGAGACCACGTCCGCCGGTATTCCCAGTTACCAGCAGAGTTCCTGAGACAGAATTGGTGTTCAATAAGTTCTTGTTGAATGGATGGATTAACGGAATGAACGGATGGGTGAACACCAACCCTGTAATAGAAATGAAAGACGGTGATATCTGCTTTCTTGGGTAGGAAAACCAAGGCTCAGAGAGTTCAAATAACTGTCGAAGGTTTGTGTCAGAACTAAACTGCGAGTAGAACTTAAAGGGGTCCCTTTTCTAAGCCATCCACGTTCTGCTTCCTGTTCTGAACCTCTCACCTTTGGCGGGATCACGGGCTAGTTTTCTGAGCTGTTATTGTCATATCTTTTAGAAAACCAGAAGCAATAATATTTGCCTCTGCTTTATTTTTCTGGATTTTTGTTCAGGGCTCACAGGGTAAAAAAATTCAAGTCAACTTTTACATTCTTTTTGTTGTTTTGAAGAGGGGCCAAAAAGCAAAGCAAAGAAACATAAGCAAAATCTCAAATATCTTTGGTTTTGACAGTCCCTGGTTGGCTGGACGTAGCCCCAGGAAAATGGATCTAATCTGCACTGAAAGGTACAGTCTGTTTCTTTCTCCCGCAGACAGACGGAAATGTGTGTTTGGGAGGCTGATTCATCCGGTGGCCCCTGCACCAGGCCTGGGACCAGCGCTATTCATTATTTGCTCTGTTCCTCTTTCGTTTACAAGGTCAGAGTCGATGTTTTGGTTGTTTTCCCAGCAGTGCTCTACTGACCGACTTCGCTCTAATCCCTTGATGTCACTTAAATAAACTCGAGGCGGGTGGGGGTGGGGGGAGCAATTTGAGAACTCCAATGATTTCCTACCGCTGTTGTTCTCGGCGGCAAATTAATTTGATGCTGTTATGTAAGTGTAATCATCCTCTCTAATCACATCACAGGATTGGGAACTGCCAGAAATAACAGAAGGGAACATTGGAGATATCAAAGGGGAGCCACTAAAATAGATTGTTTATTTAGGTACCAAATTGAAACGCTATTATTGGGAGATGGAAAACAACCCTCGCCACGCTTTCCTTTCACACGTCCCTGTGCTTTACATACTGTATTTGTGCATCAGCCAGAAGGAAAAGGAAATATGAAATCAGAGCTTCCAGTTGTGCCATCGGGAAGGAAATGGGGAAAGTCAAAGGTGTCTGAGCATCAATGGGCTTTTGTTGGTGCCCGAAATTTTGGTTGTGATTGCTGCTCTACGAGGCTTCTGTCTTTGCCTGATGTTCTTTCCTGACGTCTGCCCTCTCTCTTCCTCATTCTTTCCCATCCTGGCCCATTGCCTTCTCCCTCCCCATTTTTTTAGCAAGTCAAAGAAGACTCAGCCTAGCTCGGAAGACCCTTCTTCACCTCCTTATTGATGGCCCTTCTCTCAAGTGATGGGGACCCTGGAGATAGGTTAAATGCATACAGCTTCCCTATCTCCTCACACATGTTGTCTGATCTCTTTCCAAATTCTGCTGCTTCTACCTAGACATGGAGTCATAGGGCTGAGAAATGAAGTCCCATCCTTACTCAGAGTGTTTCACAGACTGGTCTATGCAGTTTTGGTAGAGGAGCTTAGAGGCCTGCTTTTGTTCCTCAGCTCTGTTCCTCCTCCCTGGGCAGATTGTTTACTGTTTCTGAGTGTCGGTTTCTTCATCTGTAAGAAGGGATAGCGACACCCAGCTCAGCCTGGTGCCGTGAGGATGCAGGAAGGTAACACCTGTGAAAGCCAGGCACGCGGTGGTCAAGAAAGCAGGCGCTGGAGTCAGAGTCTACAGTCAGAATTTGGGGTCTGAGTCCCAACACTACCACTCACCTGCCCAGGACCTTGGTTAAAGTACTTATTTCTTTACACCTCAACATGATTTGTAAAGTGGGATGATGAAAATACTGATCAAAATAGCATAAGGGTTAAATAAGCGTGCATATTTTAAATGATTGGCATAGCGCCTGGCCTACTAAATGCTAGCTTATTGTCATTATTATTATTCTCATTGTTATTATTTATTGTTGTAATAGCAAAGCTTAATTAAATAATAGTGATACTGATGATGATGATCTGTTTCCTGCTAGTCCCACTTCTTATTCCCACCACTCATCTTCACGCAACTGCCAGCTCCTCCTGATGTTATTTGCCATAAGTAATCAATACATGACAACAGGGTTGGAATCGCTGTTGAAGGAGGCAGAACAAGGTGAACCATGGACAGGTTGTGGAGAGAGATGCCCCACCATGGGGAGGGAAAGGACATTCAGCTGAAGGCTCTTAGGAGACATACTCCTTAGGGCCTCCGACTCTCCTGGAGGAGAATGGGCTCTCCCTGTTCTCCTGGTCTCCCAGGGCCTCAGCTCTGTCTTGGATTCTGCTCCCCACCTGCCTTTCCCCCCTGCTCTCCTCACTGCCTGCCTGAAAATGCCTTCTGCCAGCCAAGTCCTCACAGTGGAGTGAAATAATCCCTTTATCATGGGGCAACGAGAGGGACGTCCAACCTGGAGTTGGAACTAAGGTGCTTGAATCCTTCCCTGCCCTTCGCCCCTCAGATGACTCTGCTTATGGACCTAGGTGGCTTTGTCTATGAAGCATGCACAGTACAGTGCCAGCCAATTCCCTCTTTCTGAAGCAACTGCTAGAATACTGAATACCTTTCCTGAAGGTAAAATACAAATATTTTTAAGTGAAAAATGAAAATACATTTCTGAAACTGTTTTCTATATGCTGATCACACAAGGGATTAGATTACTATCGATGGGCTTCTTTCACTCTTTTTCCTCTAATCTAATCTCAGTTTGATGTCCTCTCTCCTTGAAAGATTATATACATGGAGAGTCTAATTATTAGGCTGCCCAAAACAGCTGCTATACCTGGACAGAACGCTCACTGAGGTTTGGTAACCAGATTCAGACAAGGTTGAACACAGTAGCAACAGGTACAAAAATATGCTTGCAAAAATATATTGAAACTGAAATTTTAAAAGGGATTATTTTTCTGTTTTTGTTTTCTAAAGAAAATTATCTGCACAGTTGTTCTCTGTATGTCACTTCATTCGACATGAACTTTTCAAACTCCTGGTTTTAGCTAGCTAGTTTATGCCAAAAATAAAGGAAATACTGATTGAGGAGACCAGCGGCATTGTGGAGAGTGAATCTTTTCTCAGCTGTAGAGATGACCTGGGTCTCCTAGGTTTTGGAGTCAGACTTGGCTGTGCCACTTTCTGGCTGTGTGGCTTTGGGCAAGTTACTTAACCTTTTTGAACTGTTTATGGACCTAGATGGCTTTGTCCATTTCCTCAACTGTAAATTGGAGCTGATGATAGTATCCATCTGTAGGGATGTAGTGAAGATAATATGAAATAATAAATGAAAAGTACTTGGCACATAGAACGGTTTTGATTAATATTAGCTATATTGTTGTTAAGACAGAGTCTTGCTCTGTTTCCCGGGCTGAAGTGCATTGGTATGCTCATGGCTCACTGCAGCCTCAACATTCCAGACTCAAGCAATTCTTCCACCTCAGCCTCCTGAGTAGCTGGGACTATAGGTGCACACTACTATGTCAGGCTAATTTTTTTTAATTTTTATTAGAGACGGGGTCTCACTATGTTGCCCAGGCTGATCTTGAACTCCTAGGCTCAAGCAATCCTCCTGCCTCAGCCTCCCAAAATGTTGGGATTACAGGTATGAGCTACTGCACCCAAAACTAATATTAGCTATTATCGTTGTTGTTTTTGTTATTTAGATTTAGATCTTTAGGTGCCCAAAATCAGGGAACAGATTTTCTCTTTGTCATATCCCCTGGTAAAAGGAGACAGTGTCTAAGTGTGCTAACAGACAGCCTGCAACATTTACCTGGGCAATTCTGGTTTGCATTTACTTTTTCCCGCAAAGTTTAGTCCATTAAGGCCAGGGTTACTTAAATTGATCATCAGCTTATTCTCCCTCTCTCAGCTAGTGTAAAAATAGCCTTTAAATTAATCTCCTAAAATAGCTAAAACAGTTCAATATTTGACTATATATCATAACTCACTGCCATAGAATATTAGTTAGAAAAAAATAAGCATTTACAGAAATCTCATTAATTTACATTTCATCCCTGCTTAGAGCAATTTGCAGTAATTTAATCTGGATCAGGCTATGTTAACTTTTACATCTATGTTTTATAGAAATAATTTACTGGAAGAATTAATGGTGCAAGTGAGATTGTAAGGGATATACTAAACGTTTAAAGACAGTAAATATTTTTATAACAATAATAGTCTGTATGAAATTAAAATTTGTAATTTATATATGGATGTCATTCAATGAAGGCATAGAACCATGTTTCTCAAAATTCCATCCAAGAGAGAATAGGGGGAAAACACCCCACAACTTCTGAATCAGGATTCCTGGTGATGGACTCTAGGAATGTGCATTTTAACAAGCTCCTGGGGTGATTCTTATGTTTACTAAAATTTATTATTATCTGTTATACAAAATATGACAATCACTTATACATTGATTAAGGTAACCAGGAAACTCCTTCACAGCTATCTAGAGTTCCTCTGTGTACTGGAAAACACTCGAGCTTCCTCTTTTTAAAATATTCTAGAATTCAAACGCTCCCACTAGTGCAAACTGATCTCCACCTTAAACAGGGAGGTGTTGCTGAAACATACACCAACTTCCCATTATCAATGCCATGCTTCTTGCATTATAACCCTGTAATGGAAATCCATACTGTCTAAAAATTAGGGTGGTAAGAGTGGGATTCAGAGAAACCAGGCTGAGACCTGGGGGGCCTAGAAGGAGAACCAAGATAGAACTGAACAAGGACTCAGTTACTGAACCAGGGGCTGGATTGGTCATAAGGGACAGGTCAGGAACCTAGTTAAGAACCCAGCTCAGGACAAGTTGACTAAGAGGCTGCCTTAATTTGAAGCCACCGCACAATCCACCCATGAGTTGACATATAAATCAAAGAGACGTGAAACATTAACATGTCTAAGAACCACGTAAGGAGGAACTTCTTACTTTATTTGAATGCAGATGGTTCAGTCTCTGGACCCATTCCCTTGTTAACAAAATAATCCCTATGTCTGAAGACAGTAGTAGTTTATATCTCCTTAAGTGTGTGGTGGTGTTTTTTTTTTGTTTTTTTTTTTGTTTTTTTTTTTCAGGGCGGAGTCTCCCTATGTCGCCCAGGCTGGAGTGCAGTGGCGCCATCTTGACTCACTGCAAGCTCCGCCTCCCGGGTTCACACCATTCTCCTGCCTCACCCTCCCGAGTAGCTGGGACTACAGGTGACCGCACCATACCCGGCTAATTTTTTGTATTTTTAGTAGAGATGGAGTTTCACTGTGTTAGCCAGGATGGTCTCGATCTTCTGACCTCGTGATCCGCCCCCTCGGCCTCCCAATAGGACTACTTTTTTCATCCATTTCTATATAAACTATATGATATAGATGTGCACACATGTGCAAACACACACATTTTAGGCCAGCACATATATGTGCATACTTAAAATATTTTAAGTTAGGTTTTGACTTAAGAGCAAATCTTTTCATCTTATTTTATAAGGGCAAAGATGTGCAGCAAATACAAAGTTGACCCAGAGGTTCATTTACGCCACTGTTTGCCGGAGATTAAGACCGTGGGGTGAGCAAGTTTGCTTGTAACTAAAGCACAGACTCTTGGCTATTTGCAACATTTTAAACTTTAACAAGTGGGCAATGCAATATAAATGATGCTTTAAACATTTATGCATTGGGTGGGAATCTATATTAATTATAAAACAAAGGACCAACTCCTAGAAACAAAGAAGCATTATTTTTTTTCTTCCTGAGTTGCTTTACTAAAAATTAGATCCCTAAAGGAGAGGCGTAGAAACAAGAAAGGTTCTACCTAGTAGATTTGTAGCTTAACTGGGAGCCCAAGACAATTCGTCTGAGAGCTTACCATGGCCTGTTTGTGTATTCTACTCCGTGCCTTGCTTGTGTCCTCCAGCAGTCACATACTGTGCATCTCAAAACCGCCTTTCCTTATGCACAGTAGTCATTCCTGTGGTCCACATGGGAAAGCCTTACCTATTCTGAAATTCTGAAATGGTGGAAGCAAGTCCAAATGGTGGGAAGTTTATAAAGTGTCTCTCAGGTGATTGGGGCATGTTAGAATTTTCTTTCTGTATATTCATATGTATTCTTCTATTTAATAGATCGAGGCTAAATAAAGAGATGCCAATTTTTAAAAATCTGTTTCATTATCTTTGCTCTATTTCCAGTCACTCGAACACTACCCTTGATTTACAAAGTAAATCAAGTTCATCTGTACATTCTCATCTCTCAGGCAGTGTTCTCATACTCTCTTGAAGGTGGTGGATAAGAAGCATTGAACATGTCCATCTCCCAGTTAAAAAGATCTTCCTCACCAGCTTGCCTTGCTTCTAAGGATTTTGACTTTTTTTGAACTCTCCCTTAAGGATTAAAACATTGCTGTTATCTGGGAGGTGGGCCATACTTAGCTGTTCTCACCTTAACCAAAATCACTGTATTGGTTTCTCAGAGAAGAGATTGAGCAGGGGGATATTCCCCAGCCTGGGGTGCTGCCAAGATTTAATGGAGGGTCTCTAACATTGGGGGTTAAGAGAAACAAAAGGGGAGGGGCAGAAGACTGTGAACACAAATGATAATCAGTTCCCAATTCAGCCTGAGGCTGACACTAACGAGCGTCGATCGGTGAGTTTCTACTCACTATTTTATTCAGAGTAATTTGATATGGAATTCGACTCTTCCCCTCTGGAAATGAAGTCCCTAGTTCCTTGGGTTTAACTAAGGCAGGCAACCTACGGCATGAAATTGAAATAATAATCTGAATTATTTTTTCAAAAACACCTAGGGAAAGATATTTTTATGACCGCATATTTGAGATGGTCTACGCAAGACTAAGTATCCGTGTAATTGTACACCTTCTAGTTCATCTTGTCTGTCCACACATAGTCGTAGCAAGACACAGTCATGTACAGTGAAGCCAGGCTTAGAATTTTTACCTCTTCTGGAAAGTCAGTAGAAACTTCTGTTTCCTTGGGTTTGTCTTTCAAAGGTTTCAGTTTTCTCTTGGGATCGGCTACCAGGAGTCTGCATCATTGATCACAGGTAGTTTAAGGTCAGAGTGGTTTTTTTTTCCTCTCCCTTTCCAATGTTTAACCATCCTTATACTGCGAGTTCTAAAGACTAGAATTTATGAATCTCAAGGCTCATAAACCACTCTCCACCCACCTTGTAGTTAAAGCGGTAGCTATACACATCTGCAGGGCATACCTGACATGTTCAGCATCTGAAAAGCTGCCACTGGGCAGCAAGCTGGAAGATCAAACCTCCATTCATTAAATTAAAAAAAAAAAAATGTACATGGCCCACCACCCCTGAAAGCTGGCAGCCTATATTTTTACAGCTGGGTTTTAACTTAACACCTTTTGGGATGCTGTCTTCCAAGAGTATGGATTTGTGCTTTTCAAATCTGACTTTTGGATTTAAAAAAATGGAGCCCAGAAACTGTGTTGGACACATACTTATAAATCCACGAAGGCTTAGCCTACAGAAGCCACAGGAAATACTATGATATTTTGGAAAAGGTCGGGTTTCATGGATTCTGTAAGGCACTCAGCAGGTTGTAATTATTTCTTTTATTTAAAAGCCCTCCAGATATTTTTTTCCAGAGGGTCTGCAATTGAGGGTAGTAGACATTTTTTTCATACTGTACATTCTTTTTGGCTGAGTGCTGGAAATACACAGGAAATAAAGTGGCTTTAAAAGACCCAGCAGCAGCCAGTCCAAGGCATGAAGTCACTGAAACAGAATGGGAGATCTCCAAATCAGCAGCATCAGTTTTTGGCTGCCTCTGTTCCTGTCCTTGTGCAGGAGGGAAAAAATGAAGCAGGTGAACACACTGACCTGTTCTGTTTTAACAGAAACCAAATGTCACCATGTCTATGGGCATGGCTCAGCAGCTGGAATCGCTCAAGAGGTTTAGACACAGGCCGACAAGACAGATGTGTTGAGGCGGCCAGGAAAGTGAAATGAGTTGCCTGTGTCTTTATTCAAGATCCTGGTGCTGCTTTGGGCCCTGGTCTCTCTGGCCTGGCTTGGAGTGAGGGCAGAACTGGCCATGCTGAGGCCAAGGAAAGCACGCCAGCTCCTTATTGACCAACCTCTGGGCTGCCTCTTAGGAAAATCAGATGCAAGGACTCTTGCCTCAGACCAGAGACAGAATCAGCCAAGTTTTTGGTCTCAGCAACTAAAAACAAAAAGAAAAGATCCGCTTCTGAGGCAGCAGGTAGATACCGGGACATGTGTCTGACTACTTTTGCACAGGGAGGTGCAGATGCTGGGAGTGACGGGAACGTACGGGGAGAGGCCTCCACAGAAGGTGGGCTCTCGGCTCCAACCTAGCAGTTGCCTCTGAGATTGGGTGAGATTCTGTTGGAATCCTGGAAAGCAGAGAAAACTCCCCTGGAAACAAATTTGGAGTGCGCGAGGTCTTCACTCACTGCTGTCTCGTTCGGTTTCTTGGTTTCTTTTTGGCTACTTTGGGCTGAGTAGAGTTAATTTTGAGCAAAGAACTTCAGCCAGCATGAATGAAGCACTCCCAAGACGAGTCACAAAATGGCCTTTCAGAAAGAGCCGTCCATTGAGATGGGAGCCAGCGGGTGAAGTCACCATCAGCACAGGGCGCGGTGGCCAGGCATAGGCTGGATTCAAGAGAATCCTGGCCTGGGCCCATCATGCCCTCTGGCATTTCCATTTAATCAGTGGTGGAGGCCCCGGGTGAAATGAGGTGGGGAAGTGGTCCAGTTCCCAGTAGGTTTCCTAGGACTGAGTTTATTCCTCCCTGGCTCCCAACTCAGAGAAGATACCAGGAAGGAGTGGAGAAGAATTGCTAATGGCCCTGGGCAGAGTCAGTCTCAGAACCATCGCAGCCACCATTGTTATCACCAGGACAGTAAGTTGCTGAATATCATGCTGTCCAAGGGGCCTTACTCAGTGGAATGATTTGGGTGGCTCTTCACAGTCCTCAGAGCAAGCTGGCATACCCTTATCTTACTTGATTCTCATAGAAGTCCAGGGTGCAGGCAGATAGCACCATCCTTGCCCCCCAATTTACTGGTGAGGACACTGAACTTAGGGAGGGTAGGTGACATGTCCTGGGCCACACAGCTGGTAAGAGGGAGAACCGGAACTCAAATGCAGGTCTTCAGGTTCCTACTTCAGAGCTTTTGTAACTATGACAAGATGCCTCCCTGGATGTAACTGAATCAGCTGCATGGGTATGGGTGTCTGTCCTCTAGAAACTGAGAGCCCTAAGCAAACAACACAGCTGTTTCTACCTAATTCATGTGAAATGGAGCTGCCTCGTGTCCCCCTTGTCAGCGCAGTGTCATTCCCAAAGAAGCACACATTGGTTTTCAAAAATAATTTAAAAGCAATGTGTATCTTTATTACAGTCTTTCAGAAAATGCTAAAAGAAGAGTTCCATCTACAGCTTACGGCAGATTTTCGGAAAAATCTCTTTATCCATCTATCTCCTCCAAATTCCACCTATCACAATATGACAGCTGCCTTAATCACTCCTCCTTCTCAAAAAAAAAGAAAAAATTTCCCAGAACTTTTTTTTTTCAAACCTAGGGCTTTCTGATGTTTATTTTTTTCTCACCTACCCCTTATCTTACAGATCTAGCGTTTCCCCTCCTGTGAGTGTGGTTTCTCTAATGAAAACCAATCAAATGGTCTTGACTTCTTTTCATTCTTCTCCTTCATCCGCATTCCATGACTCTGATTGGAAAAACAAGGCCCAGGATAAAATTGGACAGAGGTTCTCTTCTCCTTAGAGGACAAGAGGGAAAGAGAAGCTGCAAATCACTTTTTCCTTGTCACCTATGCATGTAACAGAGACAGTGACCGCTAACCTTAACCCAGCCCAGCAGTACATAAGATGTGGTGGCGGAGCCTCCCACTAAATTTGGGCTTAGAATCAGAGTCACACTGTCTGGAGATGGGCAGAGAGACCGGCAGATCCACTCACCATGCCTTGCAGATGCTTCTTTTGTGAACCTCAGTCATTCTTTTACTCAAACTAATGGTTCCTGCCTTTATAAGACTTATCAGTGTCTATAGCAGAGTGACAATGGGATCGAAGCTCACACATCTTCCACTTCATGTAGATATGCTGTTCACTGTTTTCTTATAATAGTCTTAGTCAAGCTTAAGGTTTCCACTTAAGCCTAAAAATAATTCTTTCATGTTAGGCATGTAAACAGGACCAATTAATAAGTAGCTGCTTACCCTTTGCTATGGAAATTAGCCTCAGTTTAATTTTTGCTAGCGTCACAGAGCCAATATCAGTCATGAGTAAATGCATTTATGGCTGGGTGCAGTGGCTCATGCCTGTAATCCCAGCACTTTAGGAGGCTGAGGCAGGTGAATCACTTGAGGTCAGGAGTTCAAGACCAGCCTGGCCAACATGGCGAAACCCTGTCTCTACTAAAAATACAAAAATTAGCCAGACATGGTAGTGCATGCCTGTAGTCCCAGCTCTTTGGGAGGCTGAGGCACAAGAATCACTTGAACCCAGGGGGCGGAGGTTGCAGTGAGCCGAGATTATGTCACTGTACTCCATGCACTCCAGCCCGGGTGACAAAGTGAGACTCCATCTCAAAAAAAAAAAAAAAAAAAAAGAATGCACTTACATAAATAGGCATATCATATAACTTGTTTCTGTGTATCTGCATCCCCATGTTCATTGTAGAATTACTCACAATAGTCAAGATATGAAATCAACCTAAGTGTCCATCAAATAGTGACTGGAGAAAGAAAATGTGCTATATATACACAACAGAATGCTATTTATTCCACTTTAAAAAGAAGGAAATCCTGGTCATTTGCAACAACATGGATGAACATAGAGGACATTAAGCTAGTGAAATAATGAGCCAGGCACAGAAAGACAAATAGTACATGATCTCACTTATATGTGGAATCTTAAAAAGTCGAACTCATAGAAGCAAAGAGGAGAATGGTGTTAGCATAGACTGAGGATTGGGGGGATCGAGGAGACGTTGATCAAAGGACACAGAATTTCAGTTAGATGGACAGGCGCGATGGCTAACACCTGTAATTCCAGCACTTTAGGAGGTCGAGGCGGGCGGATCACAAGGTCAGGAGATCGAGACCATCCTGGCTAACACAGTGAAACCCCGTCTCCACTAAAAATACAAAAACTTAGCCGGGCATGGTGGTGGGCGCCTGTAGTCCCAGCTACTCGGGAGGCTGAAGCAGGAGAATGGCGTGAACCCGGGAGGCGGAGCTTGCAGTGAGCCGAGATCGCACCACTGCACTCCAGCCTGGGCGACAGAGCAAGACTCCGTCTCAAAAAAAAAAAAAAGAATTTCAGTTAGAATAAGTTCAGGAGATCTACTGAACATCATAGTGACTACAATTAATAATAAATACTTATAAATTGCCATCAGAGATTTTAAGAATTCTCATCACAAAAATGATGCCTGTGAGGTAAAGCATGTTAAACAGCTTGCTTTGATTTTGCCATTTGACTATGTATACATATATCAAAATATGTTGTCCACCATAGATACATATCATTTTTGCCTGTCAGTTAAAAAGAAAAGTTGTGTCTGTGTGTAGTGGGGTTTGTGTGATTTTCACATTCTTCTGGCTAGATTTCTGCACTTACATATCTACCTGTTTATGTGAGCATATAACGTTTTAATCATCACTCAAACGTTGATGTTATTTTCACTTTTTAAAAGAATAACAGCATTCAGTGTGGGTGACAGTGAGGAGACACCAAGAAACTTGTTGGCTGTTGAAGATAATAACTCCTAATACATACACATATATATCTATATATACATATAGATATAGATAGATAGATAGATAGATAGATAGATAGATAGATAGATAGATATCCAGTTGTAGTCACAGGAATTATTTGCATTTCTCTCTAATCAACCTACAATGGCTTCTTGGAGAAGGTTGGGTTTTAGAAGTTACAGAAATGCTATGAGAGAAACTTTTGTCCAGTGGAGAGGGAAGGAACTCGCAAGCGCTGTCCTGAGGAGGCTTGGCAGGGAGTGGCGTGTTGCTTCACAAGGAGATTTGCACAGTTGGTCTGAGGCGAGTAAGGGGATCAGCTGTGGCCATGCAAGAAGTGTGGAAAGAAGACAAGGTTGCTGAGGCCTCCCACTTGAATAATGAAGAGATGAAGACAGTGAGAAGGTCCCTGAGGCTCTAAATTTCCAGGGAGAGGGCTGCACCTCCTTGACCAACTCCCCAGAGTCTGTTAAGCCAATGAGGCGTGGCTCCCATGCCTCTGCAGTAAGGTTGGGGAACTAGATCTGCTATTGGGAATGATGGGGCATTTACTAATGGCCCAGGTGTAAACCTCTACATTTCCAGGGCCAGACAGGGAGGAACCAGCAGCAGTCTCTGCCCTGGAACACAACCCTCTGAGCAGTGTTGATGAGAATTTTCAGTCGGTCTGACCCTGTCCTCTGCTTTATTCCATTCTCTAGTAGCTCTTACCCAAGGATACATAGACCCATCTCACTTTCTCCTGATCTTGGTTTTCATAGCATCAAGAAACAACCTCTGAAGCCCATGGCCTGTTGAGTCTCATATCATCAGAGATCATATGAACAGAGTAAACAGTCTTTCTGCTTTGAGGGAGGGGGAAGCCTGGGAGTGCACACAGCCCCCCTAAGGTGAAGAAAGCCTCAAGGTCGTATTAAGCAAGAGCCACTGTTCCTTAGGACACTGTCTTCTGTGCACCATGAAGTTTCTGGCTGGGAATTGAATTTGAGTCATTGGTTCACTGAACTTTCTCTTCCTGTCCCACATTATTTGTTAATGGTCAGTGTTGTAAGATTAGTCGCTTGAAGCATTTGGAGAGGATTTGGGGATAACTCAAGCAGTTTCTCACTGACCTGGAGCATGGGATGTCCATTCACTCTAAAGCACACCATTGCCACTGACCAAGAAGAATGCCTAGGGCTTATATTTTGCAATCATTCAACACCAAGCAGGAAATACAGGTGAACCAATTGCACAGCCTCAAAAAGTGCCACAGCTGCTTTCTCACTGGAGTTTGCCCAACCTTTCGGGTTAGTCTGGTAGGTTAACCAACCCACCCTCTGTTGATAGCAATAGGATTCTGCTAGCTCCTTCAGTATGGTCATAAAACCCCCAAAGTTGTGAGAGAGAGAGAGAGGATCTACGAAGAGCAGAACAGTTCAAAGAAATACATCATTTGGTCCTGCGGATGTACCCAGCAATGTCACGTCTTTTTAAAAGTTAACCAAAAAAACCTAAGAGATTTATGGCTCAGAGTGCCACTGCAATTTTTTTATTATCATTTGTGGTGAAAGAAAAAGTCTTCCTGGGATGGTTTCAACAGATCCTCCACATAAACTTCAAGCTCTTCATTTTTGGCATGCACACCGTCAAAGCCATTACTGTTATTTACCTCTGCCTGCTCAGAGAGAACCACTTCATAGAGATAGTCCAGCTTTGGACACAGCCTCACTGGCATTGTCCTTGGTGCCTTTAATGTCGTAGGCTCCAGTTCACATCCAGGACTGTGAATGGTTTTGCCAGATCCAATTGTGTGTCTGCGAATGAGCTGGAGCTTTTGCAATTGAAATGGACAGGCAAAGTTCATGTACTGTTTCAGTTCTCGCTTGATGGGCCTTCTCGGACTGTGTGGCTTTATTTGACTGTTTTTGTGTGAGGTGATTTTTCTTCTGAAGTGGGGGGTAACGAGCTGGGTAGCCCACACATTGTTGGGGTTTATAGAATCCTTTGATAATTAAACCATTGAGCCACAGACTGAGAAAGAATTCAGAGGCCTTTGTTGCCATGGACTGATAGTAACTTTAAAAAAACTGAAGCACAAAAAAAAAAAAGGGAGTGATAATCTCAAGTATCTTTTCCAGTTTCCCCTGCTCCCTTTCTCTCCTTTCTAATAGAAGAGAGCAGTCGGGTGAGGAGAAGAGAGGTTGGTGTCCAGGGGAGATGGACAAATCTCTTTCTTTGGATGGAAACTCTTTCTTCCCCCTCTGTTTCAGATTGTCAGTTAAGACCCAGGGGCAAGCTGAATGTTTCTTTCAGGAGAGGAAAAAAAGCTAAAGTTAACATGGGGAAAAGAGCACGAGACGTACATGGCCTCCATGAAAATCAGATTTCTTTAAAAAAAGAAATCGTTTCCTTCCTCAATACCTAGCGGGGCTCAGCTCCCAGAGACGAGCGGTAAATGTGCAGGATGAAAAGCTCAAGGTGGAGGAAGGTTTGCTCCTAAACCAGAGACTGGGAGGTCCCCGAGGCAGGGCACTCGTATGAAGCAGGGCGTTGAGAGAAGTTCACCTTCCCCCAGACTGAGTTAGTCCACACAAAATCTTCCTGAAAGTGTGGTGAAGTATTTCCTTTAAAAAAAAATTTTTTTTTTTTTGAAACAACGTCTTGCAGTGTTACCCAGACTGCAGTGCGGTGGCACCATTAGGGCTCACTGTAGCCTCTGCCTCCTGGGATCAAGTGATCTTCCCCACTCAGCCCCTCGAGTAGCTGGGACCACAGGTGTACACCACCACGCCTGGCTAGTTTTTGTGTTTTCTTGTAGAGATGGGGTTTTGCCATGCTGCCCAGGCTGGTCTCAAGCCTGGGTTCAAGTGATCTACCTGCCTGGGCCTCCCAAAGTACTGGGATTACAGGTGTGAGCCACTGCGCCCAGCCCCAAACCAAAAATGTATCTCCCACCACCCCTGGGTGTTTATCTCGTTTATGATGCTACTGAAGACCCCGGGTTTCTATGTTGCCTTCAGAATCTCAGAGAAGGTCCTTGAAAGAAGTAACTCTTTCATGAGATACAAGGCCACAGCCCTGTGTTATGGGTTGGACTGTGTCACCCTCCTCAAAACTTATATTCTGAAATCCTGATCTCTAGTACCTTGGAGTGTGACCTTATTTGAAAACTAAGGCTGTTCAGAGCAATTAGTTAAGTTAAAATGAGGTCGTCATGGAGTAGGGTGGGCCCCTAATCAGACATGACTGGAGTCCTTATAAAAGGGGGAAATTTGAAGACAGACGCACACAGGGGGAATGCTTTGTGAAGATCAGAGTTATGCTGCCACAAGACAGAGGACTTTGAGAAGCTAGGATAGAGGACTGGAACAGATTTTCCCCCAGCACCTTCAAAGGAAGCACGGCCCTGTCAGCAACCTGATCTTGGCCTTCCAGCCTCCAGATCTGTGAGACAATGCGCTTCTGCTGTGTAACCCACCAGTGAGTGGGACTTTGTTCCAGCAGTCGTAGGAAACAACCACAGGCCCACAGGACTTTTTAGGGACCAAAGAAACTATTTTAATTTTTATTTCTTTTCAAATCAGAAGGACAAAATGAATATAACAATAACGAATACATAATGATGAAATCCAGCCTGGATTATATTTGTCTTAATAGCAATGAAATCATAAAATGTAGTTTTTATTTATTTTTTATTATGGAGAAAGGGGCCTGTGAAGGCAAAAGTGCCCAGGGCCCACAGAAGATGTGATGTGGCCCTGAGGCCCTGAATGGATTTGGAACAGGTGAGTGGCCCCTACATCCTAGGGCAGCCCAGGAATTTGTGGCTGGGGCAGGAGTTAGCCCCAGGACCTGGGAAAAGATAAAAGTGTAATAGTCTGTGTAACTGTGTTGTAAAGTATTCCTCAATCTTTGCTGATGCTCCTCCTTCCTCCTTACCTCTGGCATATTGGAGAGTTGTTTTTGCTTTTAATATCTGTGAGAGGAGGACAGTTTCAAAAATGTCTCCATTTGGTACATTGTCGATGTTTGGTACAGCTGAAGCACAAAGTGAGACAGAAGCTGCTATGGTCTCGGCTTATCCCTTGTGGAACTGCTTGCTTCACTAAAATGAGAAGGTAGAGCTTCAAATGAAGTCTGGGCTCCCTCATTCCGCTCCCAATAGGTCTTTCTTTTCAAGCGTCTCTTCCCATTCACTTTCAAAAGCTATATTACTTATTTATGATCCAATCCAGTAGAAATAATATGCACTTAACTTGCAGTTGTAACTGTTATCCTATTAATTACTCAGTTAAAATCCATAAAAGTGGACGGCTGTCACCGAAGTCTCTGCTAGAATTGTCACTAAAAGGAGGAGCCCTTGACAAATTTATTAATCAGGATCTTGTGTATAGTTCTTCGAAGTCAAATAGCCTGAGCTTCCAGGAGCCCAGTGGCCTGTGAAGATTGTATCCCATCCTCTCCAATTGACAGTTCACACAATCTATGGAATGCAGGGGATATCTCTTCCTAAACAAGCAGCGATAAACAGAAGAAACCTAAGCCAAACACACAGGTGATTCTAAACTGACAACTGATATATACACAGGACGCTCGTAGCCCCCATTCTATAGACCAGGGGTTGTCAAAAAACTGAGTGTCAGAATCACTTGGCGGACTTGTTAAAAGCAGATTGCTGGGCCCATGCCCAGAGTTTCTGATTCAGTCAGTCTGGGATGGGACCCAAGAACTGGCATTTCTAACCTAGTTCCCAGGTACTGCCCATGCCACTGGTCCAGAGGCCGCACCCCTGAGAACCACTAGTCTAGATGTTAACCTTCCATTGGTCTTTTTGCCAATAGGTGGTGCTCTTCCGAGAGCACCATCCTGCAATTACTAGGGGATGTAATGAATTTTAGACAGAGGAATTGGCTGCCTGAAATTATAGAACTTCCTTTCCTGGAAATAGGTAGAAGTAGACACCATCACTTTTCCAGAAGGGCTGTGTGCAGTTGGACCACGAGACCATCCAGCAGCAGTGACAACATGATCCACCTGATTGTACCCTCTCCTGTTCCATGCAATTTGATACCTTCCCTACCCACCCACTGGCATCCCCTCTAGTGATGCTTAGCTATGAAATGGTTGTAGCAGGATGGTCCAGGATAAAGGCGCTGCAGGGGTTCAGGTCTGAAAGTACATTTGGATGCTGAGGCATTTAGGAAGAGCTGCACAGATGGGCTCTAGGAGAGGACACAGTGGTAAGGAGTGGCAGTAAATAAAGGTCTAGCAAGACCTCGGTCTTCTGTCTTCTAGGCAGTGGCAAGGTGGCAAGAACTTGAATTCTCACTGCCATGTTCCTTTGGCCAAGGTGTATCTATTTATTCTCCCATCCAAGTACTAATCAGGCCCGACCCTCCTTGGCTTCCGAGATCAGACAAGATCAGACACATTCAGGGAGGCATGGCCATAGATGCCTATACCTGTTTATTGAATGTTTCCCCAGTATAAGTTTTTAGACTGAGCAAGGTAGAGAATGTTGAGGTGACTCATCCAGAGTAGCTGATGATCTGGGGAGAGTGAGGCAGACCCATAAATCGTTATAATACGTGGTAGACAGGGCCACACAAACAGACTCACACTTCCTCAGAGATGCTCTGGAAATCACCATACCTCCAATGCACTTATTTTTCAGGAAGAAAAAAAATATAGCAGATGAGAGTTTGTTCAGGTCACAGAATATCAAATCAGAGTTCATGAACTGAGAAACCAAGGCCAAAAGTCTTAAACTGATTGCTGGCCTATGCAAAGGTTTTCCTTCGGGTGCAGGAGTCCTTTCTCAAATATTACTGAAGCTGAAAGGCCTTCCTGATTATTGCTGATTGGAAGAGGGGGACAGAATGGGTTGTATCTTGGATATTTTCCTTAATAACTCTGACTTCTTGCTATGCTGCTAGCACCTCTGCCATCTGCCTTAGGTTCCTGTACCAACTGAGATTGCCACCATGAAAACTCATAGCCCAACCAGAAAACACTGTTCCAGGATACTTTGGGACCAGGGGGAAAAAAAGGAGAAGACTGAATCTGGGCCCCACTCTTAGCCAGCAGTGAGCTGACATCCCTAGTGAGAATCCCCCAGCCCCATTAGCTCTTCAGCCCAGACTCAGTCCTGGCTTCTGAAGGCATCTGCTTGATCCCTAAATAACTCCTTAAAACTGACAGGTAAGCAAGATAATTGGGAGAGGTGACAGCTGAAATATGTGTTGTGAAGGGCATGGGTACATCTAATCTACTATGTGTTTAGAATTGGGGATGGAGGATTAAATTGGACTTGGCCAGTTAAGTCAATAAGTCTGTCTCCAAAGGTGAGTTGACCTTCCTGCTGGTGACAGTTTTGCTGCTTCCCAATATTTCATCCCAAATGGAAGTGAGGGATTGAATTTTATCTTCAAAACCACTGAGCCTTGAATCCATTGTGCTGCTTTGCTTGTGTTTCCTGCCAAACTGCCTTGTGAAATTTTACCCACTGAGCAAAGTTCATCTCTTCTATGAAAGCTTCTCCTGCCACATTCCAATTCACATGGAGTTCTCTAAATACAAACATTTTTGAACTCACCTTCTGTTTACCTTGTCTCTTCTAGAGGCCAAAGTGCAACCTGTTTTTTTTTTTTTCTTTTTTCCCTATGATGTTTAGCATAATTCTAAACGTGGTAGGCTCTCAGCAGTGCATCTGGTTTTATTTCAATTAAGTAGCATTAGTTTCTATCCCTAAGTAGCAAATTAGGCAGTTACGATGGAGGTGTCATATGCTTTCCCAGGCACAGATTAGAATGGTGTCTACCACGGATTTAATAACACTTACTGTTCTCCCTCTTCTTAGAAGAGCTACAGAAATAGTGTTTGGCAATATTATATAAAAAAACAACCTTTTATAAAGCAGCTATGTTTAGTTAGGGGTCAAATAATGCTTTGTTCAGTATGTCTTGTCACAGATGTCTTTTATCATAAGCAACAAATCTTTCTGTGTTGGTGAACATCTCTGAGGCAGATGTCCTGTGACCCAGGGTGGAGGTTTATTCTTTGTTCTGTGATATATTTGCCTTCTCTTGAATTGCAGGCTCAGTGACTCAGCTTCTTTCTCTCCTCTGAAGAGATGTCAGTGACTGTTGTTTTGCTCTCTGATGCTTTGTACTTCACAGAGATTTGCTTTTGTAAACTGCGTGGCTAAGGTGCACACCTTAAATAACACCATTAAATAACTCTCTTTTATACCCAACTGTGCTGCCCACAGTTATCTGCAAGTCAAGTCTGAGCGCAAATAGCGGATAAAATGAAACAATAAAAGCAGGCTAGAAACAAATACCAGATTGATGTATTAGAAATGCAGGAAAACAGTTTAGTTAGCCATTGCCAAAAGTATCACAGAGATTTCTAGCCCCATCTGTCACCTCAAAGTCTCTACCTGATTGCCATCACATTATACACCATGCTGAATAGTCTTTTGGAAGAATATACTGTATCTTTCTGCAGCATGTTATCAAAGTGTGGATCTCTCTCAAATCAGGGAAACCTACTTTTCTGTAAGTGTGTGAAAACGGAGAAGTACCCACCCAGGACATGGAGAGGTCAGGGGTCCCAAGAAATCTAATGGTGGGCCATTATGTTGGTGACTGTCTCCCATTTGCAAAGACAAACTTTCGGCTCCGCAGACTCAAAAACTTGTCTTTGCAATGTTCAGAGATGACAGAGCAGATTCAGATCGCTCAAGCTCCCACAACTGATGTATAAAATAATCAGTTCCTGTGTTAAAATCAGAATATTACAGTGTTTATTTAAAAAGAGAAATTTCTCCAGCTGTTTTTTCAGTGGAGCTCCAGATGTGGTAGTTGGCTTGTGTTTAGGGTAGTGGTTCCCAGACTTCATCGTGTATCAGAATCACTGAGAGAACTTGTTAAAATGCAAATTGCTGGGCCCCACCTCCAGAGTTTCTGATTCAGTAGGACTGGGGTGAGACTCAAGTTTGTATTTTAATAAATTTCCAGGTGATGCTGATGCTGTTGGCTCAAAGACCTCAGTTGGAGAACACTGATTTAGCGGTCACGTTGAATGAACAGCAGCTGTAATTAAACACTAAAATTCCTGCTGAGCACAGAGAGATGTTCATCTTCTGAGAAGCTCAAGAGGCTGATGAAGGATTAAGAGTCACCTCTCTCATCTCCATCTCACTCTCTGTCTCTCTCCTCCCACTCTATTGCCCTCTTTCATTTCTTATTCCCTTCCTCATTCCCATCTCAGTCCTCTCTCTCTCTCTCTCTGTCTCTCTCTCTGCCCCTATTCCAACTGCTCACCTGTGTGCGGATAGCTGGATACACATAAGTTGGGCAACTCAACTTCCCAGCCACTGGGACCGACTGATCGGATCCTTAGACCTGAAAAATCCTAGCAGGCCATTGCCCATGTTTGTTTCCATAACTCTCCTTTCTCTCTGCTTCCATGGCCATGCTTGATTATCATACCTCTTTCTGATGGATTTGTAAATTCAGGTAGGTTCCAGTCAAATGTTGCCTTCCAGGAGCTCCATAAAGTGACTTTGCATATCTCTGCCATTCCCTTTTATTGGAGATCATACAGTTTAACTTTCAGATCATGGTCTTTTTTCTTCCTTATTAATGGTACTCATTCATGGGGAATACCCTCTCTAATCCCCCAATATTGACAACATTAATATTTGCATTTTAATTAAAACTAAAGATCTCATGTCAAATTGTGTTATTTCCTTGGTATCTCACAGTAACACTGCTCACTCTTCAGTGGAGTCTGGCATGACATGTGTTGGCTTGGCCCATGCAAGAACTGTGTGCCCTGGGGATTTACCCACACAGACTGGTCATACCCATATGTAAGATGGGCATTTGTGTCCTCCACTGTCCTTATCCTCCACTTTCATTATTCCCATCTCAATATTGTGCCTCATTTTTGGCCTCTACAGTCAAGTCGTTTTTACTAATTCAGAGAAATCACCCCAAGAAAGCAGGGGGGAAAAGATTGAAATATGAGTGGGGGAGGAGGTCGAGAAGGACATTGACTAATGCATTTCCTTATTTAGCTCCATTTCCAAATTTAGGGAACTCGTAAGAAGCATAATTGAGTGTCCAACTTGTAAAAGTTCTGAGCCAGAATTCCTCCAGAGGAGCAGGCTAATGCCATCTTGGCAATAAAGGGGCCGGCCGCAGAGCAGGTGTGTGCTTATTTTCCACACAGTCCCCAAGGCCTGATGTTTATGTGAGTGTCCCTTTCGAAGATGGAGATTTCTGTCAAAAGAAAGTAGTTTTTGTTTCGAAAGAAAATACTATGATGGGAGATGGGGCAATATTTGAATCTGCATCTCTGAAGGGTGATAACAAGATAGTCTTTATAGGAGCGTGTGAGTGTGCGTGTGTGTGTGTAGCTGTAGGTATGTGAGTGTATGTGGGTGTGAGTGTGTGTGATCGTAAGTATGTTTAAGTGTTCATGTGTCAGGGTAGGTAGGGTTGCGTAGGTGTTCATGTGTTGATTATGTAGAGGGGGGTGTGTGTACATGTGTGTATGTCCGTGGGTGGATATGTACGAGTGATTAAGAGAGAGAGAATGAGAATGATTATCACATCTCAGACAAGCTGGAAGGGCTTGCTCAACCTCCCTCTGACACAGTTGAACTAAGCTGGCCAAAGCAGGTTCAGGCTTTCTAGATTAATTTGCTTAATTTTTTTGAGGGCAACTTCTACACTGAAACTCCAAGTAAGCCTCCTGAAATGTGGTGCTAGATGTGGTGTGTCCTGAGCCCAGGGAACTGACTGTTTGCTGAAGATTTCCCACAGAGAGAAAAGCTGTGGCCTGACTTCTGCACAGGCACCCTGACTTTGCTGCCTCTCAGGAATCTGGAAGGTGCTGGCTCACCCGCACCTACCTTTCCATCTTATATAATCCAACAATTTGACACTCACATCCTCTTCCTGTTAGATTCAGTCTCTGTTTTCCTTGATGGTTACTATATTTTAAAATGTTACATAGTATTTTTAGATAATAGAACCTTTTAAAAATAATCTAATTTGGGGGTGTATATGCAGAAATGGCCCTATCCAAATAAGACATTTTAAGGCAACGTCTTTTTTAAATTCTTGAAAACTCTGTATACCCAGCCTGTGCTAGAGATGCATCCTATTCCATAGCACAGTTGATTTAGATGACCATTCAACTCAGCCTCTAAGAGGTTGGATACCCAATGCTCTCTCTTTGCCTACTCGGAGCTTCTAGTCTGGTATGGCAGGATCCTAATTCATTAGCTAATAGAGACCTCCTTTTTTCCCTGGGATGTGTCCTCCTCTGCAGATACTTGGCTGAAAAAGAACCCTGACAGCAACTTTAAGCTTATGCAATTCATGTCTACTTGTGAAATTCAAACTCATGGTTGCTAATAATGGAGATGATGACTGCCATGACTGAATGACAAATTGTGTTTCATTTTGGGCACTAACAGCAGTCAATTGGTAGTGGCTGCCTGGAGTACCGAGAATCCCACAATAGATTAGTGATGTCTGCTGTAAACAAGGAGTGGGGGTGTTGGTGTGCTTGCTCTACTTGCCTCCTCTGTTCTAGTTCACCAAAGAAACCACTTACCTTTCTAAAAGAGCTAATGTTATTCACCTGAAGTTAACTTTTCCTCTTAGCAGTTGCAGCCATCTCTAGGCAGGGGACTAATTCTTCAGCTAATTTGGATTCCTTGCTGTTTTGACTTTTTTCTGTTTTCTTCTTTCAGTACATCTTCTCTATTTTGTGTCTCCCTCTCCCCCATGTTAGAATCTTCTTTCACCAGAAACACTCAGTGTTCTCAGATTGAATCATGTTTTCTGGAAAGGAAAGCATCCCACAAACTAAATTGTTGCTTATCCCAAACACATATGCATGTTTAAACAGAACGCTTAGTATTGGCCGTGTTTAGACCAAAGGAATGAATTTTTGTTGGTAAAATTCAAGGGTATTGTTTGGGGGTTTGGGGCATCATTCTTTTCTAGACACACCTGCTTAAATGACCTTATTCATCATCACTGAGAGTTTTACTCCATATGGCTCGCCAGAGTTCACAAGCTTCTTGAGTTAAAAATGCTGGGCTGCTTTCCTGCTTACTGGGTTAGCCTCAATATATGACAGATTATTATTAAGAAGCAATGAAGGTGGGAGGAAGGAGAAGATTAGGAAGAATAACTAAGGGTATCAGGCTTCATACCTGAGTGATGAAATATTTTGTACGACAACCCCCCGACACATGTTTACCTATGTAACAAACCAGTTGTACCCCTGGACTTAAAATAAATGTATTTTTAAAAAGAAACAATGAAAATACCATCCTGTCTGTCAAAAGAAACATTCTTTTCCTATATGAATAGCTCACTGAGATTTTATTGAGATACAAAGTTTTCATATTGTAATATACCTTTCTATTTATTCCTTGTAACCAAATATAGATATATTGACTTGGAAATGAATCTATGATATAGTATTAAGTAAAATGAAATGATCGCAGAAAAACATGCAAAGAAAAATATAAGTAAGCACACACATATGTGCATCTGTATTTAAGCATATATTTAAAGCACAGAAAGTAGCCTAGAAAAGGTTACATTTAAAAGTTTGACCTCAAAAGAGAAGAGAGGGATTAAGGAATACAGGGGAAGTGAAAAGCTCCTTTGATATGTATTCTACATACTATTGCATTTTTTAAGATTTTTCCAGCCAGGATGTATTATTTCTATATTTTAAAGAAAGAATGGTGGGTTTAAATTAATTGGAAGATATGACAACCACAAAAGAAATCAGACTATAAAAGGTTAAGACCATTTGGCCAAATACAGTTCTTCAGAATGAGAAGAATGGCATTTCCTACGGTCCTTGGTAACCTCAAAGTTTCCAGCTGCTAACAGTCACGTCCGAGGGTCATGTGTGCACACCTGAAACCATGTGGGAGGAAAGCCATCTTCCTGTATACAGGAAAACGTTCCAGCATCATCTAGTGCAGATCTTCTCCTGCAGTCAACTGAAGGAAGACAAGATGCTTGCAGCCTCGTTTGGAACTGTGGGCTATTTAAAAGTGATACCACGGTCTACTTTTAAAAATTGCTTCACCAACATTCGCTGTTTACTCTTGCTCTTGGTTTTATTTGTGCTAGCGTAACAGGAGATAAATGTAAAAAGGGACAAGGGACAAGTCGTGACAAGGACCACTTTGATTTAGTGCTGCTAAGTGTTGCTATTTCCAGAAATGGAACCAGAAAAGAAGGAATCTAGCAATTTTTTTAAAAAACTAAATCTATTGTCCACAACTAGCCTTAAAGCAGAGAGGTAAGATGTTACATAGAAAATACCATCCCTAAACCTGACCACATAAAGTATAAGTTGGATTAGACTTCATATTTTAGATTTAATACACAGAAGAACAAATCAACTAACAACTGTATAAATGATTACAATCCAGTTGGATTGGAGTCAATGCCATTGGTTGGCACAGGTCTTGCCTCTGGACAAACTTTCCCGACTCAAGGTAATACAGACGAGGTTCCTGTCAAAAAGATTCCTTTGTACCTCACTAAAATTTCCTCTCATGATTGTATTTAAATGTATTTGCATAATTCATGTGAGCTTTATATTGCATTTTACATACTCAGAACATTGGGAGTCTGCTATTGGTGAATTCTAACAATGGAGAAAATGGAGGCTCAGGTACATAAGCGGATTTGTCCAAGGATACTATATTGAGTGACTAATCTGGGACTAGAATCCAGGACTCCTGACTCTATTGTCTCCCCCTCTCCTAAGATGTAGTTTCTTTTGGCTAAAGACTCATCTCCAGAACACTCTGTTAAAATATGTATCATTGGAGGTTGGAATAAGGAAAGTGAGACTGAGCATTTCCAGTTAATGTGTTGTCCTCTTTCGTGGCATCCATGAGGCTCTTTGGCAATGACGTTTTGATGGAACAGAACAGAGGTGGGAGGAACTCAGAATATGGGGTGGGGTGGGGTGGGGGGGTGTGTGAGAGGGAGCCCAATGTTAGGACCCGTCCTCTCAAAGGAAGGGACACCAAAAACTGGGAGGTAAAGATCAGCATCAGCTTCAGCCTTTCCTATTGGCTTCCAGCTCCCGTCCTGCTAATGGCAATTACACCTAGAATAAAACCCCAACAAAGGGAGTTGTAAATATCCCGCCTATGGATATAATAAAGTATTTGCTGTGTGTTCAGATGGGATAACTCAAGGGGAGACCTCTACCAGATGCCATTAATAATATCTTACATTTATTTTATAATTTTATTATTGTATAAAGTTTTTAAAAATCTGCACCTTTCTTATAGTACTGTTCGCACTCTGACTTGCAGTTGAATGATATGCAAATGTGAGTTACCTCCGCTACTACACTTTAAGTTTTTTTAGGGCAGGATCTGTGCCTGGCTAACCCTTAGGTGTTGAGAAATGAATAGCACTTGGCATATACTTGTTGCATTAATGAATGGAGCAGGGATGGTCCTGCAGATCCTTTTAGTGTATTTTACTGGTAAATGCATTTTACTTATAAAATTTTTTAAATGGGAGACTTATAATCTTTTCTTCATTTTTAATCCAGTCATTCAACTTTATAAGTGAATTGTGTGTCTCTGTAGGTATTTTGGATGACATGAATGATGATTTATTTAGTAGGGATATTTTTTAAGTGGAAATGAGCTAATGTCCTATGTTTTTCTGTGTTAATGAGCTGTAACTTGCTATTCAACTGAATAGGTAACTGAAGAGGAGCAACCTAGTCCCTACACAAGCAGGGTCAATATAATTCCTATCCTGTATTGCCTAGGTCCAAGGGTGAGTTGGGAGGGTGGGTATATTACAGATACTTAATATTGTTGAATGGTAAGAGAATATTTGTCTCTTGGTTATAGATTCTGTTTACAAAGCCAAAAAAGTATTTTAGCCTGGGTGACACAATGAGACCTGATTCTAAAAAGATAAATAAATAAAAAGGAAAAAAAGAAGCATCTTCTTATCTTGTTAAATTCTACATGAAGGATAGTCACCCGGATGGGAAGTAGAAGTAAGGTTTTTAGTTCCAATAACATGCAAGGAAAAATGGAAGAATTCCTTTGGCATTCGTTCTTTTGATACAGAGGAAAAATGCTAGGCTCAATGTTTCACAAACCTTGGTGTCCCAGTCTCCGAGTTAAAGTGGGGATGGAGCCCATTGTGAGCAGGCAGACCTTTCAAACACGTCCGCTGTGTATTTGCCAGGAGGAGGTGAAGCCAGGTCCAGGAGTGCATTCAGAGGAGACGAATACCTTCAGAGTGCTGTGAATGTCAGGAGTGCCCGTGAACCTCTCCTACAGTTTCACTTGGCAGGCAGGTGCCCCATTGAAACTGTCTCCCCAGGGATCTCATGGGATCTGAGATCCTGCTCCTTCTCTTACTAGGTGGGATAAGAGCGATGGCCGGTTCATGTAAGGACAGGGACAGATTCTTTTCACTTTCAGGCCATTTTTTTTAAGTTCCAAACAACCCGTTCCAGGCCCTTCTCCCTTTGTGCACTGGTCCCAGTTGCTTTGCCTCCGGATACCCTGGGACCCCTGAAATCTATAACTGTCTGCATTCTTCCCTTGTTCTGTTCCGTATCTGAAATTTTCTAGTTGACAATTTGGAGCTTTGGTTCATAAGGGATCAGCTGTCAGCGAGAGGAATGTGCGGCTCTTATTTTGGCCGGGATTTGAGCAGAGTCCGTCTGAATCCTTGCTTTTGTCTGGAAACGTTAAGAACTATTACAGCAATGTGTGCCCTAGGAGTGTAGGTAAATCTAAGCAGGGGTCTGTTCACTAAGGAAGGTATGTTGGGAATTCAGTGGGTGGGTTTTGCAACCGTGGGATATTCCAAGTCATATTAAAGATTAAAAACGAGCATAGGGAAGCAATTGCAAAGAAGGGGAAGGAGGCACAAGGATGGTTGACTTTCGAGCTATTCTTGCCAATAAACAAAACAAAATGAAAGCAATGGGCTGAGTTCAATGAAGCAGTGGACTTAGCTGAGGGCAGAAATATTTGTCTTGTTGGTTATGAACAGCAGTGTAATCCCCCGGCTTGCTGGGGACAAAAACCAGCCAACCTGTGAGAGCTGCTGTTTGTGAGGCGTTCACAGGAGTTTGCGATCAAAATGATTGCGAATGTGAAAGTTATTACTGCTCAAAAAACACTTTATATCAGGGTTAATTATAAGGAGATTCTGTAGTATAATTAGTGTTCTTTCTATTGAGGATTAAGGGCCTCTCCTAAATGGCCTTTTTGATTGCCTTCTTCCCTTTTTTAATTTCCTCCTTGTCCTTTTTGATTATCTACCCCACGACCCTCAGGGCTCCTCAATGTAATACAATTAAAATAACATTTTTGTGTTAGAGGGTTTTATTTTATGAGCTATTAACCCCCTGCTTGCCTGAAGTCTGGATTCCTCTCCCGCACACCCGCCGGCCCCTAGACACAGCGGCGCGTCTGCAGCCCCACGGGAGGCACGTGCAGACGAGGCTGTAGGCGGGGCCCACGCAAAGCAAGGCTGAGGAACTACCTTGGCTTGGTCTTTCAAGAGATGATTGGATGCTGACTTTTCAGCAGCAACGAAAGGGAAATGAGTTCTGTTGGCCCAGCTGGCTTTCACATAAGCTGGAGCCTGGATAATATGACCTTGCCCCGATTCTGTTTGTGCCCTGTGCCGTGGCAAACTGGCTTGCACACAGTAGGTGCTCAACACCGGCCTTTACTGACCTGCTTAGAACCCTTTGCCTCCTTCGTTTTTGCAATCCCGAGACAACAAAGAACGTAGACATTTCCACTTTCCTTCCCCATTGGTCCTGACCCTATTCATTTATTAGACTTGCCAGCATGACCTCTCATTAGCCTTCATTTCCTTCATTCTGAATGTAAAGGGGGATTCTGGACAGTGCATGCAGTGAAGAGCGAAGGCGGCTCTGAAAGCAATATAGGGGAAACAGTATGATTTTGGAGTCAGGTAAACCTGGAGTCACACCCCAACCCCATCACATAATAACTATATGGCCTTAATTATGGGTAGAAGGGGAGGCAGCATTATGTCAACATTTGAGGGTTATGCAGATGATGAAGTGAAATCAAGTGTGTAAATCATTTCGCCTAGTACCTTGTCGATGTGGCGATTCAAAAAATGTTGTGTGCCCCCCCCAACCACCACCACTACTGTTCACCCCTTGCCTTTCTTGCCTTTCCCTTGTGACCAGAATTTCTACAATTCTGACCACAATTCTGCCTGGAGACTGCTCTATATGGCCTACCCTCCACTTCACTTGTATGAATGACCCAATGGAGGACGTTTAATTAGGTTTATTTGAGGGACATAGTCTTTGATGAAATTTCACAACCTTTCCCGAAGCACCATGGAACCAGTTCTCAAGTGACTAGATCCCAAGAGGCACAAGTCACAATGATCTCTTGTCAAGAAGTTTTCATGGGAGTGGGTACAAAAAAGAATAGTTAGAAAGAATAAGACATAGTATTTCACAGCATAACAGGGTGACTATAGTCAAAATAATTTAATTATATATCTTAAAAGAACTAAGATTATAACTGGATTGTTTGTAACACAAAGGATAAATGCTTGAGGAGATGGACACCCCATTTTCCCTGATGTGATTATTACATATTGCATGCCTACATCAAAACATCTCATCTAGCCCATAAATATATACACCTACTAAATATTCACGAAAATTAAAAATTAAAAACAAATTTCATGGGAGATAGAAACATGGGTACCATGAACTAACAAAACAGGAATTGAATAACAATTGAGCACCATGATGCATATCACTAAGTTACATATGATTAATCAGCAAATAGATAGTCCAGGTAATAAGAGCACAGAAAATACGGAGAAAGACCCATGTGAGAGTGGGAAAGAGAGGGGTGCTGGCATTGTGCTAAGCTGAAATCGGGGGAAAAGAAGACATTGAACTGCCTGAGCTCATAAGATAATTAAAAGTGCCCATTCCAATTCTGAATGTGGCACTTCTGAATATGGTAAATTAGATTGAAATTAAGTCAATTTTATAATCGCTAATCAGAAAGACCTTTTTCCTTGTAAAATGTGCTTGCTTTCTACTTTGATAAAATCTGAATGCATAAGCTTTACCATTCACAGACTGATAGTTGTTTAATTTTAGAAGCATCACCTAGCCAGGTGGAACTCACCAAGCACAGGCAGATGAAGCTACAGAGCTATCATAAAGGGCCCAGTGTGAGGAGTCTGGAGGAGGGAGCCAGGACCTGGGAGTGCCTCTCTGGGAGGGTGGCCAGAGAATCTCAGGCACAGTGTTCACCAGAAAGTGGTGGGACCCTCATTCATTCAGTCAACACACACCAACCTTTCTTAAACACCTGCTATGGCTCATGTATGCCTCCAGGTACTCACAGTTAGAAAGTGAGCAAGACACACTTTTCTTAAGAAGCTTGCCCTCCAGAGACACAGTACTCAGATATGGGAGCTCCTATTAAACCGGCCACAGCATTAGGGAAGATGGGGCCAATATTCAAGAAGGTCCCTAAGACTAGGTAGGACACAGCATCAGAGTCCTAAAGTCAAACAATAGGGAAAGCTACTGAGTCCGACCAGGAAGCAATGGGGCGTCTGTCCCATCAGGAGACCTGGAGAGCCCGAATACCTGGATAAAACACAAGGAGCCGCTCCACACTCAAACTGTGTGGGTTCAAATGTTGATTCCAACACATACTAACATATTACATAAGCTCTCTGTGCTTCATTTTCCTTTACTATGATAGGGATAATAATTGTAACAATCTCAAAAGATTATTGTAAAGAATAAACAAGAAAATACATGTAAAGTTCTTGGAACAGTACTCAACATATAGGAGCCCTCAATGAAAGTTACCTGTGATAATAAGAATTACCATCTTTGTTATCATTGTTAGTGATCTAGTTGGGTGATTGTGTCTATCCTTTAAGAATTTAGACCCCTTTATTTCCCAAGAGGATTTGAGGTGGCTTATAATACCGCATAGAGTATCCAAGATAAAAATTGATGAATAAGTCAGGGTGGAAAGAAAACAAAGGTAGGAATCATAACATGAAGCCAGAGGTAAAGTCAGTATACAGATTGCACGCTATCAGATTGGGTACAATTTGCGAAGCCTTAAGGGAATTAACATCTTTACCTCAAGCACTTAGTTTCTCTAAGACAAGGTCAAGGGCTACAGAGTTGAACATGCCACATCGATCCGTCTAGTCTCTGGTGTGCTGAAGAAATGTCTACACAACTGCACATACTCCAAAGGTTTCCCTTTCTCTCACCCTCCTTGTGGACTGAGAGCTCGCCTTGGTCCTTCTTGTAGCCTCCAAACCCCAAGAGCAAGATCTTGCACATAGTAAGCACTCAATAAATACTTCTTGATTTGTTATTCGAATAGTTGAATAAATGGATGTGTGGATGGCAGGATGGATGAATGGAGTTGTGTGTACTCCTGGCTAGAGTCATAACTCTGACCCTGATAAACTCTCATGAGTTTATTCCATATTTGTTTTGGTGTGAAAACCTCCAGGAAGAATTGCAGAGAATCTACTGTTTATTTTATTTAGGGGGATTTGATCTTTCAAATCATTTCACTGAGAAAGTACTCAACTAGTTTAACTTACCTTCTCTTTGCTTTTTCCCTGCATCTGATGTGCCCTGAGGGGAATAATTTTCAAAAAAAAAATGTAATTTTCCACAAATTTTCAAAGAACATGGCCATTTCATGTGAATGGTGGGGAATGGTTTTGATAGGATCACATTTGTCGGTCTCAACCAGTTTTGAGATAACAGTCTTTGTTTTTCTCTTTCAGCAAACCTTTTTCAACCTATATGCACATCGAAACTAAGGGTTGCTGCTACTGCTAAAATAAAACTTTATTTGTTGAGCCATTTATTTATGTATAATGGTTAGCCTTTTTATAAAATCTAGTCTTGACAATATCTTTCTTGGGTAAGGAGTCTCTATGTATTATTTAAATAATACGTAAAATTCTTAGGTATTATTGTAATTATTGAAAATCAGTGCATTTCAACTATCTGCATGCCCTTGAAAATCTCAGCAGCCTAAGGACAGAACATCCAGAGAGCTGGGGTTTCTTGCAAGCTAGTTTTTTTCTATCTTTGCAGAGATCTGGTAAGAAGTTAAACTCAAGGGTTAGTGGCAACATGCTCACCTGCAGAACTGCTTTAGCTGCCCGACTCACTGCACCCTGACCACTTCTCTGGGAAATGGACTTGGTGTTTGTGAGTTATGGAGAGGGAAGGATGAGAAATTGGAAGGAGGGTCTTCACATCTTGTGTTGGAAATGTTCACTAGAATGACAGGGTCTCCATTGGCCAAGATTGTGGTCCTGCTGTCTAGCATTCTTCTTGGATGACTTCAGGACAAGACTGGCCAGGAATGAGCAGAGTCCAGCCTTGTTTGTGAGATCTGGCATGGAGCACAGGTCAGGGCAACAAGAAAGCAAGTCCAGGAAAGTCAGCTGAACCAGAGAACAGCAGGTGGACATGATGTCTTTAGGTGGAACTCCTGATTCTTCTGAAAGACAGCTTTCTGGTGTTGTCAGCAGCCTGTTGCATGTGGGTGATCCACATTCAGGGGCTAATCAGAGCCAGAGGAAGGTCAGAGAGCTGCACGTAAGTCCTCTACACAAATAAGGCATAACGGAAACACTCTTGTTTATTTGTACATATGTAAAGATAAAAGTTCTAAGAAATAGTGCGGTGAGTGATGGGGGTAGGGGACAGCTATTTTAGCTGCACCTTAGTTTGTGGGGTTATCTTTGGGATTTTTCCTCTTCAGTTTCACTCACTGGAATACAAGCTCAGTTCTTTAATGACATGTAGAAAATTTTATGTACTTATGTGAATGATGTACCATATGTTGATAACACGTGGAAGTCTTCTTGAAATTCAGAACATAAGAAAATAACAAACTGAAAAGGAAGAGAGTTAAGGGAGAAAAGGGTAAGAATCGATAATGGTAATGTGAACTGATGTTATTTCTTTGATAGGTTTTCAGTGGAAAAGGTATTGGTATAGTTTCAGTAGTTGTGATCATTTAGACTCTGGCTGGGCTAAATCTGTGACAAAATGATTTGCTAAGCAAATGAATACAGGCGTAGTTTGTTTAAACAACTGATGTGTTTCTAAAGGGTTGGTTGTATTCTGTCTAGGGTGAGTCCTTCAGTAAAATGAATCACCATCCAGTGAGGAATGGCCCTGAAAGAGAGAGACTTGGTCTGAGGAGCAGGCACCTCTTACTAGAGACGACCCTCTGCAGAAATAATCTTTGCTCAAATTGCAAAGTGTTTTGCTTTTTGTTTTCATAAAGAAGACTGAGCCCTGATTTTATCTGTTTTAGAAATGCTCCATATATAAATGTTTCCTATATCTGGTTTGTGCAAAATAGCCTTGTGTATTGAAGGTGTAAATAAGTTTTCCAGCCATTATTTTTTCTTACTAGAAGAGCAACTTGTTTACTAGCAGTTAAGAAATAGCTATTTACCAAGTTCTTCGAGGGTACCCAGGTCTGCCTGCCCCACGGCACTTCATATTGTGAATTCCACGTAGCAGTACTCAACAAATCTGGTCTGAGTAAATAAATATATACTTAAATAATGTGCATGAGAAAACGTAAATAAGAATATTATTGTAATGGAAGCCCAGCCTTGCTCTCCTCAGGGAGGTGCTTGGCTACTGTGGTTTCAATTTCCTCTTATCTATTTGTGACTTAGAACATACTAGGCAAATTTATTTGTCTAGCTCTTGAGACCATGTGCAAAATAACAAAAATGTTTTCTGATCACTCTGATTTGGTGTTCCTTTGGACTGCCCTCCCCCCCCTGGCAATTGGTGCAGCTTAATGATGTCATTTTTCTGGATCCACTGATCTGTCTGTGAGATGTGGAGTCAAAGAGCCCACGGCCTCTGTTTCTCTCTTCTGCCCCTGACTCATTCCCTGACCTTTAACACGAAGGCAGCGCTACCCCAGGAAGGGAGGCTGTATTGATTGCAGTTGAGAACTGAGGTTTCTGTGTTTCTCTGTTTGTTTGATTGATGGTGCATGATGCAGGGAAAACAGTGAGCGGGGAGACTCTCAGGTGTGGGGGCAGGAAGTAGTAAGTTCGAGAGTACCACAAAGTTCTCCCAGCTGAACCGAGAGCTGGCTGGGGGTTTTGGTTACATTGTGCTTGAAAGCGCTAGCAAGCCCCCAGATGAAATATGGCAAATTCAAATGCAAGGAAAGCTGAAGAAGTCATACCCACAAACTCTGGGAAATTACAGCCGACCGTTATTAGTCATTCTTACGGGCAATAGGGTGTTGTTTTAAAACATTCAAATCTGGTGCTGTGAACAAAGACCTGTTCTTTCCTGGACCAGATAATCACTGCCAGGATCGATTGGAGAAATTAACCGGAGGCCTTGTCCTGTGCTGCCGGCAACCTTGTTTCTTATCAGGTGCAGCCTGCACACAGTATACCATGACATGTCCTTATTTACACACAAATACAGAGTTCCTGAGGGAAGAGGGAAGGGTGTGACCATGAATGGAAGCAGCCACCAATGAGGATGGTTAAATGTACCCTTGATAAAAGGTGACTGGGGCCATTCCAGTATTTTTATTGGAGAGTTTGGGTTTTTCAGCGGTTAACTCAGATTGTGTTAGCTATCGTCTGCCTCTTTCTGCTCGCATTAAACTTTACCACCCAAACAGGACTCTTGCATGCCGTCTTGCCGTCAGGGAGGTGATGGAGGCATCAGACTGGCTCCCATATCACAGCCCAGGGACTCAGGTGTATTAGGCCCCAAGGGATTCAAGAGACCTTCATGGGTGTGAGATGATGATCCGATGTCACAGAAGCAGCACCTAGGGCAGGTCATGGCCTAGTGTTTACGGTAACACACAGCAGTACGAGAAACTGAAGTTTAGGCTCCTGCTTCCTGCTTAGTGCTTCTTCCGTCTTCAAAATGCTGCCTCTTTCGATTTATGACAAAGACTGGAAAAGGAACAATAAAGGCTAGGAGGCGGGGCTTTGTAGACTTGAGATACCTCTCTAGCGAGGCGGTATATTTTGCATTGCTGAAAGGCACCACTGCAAGGTAGCTACGCCCCGTATATTTAGAGTGAGCTAGCTTCTTCTGAAGCATACGACACGTTTATTTTACCTGTGAACCTCCACCCCCACCCCCAAATCAATTTTGCCAGTACCCAAGCACCTCCACCAACCCTTAAAGTAGGAGTCTGCAAGGTGAATTTCCTAACAAGCTGACTTTTCAAAGGTTTTTCAGCTCTCAAAAACATGAAAGCTGTGTTTAAAAATTTAAGGGTCTGATATGTACCAGTTCTGTGGAGCCGCAGCAGGGCGAAGCTTTCTGCAGTGCCATGATTCCCCAAACCCCAACTCTTTAAATTAAGATGTTTATGACAGCTGCTTGTGCTTAATGGAATGCACATAGGATTGGCCATTAATTATTGCTCTTGGGTTTTTGCACCTATTCTCTGCATTTCATGGCAAGAGTTAGTATTGTTGTGTAAACTATTTTTAGTGCTTTTTGAGAAACCCTATTTTTTGTGGGTTGGATTTTTAATCTTTTATTGTGAAAATTTCCAAAAATACTCGAGTTGAGAGAAAGTGCAGTGCTCCAGTGAACCCATCATTCAGCTTCAATGACCATCAACATTTTACCGTCGTTGTTACACCTACCCCTCCTGCTAACACACACACACACACATTTTTTTATGTTGCCGAAGTATTTTAATGAAAACGTCAGACATCATGTCATCTCAACGCTAAATACTTCATTTTAAAACATGTTTATATAACTGTAATGCCATGATCAAACCAAAAGAAAATTAATAATTCTTTAATGTTATATAATATTGAGTCCATTTTCAAATTTACAGTTGATTTGATCAAGTAAAGACCTAAATAAGGAAGAAAAACTTTGAATCATAACCAAACAGTTTTCATCAGGTCTTTTTGCACCTTTAACTAGAGATGCCACACACACACACACACCACACACAAAACTGATTATCTTTTTAAAAAACTCAAGGTCAGTCCTTGAACTCTGACCTCTACACCTCACTTTCAGGACGGAACAGGAGCCTATACTAACCAGAAACTTTGCCTCGGTAGTAATATGGTACTCTGTGTCGATTGTGGAAATCCTTCAGCTTTTAGAATGATTTTCTTGTGGTAAATATTTGTACAATTCCTTTTTATTTCCATCAGTGAAAGGCACAGGGTCTTGGTGTGCCTTTGAGAGATCCTTTTCCACATATTAATGACTTCCTCATCTGCTTCCTGCCAAGTTTTGTACTTTGGGTTAGAAGGAGGTCAAGACATGGATGGTTAGATGAATTCCTTGCTACCCGAGCTTTGTGTATTAAGTTCTCACTACTCCACTCTGGCTCTAGTTATTCTTTTAAAGTCAGTTTGCAACATGGTGACAATTTTGACAGGAAAGTCAAATTTAGCTAACAACCGTTATTCAATTGAATGTGATTAAACCACAAACAGATACCTTTCGTTCATTTAGCCAGAAAACCTTCTTATAGAGTGTTTTTTCTGTTCAATTTGTAAATCTAACATTTTTTCATTTACCGGACTTGTTTTTAAAAGTGAGGAGTGACCACTTTTTAGGTGATTGTCTTTACTTTTCTGCTGTCACCTTCACTTTGAATTCCCCAACAAGAAAACCGCCTTTGGAATGTTGGCAGGTGTGGTGTTTGCTTCTGAACGCAGCATCAGGGATGAAATGAGAAACTTGAGCATCCTAGCACGATCCTTCTACCAGTAACTGACGAACTTAGAAGAATAAAAACTCTGCCAAGTGATGTCCAGACCATCATTTCTTTTGCCTGTATGTCGAACTAATTTTACTATGCCAACTCTATCATATTGATATAACTTTGCTGTTACGAAGGTCCTAACACCAAATCTTAGAATGAAAACGCAACGTGCCTATAATCCCAGCACGAGGCCAAGGTGGGTGGATCACTTGAGGTCAGGAGTTCGAGATCAGCCTGGCCCACATGGTGAAACCCCGTCTATACTAAAAATACAAAAATTAGCCGGCGTGGTGGTGCATGCCTGTAATTCCAGCTACTCAGGAGGCTGAGGCAGGAGAATCACTTGAAACCTGGAGGTGGAGGTTGCAGTGAGCAGAGATCACATCGTTGCATTCCAGCCTGGGTGACAGAGCGAGACACTGTCTCAAAAAAAAAAAAAGAAAAAGAAAAAGAAAAGAAAGAAGAAAATGCGAACTTTTCATCAATTATCCAGAGTTTTTCTACCAAAACTCCAGCTAATCTGGAAGCTGGTTGCATTTGGAGATTTCATCTGTATTTTTGATTCACTGTGTGGCACATAATAGGGGCTCAGTAAAATGTGTTCGTTAATTAATTGACAATGCCAAATAATACCAATTTAGGCGTAATGACAGAAGACAAAAAAAAAACATAAGAAAGGTTTTATAACTTACTGCCAAGAAAGGAAGATTGTACCTTGCCTTCTAACTGCCAGTGCCATAGGACTTTTATTATATGCTATAGGTTATACAAGCTATGCCCTCAAGTCTGTCCTGCTGGGACCACACATGAAGAACTGACTTGGGGCATGAAACTTGAAAAGAAAGAGGAGACGGTGCTGCTGCTTGTTGAACTGTTGCGTTCAAGGCACTGTTCTGGGTGCTGTGCATTCTCTCATTTATCTACGATAACAAACTCAGGGGTGGGTTTCTACTTTGGGAAAAATTCTCACAAACTGAGTTTTCCCTCTGCATACATACCGCCGCAACAATAATCAACACAGAAGACCTCTGTGACCAAATGTGTGGGAGCTTTTCCCACACACCAAGCGGCAGACACCATCTGGGTACCCTTCAATTCAATTCTGACACTGTTTACCTGGAGATGTTGTCAGATCCCACAGGTTGAAGGCTCAGTCCCCACGACTGCCCCCGCCATGCTTTCAGACACCAGTTGCAAGTCCAGGCCTCCAGAATGTCTGGCCAACCAGCTTCAAGTTCAGGATCCCACCACCCTCTCTTTGGGTTCAGTTAATTTGCTGAAGTGGTCCACAGAACTCAGGAAAACATGTTTTCCAGTTTATTATAGAGGATATTGCAAAGGATACAGATGAGGAGATGTTTAGGGTTAAGTATGGGGAAGGGGAACGGAGCTTCCATGCCCTCCCTGGGGCACCGTTCTCCAGGAACCTCCGCATATTCAGCTCTGAACCCAGCCCTCTTGGGTTTTTATGGAAGCATCATGATATCAACATTCTCTCCCTTCAGAGTATAGGGTGGGACTCTCTCTAAGGAGGGTCTTAAGACTGACAATCAGAAAGGTGGGGAAAGAGTAGCGTCCTGCTTTGGGGCAGGTGACGATAGGGCAGGAGAAGATCAGAGACCTGTCCCTGAGGCCTCACACAATCAACATTATAACAAAAGACTGTAACAAAGGATATGGGGGTTATGAGCCAGGGATTGTGGATGAAAACCATTATCTATCATCACATCACAGTATCTTAGCTCCATATTATGAATGTGGCTCAGAGAGAATTACCTGGCTTGTAAAAGTGGTATTGATGAAATTCAAACCCAAGTTCGCATACTTTTCTCCCTGGACCAGTGCAACAGGCTGTCTCCTTTAGCTTTTCAACTGCAAGTGCATTCAGAAGAGAAGGAAGAAAGATGACACAGAGGGAGGTATCTCCGAATGAGGGGAAGATTCACAGGGAATGTGGCACCTCATAGAAGCCTACCATCCTAGCCATAAAATTGGCTGTAGCCCACTTCTTGCCGTAGTGAGAGAACAGTGTTAAGTGGGCTTGCTCTAGAATCTTGCTACTCAAAGTTTACTCCGTGGGCTGGAAGTTGTGGCATCACTCAGCAACTGTGAGAAGTGTAGACTCTCAGGGGCCACCCCAGACCTACTGAATCAGAATTAGCATATTTAATAAGATCTCCAGGCAATTTGTATGCACATTAAACTTGGAGAAGCACTGGCCTGGAGGCTGGTGGGAAATGATAATTAAAGATGCTGACTGAGTAGTTCTAGTGTAGCAAGATCATTTCTGGGTGAAGGCAATTCTCCTACATTAGGTTGAGAGGAAGAATCATAATTTTTTTACATAATTCATTGCAGCGGAATTTCTCCCAACTGTGAATTTTAAGACTGACGACTTGAACTGAGAAATGGATCTTTCCTTCCCCTAACGTTTTAGAGTGCTTTTTGACCACTAAATGGTGAATGTGTTTGTGCATGTGTATACAGTTGTGTACATTTACACAAGCACAACTGTGTACACAATTAGAAAAAAGCTAGCTCATGACTTTCTTGGAAACTACTGTTGGGCACTGTTTGGAAAGCTAAAGGAACCCCAATTGTGTTTTCATTATATTCCCTTTCTAAAAATAAATTTTTGATGTCGTTTTTCAATGTGCAGAACAATTTGCGCAATTTCTGTAAATGCAAACCTTCAGGAATGAATGAAGTTGTGGTTTTCATAGCTTTGCTGGCCCAGGCTGCTTCTATTCTCCTTAGACAGTCTCCAAGGAATCTCTTCTCCGTCTGCCATGAGACACCACGTGAAGGTCTTTGGAGAAACACCATGAGAGTTGACCACCAGCCTGTTGCTGGGACACTTTGGAAGAAAGCTAACAACGGAAGAACATGTTTTACAGCTGACTGTGCCACTTCATTGTGTTCAAATAAGTTTCTCATTATTCAGTGTTTTTGAACTTCCACCACTGAAATTCTTACCCACTTTCATGCCTCTTTGCTCCTCTCTGTGTCCTTGTATGTTGGATTCCTGCTCCTTGTATGTCTTCCCATGGAAATGATGACGCATTTGGAGGTATGGCCAAGGCCCTGCATCACAGGCTGCTCGAGAATAAATAGGGTGTTTGTGTAGTTATTAAAGCTCATCCTCTCTCACAGGAAGAGCTAGAATCAGAAAGCCTTGCAAGGCTCAACACTTTCCAACAGCATAGTCATCCAGCCTAGCTATCAGAGTTAGCTTGGTGAGATGAAAAATTCATTTGATGGGAAGCCAAAAGACTTGAATTCCAGCCCCTCACTTGATTTTGGTCATAGTCTCTCAACTCTCAGGGGTTGGATGGCTCTTCTGTGAAAAAAGGGCCTCATACAGCCTCTTCTGGCCTTCTAGTCTGAGGATGATTACATTATTCAGTCTATAAAATAATTTATAGACCACATTTCAAGTGCAGCAATGTTCTCATTAGATTGTCACACATCACATCAGCAGATTTTCAGACTGAAAGGCAGAGCCCATTTTGACATCCCAAGATCCCCCTTAAACACAAATTTTCTATGTGGGAAGAAAAATCCTTCTCTAAAAGAGATAATTGACCAGTGGCTCACAACTGTAATCCCAGCACTTTGGGAGGCCGAGGTGGGCAGATCACCTGAGGTCAGGAGTTTGAGACCAGCCTGGCCAATATGGTGAAACCCCATCTCTACTAAAAATACGAAAATTAGCTGCACATGTTGGCAGATGCCCGTAATCCCAGCTACTCGGGAGGCTGAGGCAGGAGAATCACTTAAGCCCGGGAGGCTGAGGTTGCAGTGAGCCAAGATTGCACCATTACAATCCAGCCTGGGGGACAGAGCAAGACTCCATCTCAAAAAATAAATAAATAAATAAATAAATAAAGAGAATTGGCAGGACGCAGTGGCTCACGCCTGTAATCGCAGCACTTTGGGAGGCCGAGGCAGGTGGATCACCTGAGGTCAGGAGTTCGAGACCAGGCTGGTCAACGTGGCGAAACCCCATCTCTACGAAAAATACAAAAAAGAAATTTGCTGGGCATGGTGGCATGCACCTGTAATCCCAGCTACTTGGGAGGCTGAGACAGGAGAATTGCTTGAATCCGGGAGGCGGAGGTTGCAGTGAGCCAAGACCACGCCATTACACTCCAGCCTGGGTGACAGACTGAGACTCTGTCTCAAAAAAAAAAAAAAAGAGAGAGATAATGAAGAAGGTGCTAATTCAATTTCTTTTGGATTTCTGGAGGCCCCAGTTTTGCCAAGTGAGAACACTTCACTCATTTGAAATGACTGGAGAGCTTCACTTTATCACTCTGCAAAGTCTTAGCTTGAAAGGCTAGGGTCAGCGGTCTGCCAGTTGGCAGCTGTTACTCTGTATTGCAAATCTTGTTGTAATCAGGTGCTTTCCTTAGAAAATTGAAATGATAATAGCAGTTTATATGTATTGAGCCCTTCACAGATGACAGGTTCCAGGACTTGGCACTGTTGTTAACCTCACTTTACTGTTGTGGGGACTGTAGCATGGAGACATTCACTTCCTTACCCAAGTCCTCACGGCTAGGTAGGGTGAATTGGGATTGGAACACAGACAGTCTGAGGACATTACATCACCTCCCTCCTGTGGGAATCTTCTTAAGGGCTGAATATGACTTCGTTGAGGAGGAGAGAAAAGTGAGGAGAGTGGAATGTACGGGGGTGTGTATTTTTAAATGTTCTTTTAATTTTGGATCTTTTCCTCCTCGTTGCCACTGTTCAGTCTCAGTTTCACAAAACTCTTCAAATATCCATTCAGTGTTCTCTGAGAACTGGGAATGCTGACAGTAGGAACCAAGAATTTTAAGTACGGAATTAAACATTCCCTTTGTCTTTTTGCCAAACTGATAAACGGCGCCATTGGTTTTCTTAGTGGGTAAAGTGGGGGTAGGAGGAACTGAGGAGCCATTTCCTCAAACCAAGTGACCTCTTCAGCCTCAGGCTGTGAAGGGAGGAATGACTTGCAAGCACCAGGGTTAGCCGGACACCCTAATAAGGGGGAACATTCCTGGGCTCCTCTGGCATGGATTGCTGGCTTTATGACATTTGTTTTCTTATGGAAGATGATTATATTAATAACTATCATCTACATAATTTACGACAATTTGGTATGATCTTTTATTGCCAGGGAAGCCCTGGCCACAGTCTGAAAAAAAGTAAAGGAAATGAAAAGTCTGTTTGCCTTGCTGATTAATGTAACCTAAATTGTTGGGGTTTTTTTCCCCTGCTTAAGCCAGGTTCAAAGTATTCGCTCTATTGAATAGGATATATGTCCAATAGCCATGAGCAGAGACAGGTCAGGCTTTCTAGTCCAAGAGATAGCGTTTTCATCTTCAGGGTTTTTCTCCCATAGGAAGACAAATCTGTTCTAAGTCAAGCAACTGAAGGACAATGTGAATTCTCACCGAGTGGTGTCATTAGTTCTGGCTGCTGGGGAACCCCGCGTCAGGGAACTAAAGAAAAGCTGAGCACCAGCAGTCACAAAAGCCTTCCTGGAAGCAGTAGAACTGTGTTGAGTCTTGTGCAGTGTGCAAGAAAGGCTTGCCTTCTGGCCTCAGGAATAAGTACCAGAGCTTGAATTGGGTCCAGTCCGTCATATAATGCCTTGCAATACACTGGGGTCCTATCGCAAATGACTGCAGAAGTTAGGTGGGTATCTTAAGCTGTCTGGGTGCGTATTAAAAGGATAAGCCAAAATAAATCCAAACTATCAGGCAAACCCAATGATAAATGGCAACTGACACATGACCTCAGTTCCACTAGACAATAGAGAGTGCTGTGGATTGTGTTGACCAGAGAGTTTGTGTCCTGGCTAAAGATGGCAGCCACTCATTTAGACGAAATTTAATTGTATAATGCAGGAACAAAGGCCTTGTATTGCCTATTTTCTATATTCAACAAAACACGCCTTTTTAAAGAAAGCATCTAGATGTTTAAATGTTGGAATATACTTCAGTTTTTTAAAAATGTTAGACAATCACTTGTAATCCAAATAGAATATTTAGGGAACAACTGGTATACCACCTATGGAATAAGTCTTCATCATCCCCAAATTAATGCAATGATATTTTCAACATATCTTATGTAGGATATGAGTCCAAACTGAAAGTATCAGCCACACTTGCTAAGGTTTCTAATATTCATAGAAGAAAAATATACTGTCATTGACATTTCATATTTCGTTTCTTTAAAAAAATCAATGTATTATTAGACTACATATCTCAAAATAGTTTTATTGTACTGTTGCAGAAAAAAGAATTGAAACCACTTCTATTAGAATTTATAACATCTTGAGGGTGACTGTGGGAAGGCTAAGGGGAATTTGCTGTTTTATTATCATATAATTTGTTTCAGTGGTGGTGTTTTAAATGTTGGATCTTCCTAGTAAGTCTCGGGTGCAAAGGTGGGTTGCTGACAGGGTTTGAGAAACCTGGAGGTCCAACCAAAGGTTAAATCATCTTACCCAAAAGAAATATCATCTCCTTTAAACCCTTGAGCTGAAGGTAGAACCAAAAGAGAGAGAAGATCAGAAAACTGAAGGATAAATGCAATAGAATTTATTAGCCACCATTAGGGGTGTTTCTCACAAGACAGAGGAAGGAGACCCTCATCCTAGCCTCCTCTTCAACCGTAGAATAGCTCTCTAAAGGTAAACCCTTCTGGTTCACGGTGTGAGTGCATGGAAGGAAGGACACAAAAATGGGGAAGAGAGCCACCTTATATTACCCCTTATTGAAGTTGTCGTCTAATTAACTGCTGCCAGAAACTGTCCATCTTCTTGAGTACTGTAGGCATCTTTTTGACATTTTTTCATTATACATTCATTTATTTAATAAATATGTATTGATTACCTATTCTATGCTGGCAGCTATTTGGACAAAAAGAAGTTGGCAGCTAAGAAAGAAAGATATGTAGACCTGGGCCTGCAGAAGTATGCCGTTTAGAAGTAGGAGTGAGGAGTGTCCATGAGTGACTAGTTCCAGGGAAAGTGAGAAATACAGATAGTCTTGAGGGTGCGGAGCCTGTGTTGGGAGCTACTCGAAGCAGGGACAGGAGTGACCCGTCCTTATGAGGCCAAACAGAGGCAAAACCTCTTTCGGGATAAATATGCCCAAATTGGGCTGCAAGGGCAGAGCAAGGCTGGAGAAGCTCTGATGATGTGGAGTTTTAAAAGCCCAGAATTGTAGTCTCAGCACACCATTTCCCAGCGGTGTTAAGCATGGAGCTTCCTTTCTCATTGCCTTGGCTGTCCACCTCTAACTGCTGGAGTTGGAGGGATCATCTCCGAGGCCCCTTCTGCTGAAAGGCCTACAGGTCCTGACTGTTTGTGTGCCCTGGAGCATAGAGGACTGGAGGTTTGCCTGGGATTCCTCATGCAGGGCCCTCCCTCCCTCTTCTGTGCTCTGGGACCAGTGTAGTAAGCAGAGCCCTGCTTTTCAGAGGCACCACAGGAACTGTCCAGAAAGCCCACCAACATCATCCCACTGCTCAGGAAGGAAATTGGGTTTCAACCATGAGAGTAAACACGCATGTGAGTAAATGCATGCCAGGTGAAGGCCACCCAGCCATTTCTAGTCAACTCCTCATCACAGAGCTCTTGCCTGGGTTGAGACTTGAACATATCCTGCACCACATCTTAGATGGTTTACTTTTCTGCACTCTGATTGAAGACTTACAGTGGCAGCATTGTCTGTTCTATTTTTTAATATAATCATTCTTTTCTTCTTTTTTTTTTTTTTCTGAGACGGAGTTTTCCTCTTGTTGCTCAGGCTGGAGTACAATGGCGCGATCTCAGCTCATCACAACCTCCGCCTCCGGGGTTCAAGTGATTCTCCTGCCTCAGCCTCCCGAGTAGCTGAGATTACAGGCATGCACCACCAGGCCCAGCTAATTTTGTATTTTTAGTAGAGACAGCGTTTCTCCATGTTGGTCAGGCTGGTCTTGAACTCCTAACCTCAGCTGATCTGCCCGCCTCAGCCTCCCAAAATGTTGAATTACAAGCATGAGCCACCGCGCCTGGCCAACTAATTTTTAACATAAGGAGAAATCTGTCTTCCCAGGTCTAAGTGCAAGGCAAGATAGGGCTTTGTCCAGAGTGGCATAACCAGGATGAGAATCCAGTCTCTCTCCTATCGGGCCTCCAGCCCTGAGTGTTTCTGAGACAGTGAAACCAAGGTAAAAACTCCTGACAGACCAGACACATGATATTTAAGTTACTTCTTCCCTCCTCAGCAGAACTTTCAGCCCCCACCTTCTAAATGCAGCCACAGATTCACATGTGGCATACAGAGGCAGAGTGGTCTAAAGCAGCAGTCCCCAACCTTTTTGGCACCAGAGACCAGTTTCATGGAAGACAATCTTTCCACAGACTGGGGCAGGAGTGTTGGGGGATGATTTCAGGACAATTCAAGCACATTACGTTTATTGTGTACTTTATTTCTATTATTATTACATTGTAATGTATAATGAAATAATTGTAAAACTCACCATCATGTAGAATGAGTGGGAGCCCTGAGCTTGTTTTCCTGCAACTAGATGGTCCCATATGGGGGCAATGGGAGACAGTGACAGATCATGAGGCATTAGATTCTCATAAGGGGAGCGCACAACCTAGATCCCTCACATGTGCACTTCACAACAGGGTTCATGCTTCTATGAGAATCTCATGCTACTGCTGATCTGACAGAATCTAGAGCTCAGGTGGTAATGCTGGTTCACCCTAGGCTCATCTCCTGCTGTGCGGTGAGTTCCTAACAGGACCGGTACTAGGGCTTAAGGACCCCTGATCTAAAGGAAAACAATGGGCTTTAGATTCAAAGGAGCCCGAGTGTTAATCCTCAGTCTGTTACTTAACAGATACCAGGTTTTGCATCTTTGCGTTTCTTAATCAGTAAAATGAGAGTAATGCTAACGGTTTCTCAGTGTTGTTGTAGAATTAAATGAGAACTGTATAATAATAGCAGGCACATAGTAGAAACTCAGTGAATGGTAGTGGCTGTTAATTACTGCTGCTGAAAAACTTAAATGTAGTTAGTTCAAAGATATGTTTACATAAAGTTAATCAAGCTAGGGTATGTTACATCGTAGACTCCCACCATTGATCTTTCTGATACAAGTTTTGGGATGTGTAGGCCTGGGGGAAGGGATGGAAAATCAATGGTTTCCTGAAGGCCTCTGGGATTTTCCCCATGCCCATAAGCTTAGGAGCTTCCCTAGGAGAAGAATGACTACCTGCACACGTATTCTTCGCTAGCTATGCAGGCACTACATCAAGGCCTTGGCCCTGCCTGGCTGTGGTATTTGAGGTTCATAGTAAAGCTGACTGTAGAACATGGATTTTACCTTATCATCAGTACTTGTTTTCACCTTGACCCCTGGATGCCCTGTTAGGCAATAGATCTGATTCACTTCCTTTTCAGCATTCTACTGCATAAACAAGCCTGAACTCTGATATATAAATAGTTCTAACTGAATACCAAACAGACTTAGCTACTCTATTGCTGCTATACCCTGGGAACAGGGTCGGGGGGAAAGTGTGGGGAACTAAAAAGGCTTGGGAGGGAGGGAAAGATGTTAGGATTTCTATGAAGAGCCTGGGGAGTTAAGTGCAATAATTTTTGTGTAAGTATTATGGAAAATTCCTTCATAGCCCTTTATTCAATAGAAGCTATTTGCAAGGGTTTCTCCCACCCATCCTGGGACACACACAGGCATAAAATGACAAAGAACTCAACTTCTAATGCAAGCCACAGTTGAATGCCACTTGGATGTGAAGTTGGTGACTTTTTTTTTTTTTTTTTTTTTTTGAGATGGAGTCTCACTCTGTCACCCAGGCCAGAGTGCGGTGGTCTGATCTTGGCTCACTGCACCCTCTGCCTCCTGGATTCAAGCGATTCTGCTGTCTCAGCCTCCCAAGTAGGTGGGACTACAGGTACACACTACCATGCTCAGCTAATTTTTGTATTTTTAGTAGAGACAGGGTTTCACCATGTTGGTCAGGCTACGTTTTGATTTAAAAAAGAAGATAGGTAGCTAGGAAAGTCCTAGTCGGGCTATCAACACGAATAATACAGAGGGCTCCTCTATTGCCAGCATGCTAGGGAGAGGTTCAAAGGACCTAACAGATAAGCTCTCTATCCTGAGAAACCTAAACTCTAAGCCTCAGTCGAAGGAGGTGGCAGTTTGTTTGGAAGGAGAGGCTGAGCATACATCCACAAAAAAGGCCTGCAAATGGGTAGTAGACATGAACTCAAATATGTATAGGATGTGTTCTATACAAATCCTACAGAGTGGCTGAGAGGAACAGGATGAGAAGCAGATCTGGAAGAACTTAGTGCGTGCCCCAGTATTAAAGAAGGGGAGAGGCTAAACTTAGAGGGTGGGGTGATAGTCCAGGCTGGAGGATGGCTAGTGTACCAGCCAAGAACTGGACACAAATGGGAACTTCATGGAAACAGAGAAGAACTGTGGGAGAGGAAGAGATCAACAAGGTTATTAAAAGAGGATTTATGTGAGTGGGTGGCCTTAAGGACTAGTTGAGTGGCTTCAAGCAATAGATGACCATGGATGCTTAAAGGGAGATATTCGTACTTGTATGAGGGGCAAGCTACAGTGAGAGAGCAGGCTAGAGTGAATTCAGGGGCTGGGCGAGATTTCTTCTCTTCGCCACAGCCAGAATGGAAGCTTCAGTAGAGGCTCACCTTTCTAGTGGCAAACCAATAGCTACAGATTCCAGTGGCCAACTGAGGACCATCGAACGGACTTGTTAAGTTCCAACACAAGTGGTGCCTTCCCTCAGAGCATGTTGTATGCCTCCATTTGCAAAATAAGTGACATTATTAGTGTCTTTCTCCTGTAAAACCACTATCAACTTCTCCTGAGCTAGGTGAGTAAGAATCAGAAGCTATTTGTTATCTCAACGTGTCAAAAACGTAGTTCACATCAGAGGCAACTAGTTTATTAATCTGACTGAATTTTCTCTTGGAGGCTTTTTCCTTTTTGGGAGGTGACTTTAGCTGAGCCCCAATTCCCCAGCGAGCTTGTCAGTAAAAGAGTTTCAAGCTTAGGAAGTGCTACTTCGGCTTTTATTTTAAGGTTTGTTCACTCTTTGCAGAAGCACTCTCCTCCTGTTCATCAGGTATTGATCAAGACGCTGGTATAGGCTTCTGTCTCCAGAGAGGATTCATGACAATGGGAAGCTCAATTCTGCCCATGGAATGTTTAAAAATGAAATGGGGCAGCACTTGCAGCAGGGCAAATACTTCCCTCTCTCAAGACTCTCAGGTTGTGATTTATCTTGATACAAAAGATGTAGACTTGTAGTGTATCTCCTATTGCTTCAACAGGAGTAGTGTATCTCCTATTGCTTTGGTTGAAGGAGATACTTCAACCAAAATAGATTATTCACTCCCCTGCCCCTTTCTTACCATACTACCTTCCTTCATGCTCCACCCCGAAAATACCCCATACAAACCCACTTTGCAGAAAACAATGGACAGACTCCAGGCAACCAAACTTAAAAGGACAATGAGAAACAAAACCACAGCCACATGGCTAATGTGCTATTTGAGGGTGCTGTGTCAAGCAGCAAATAGGAAATTGAAGCAATCCGTACTACCCATGCTATCCTTCTGAAGAAACCACTAGGCTGGAAGTCAGGTAATGTGGGTTCTTTCACTGGCAAATCTACTAAAACTCATGCTACAGGAGCCCAACTGGTAGAAAAGGTAAAGCATTCAGTCAAACGATCCTGTTCTTTTGCTCAAACTCGATTGATTCTTCTTGTCAATGAGTGGATTCGGTGCTTTGAGGTCACGCAGATCTAGCCTAAATAACTACACGTGTATCCTTTTTACCATGCTTTCTGTAGCTCCATTTCCTCACCTGAGACATGTTGATGGTGCCCATGAACCTTCATAATACCTGCCATTTCCCTTCCACCTGGGGACCCTAAGAGGCTTAATTAGATATTATCTGTAATATACTTTGTACTCCTTGGAGAAAGAGTCTATATAAAAGCAAAGTATTATTATTTCTAAGAGAGATGATACTTATTAGCTCTTTGTAGGATCATTAAGCAAATAGATTATACTTCCCTTTAGAGAAATGATCTCTCAGTTTTCCTAATTCTTACAGTCTATAGAACAGTCTATATATTTTTAAAAAATGTTTTAATAATAAAAAAAAGTCGGTTGGTTGGTTGGTGAAGGGAATGGGGTGGATTTCTAATTCTAACCATAACTTCAGAAGCTTGTTTTTAAGGTCTTAGTTACCAAAGAAAATTGACACTACAATCACCTCTCTGCTTTTAGAAAATGCCCTTGTCTCCTTTATCATAATTACATAGTGAAGACAGCTCTATAGTTCTAAGTTTGTTCATTTTACGGCCCTTTGCCCCTACAATTGTTGAATCCTTTGATTAAATCCCATTGTAGTTAAGTAACTGTTCAGAAATCATAGGGTCATCATTACACACATACTTGTGGTGATAGTCTACAAATTGATAATGTGAGTTATGAGTGGAAAATTTTAAATCCAAACTCCAGTCCACAGAAATTTCAGGGAAAACTCAACCCAATATTCATTTTATATTTGCCTCATTTTCCACATTGTGTAAAAAATCCTTATGTGGCATTTAATGCAAGCCCAGCCTTCAAATGAAACCAGTTCAGCATGCCCTGTGTTTTGGATAACAATAAAAACCACCTAGGTTTTTTCACTGTGTAGGTAGGGAACTGCTCACTTTGTCTTTCTTTGGTTTTTTTTTTTTTTTTCTGGCACAAAATATGTCATAATGAGAATGAGACTCTTACTAGGAGGAAAGCAAAACAAAACACAAAGCAAAATTTTCTAGAAGAAAACTCAAGAGCAAACGTCTGCAGTGCTTCTGTGGGCTCACGAAAAGCATTGCCAACCCTCGGCAGTCACACGTGGAAGCTCATGCCAATCAGATCTTAATCCATTAAACTCATTCACAGTAAAATGTAATGTAGGTCAGAGTGGGGAGCAATGTGATGTCGTGTGCAAGCTCATTCACCATCCAGAGCAATATGAGTCAGGGGTGCAAACGTGGAGGACTTCAAGCCAATATTGTACAATACGGAAAGGTAACCATGGTCTGCAACTGAATCAATAACCAACAAGGCTTGCTGTGAGGGTCTCTAATATAGTATTCTGTGAATCAGTGCCCGTCCGACCTAGATGACGCATTTGAAGTACCCTAAACTTTAGTTCTATCTCTACATTCTTTCTATGGCGTTCCTGGTCATCTTTTTCAAGCTTTTATTGTATTTCCTTTTATATTTTATTTCATTCTGGGAGAAGGTTAACACTTGTCTCTGAAATATTTAAGCAAAACCCAGTCAAATACTGTGAACAGTAGGGGCAAGGAAAAAGAAGACAACAGAAAACCTTGCCCAACAGAGCCCTGGCCATTGTTTTTATATTTTTGCATTTCAGCTTCCTCGGCCCCACCTTCTAGGAGTGTGCCTCCAGCACCTTCGGGGAGCCACCCAGGCAGTATGACACCCAGGTTTGTGCGTTGTGTTTGCTCTTAGGATGGGTGTGATGCTGGGAGGGCAGCAACACCCTTCTCTCCTTGCAACCGCACGCTGGTGTGGCACCTCCCACAACTCACCTCCAAACCAAACCATGAAAAAGCACCAGAGAAGAGCTGAGATGTAAACACTTTGGGAAAAACCTTAACTTTAGGCTTTGTCTATTTAAGCTTGGAGTGGCGTATTTTTGTCATAACTGTGTTGCCTAGAGTCAGAGGTAAAATTCCTTGAGGGTAATGAGGACTTTTAAAGCACATTTTGTTAGAACTGATGTTTTTTGAAAGCAGTTTTAGTAAACGATCAAAATCAAGTTCATTTTATTGTGCCCATCATAAAAGTAAAACAATACTCACTATAAGAATTATGGAAAAGACCTAAAAGTATAAAAGGAAGAAAAATACTAGATACAATCACAGTTAAAATTTTGGTATGTGTCCTTCTAGACCTTTTTCCTTCCTTTCTTTCCTTTTTTTTTTTTTTCTCTTTCTTTCTTCCTTTCCAGTGCTCAAATATTTCTTAAATCCCAGGTACTGTGTTTTCAGGTGCGAAGATGAGGTATCCAGCAATATATCGCTCTAATCAGAACACAAGGATGTGTAAGAATGCACCTTAAGTTACGCCATAGACTTCTCCATTCATGTCATCAGAAAGGATGTGTGATGTGAGCTGGCACCTTCTCAGTCCCTGAAATAACCAGAGAAAATGTTAGGGTGGCATCAACCTAATCGCTATTAAGAAGATTAAGCCTCCTAGCTCTAGTGGTAAAACCGGCTTGTGACTGTCCCCATCTAAGCTGCACACCCCCCAACCTTAGATCCACTGCTGATTAATCGTGAATTTGTGTGCATTAAGGCAGAGGGATGAACACGTGTGCCCCTCTGGTCCTCTCTGTGCATTCTATGTTCATTGAGGAACACAGAGCCAAGTGGGAATGTGGCCAGCAAAGCAACTGGCTTTCAGATGCAATTTTCTGTAACACATCTTAGTGCTATATTTGTCAATGGACTTAGGGCCTCAGAGAACTTTCCAAGGTGAAAACCTAACATCGCTTCTATGGGCGTTGAGGGTAAAGCCCTTAACCCTGGGACTTAATGAGAACAAAATTAAGTGCTTCTTTAAGCAGCTTAGATTTATCTTGTCAATATATGTGATGGGAGGTTTCTTTGTGTGCTTTAGAAAAGAGATTGTGTGTGTGTGTGTGTGTGTGTGTGTGTGTCTGTGTGTGTGTGTTAATCTGAAGCATCGTCTCCTTGCTCTATTATGTCACCATCCATAGTGTTCCTTTATGATAGACAGGGTTCATCTATTCCCCTGCTCTAAACTTAATTACTTTGCAATTAATTCTTTGTTGAAAATAGCAAGGCTCCTAAACTCGGAACATCTCATTGTGAGAAAGGCTGTTTATGGATAGAGGTCAAGAGGACGTATTGGAATATTCCGCAGCACTGCCACAGATATTTTGAATGAAAATGGCAAGAGAGAAAAGGCCCATTCCACACAAGGTGACCATGGAAGAAGAGGGCTTCCTCCCACACAAACCGAGTTAAAGTCAGCCTTCAAGAATGAAGTTTTGTGGGGAGGGGAAAGGGATTGCATTGGGAGTTATACCTGATGTAAATGACGAGTTGATGGGTGCTGACGAGTTGATGCGTGCAGCACGCCAACATGGCACAAGTATACATATGTAACAAACCTGCACGTTATGTACATGTACCCTAGAACTTAAAGTATAAAAAAAAAATGAAGTTTTGCCGGGCGCGGTGGCTCAAGCCTGTAATCCCAGCACTTTGGGAGGCCGAGACGGGCGGATCACGAGGTCGGGAGATCGAGACCATCCTGGCTAACACGGTGAAACCCCGTCTCTACTAAAAAAATACAAAAAACTAGCCGGGCGAGGTGGTGGGCGCCTGTAGTCCCAGCTACTCAGGAGGCTGAGGCAGGAGAATGGCGTGAACCCGGGAGGCGGAGCTTGCAGTGAGCTGAGATCCGGCCACTGCACTCCAGCCTGGGCGACAGATCGAGACTCCGTCTCAAAAAAAAAAAAAAAAAAAAAATGAAGTTTTAAACATAGCATCGTAGAAAAATCTCATGCCAGTAATCTTAAGGAACTAACATTTTTAGGACCTACCGTGTGACAACCACTTGCACATGCGTTGTTTCAGTTAATCTTTGTAAAATTTTCCAAGCTAGGTAACATTAATACTGGGTTATAAGTGATGTGACTTACTAAGGTTATTCTCATACCCTTAAAGGAGTTCATTCCATACTGGTCATTGCTTGATGGTTTGCAGACATAAGATCCTTGAAGCTGGCCAGGCGCGGTGGCTCATGCCTGTAATCCCAGCACTTTGGGAGGCCGAGGCGGGTGGATCACTTGAGGTCAGGAGTTTGAGACCAGCCTGGCCAACATGGCAAAACCCCATCTCTACCGAAAATACAAAAACTAGCCAGGCGTGGTGGCATGTGCCTATAATCCCAGCTACTCGGGAGGCTGAGGCAGGAGAATCACATCAACCCGGGAGGCAGAGGTTGAGGTTGCAGTGAGCCTAGATGGCACCACTGCACTCCAGCCTGGGTGACAGAGAGAGACTCTGTCTCATAAAAAAAAAAAAAAAAAAAAAAAAAAAAAAAAAAAGATATTGAAGCTGAATTATAACCCTATGAGAAGGGTACCATCATTATTTCAGTTTCACAGAAGAGAAAGCCGAGGCTTTGAGAGGGTAAGTGACTTGCTCAACGTTCCACCGCTGAGAAGCACTCATCCCAGCCTCAAACTCCATCATCTGCCTGTGCTCTCAGCTATAATCCTAAAGTACCTCTCTCAAAGATCTTGTCTTTATCCTCCACCAGCTTGTGAAAACTACCTTTTAGAGCATTTCCTGCATGTTAGTTGATCAATTAGGTCCTCCTCGGGAGGATCTCAGACAGAATTACAGAAGTGTGACCTTTATGAGAAGTTGCTGTTGTCTTACAGTATTCCAGGCCTTTGAAGAGTCAAAGACTGATGTAGCAGTCCCTGATAACCTCCCAGCCTTTTCAAAACACTGCCTCATCCCTCTTGCCTTCAGACTTCTGAGGTCACTGGTGAGCATGTTTGCAATACGGAGGGAGAAGGGCACCATCCCTCTCTCTCCTACAGAAACAGCATGCGTACACAAGGACAAGAGCAGGAAAAATCACAGCAGACCGAGTCAGGGACAGGGCACTCCCCAGAGCATGTGCTGCGGGTGGAGGGCCCGGGCATTGTCAGAGTTCTGCATGTGGTAGGTGATGGATAAATATTGTGGTGAGTGATTGAGCTAGTGAATGCATTCTCACAGTTACAGGGGAGAGCAGAAGCAGTACGTCGGTGAGTTCCAAATCCTTTGCTCACCGTACACTAAATTGAGAGAAACTGAATCTCCAGTTAGGCGTTTCTCTGTGAGAACCTGTGAGATACTGACTCACTTCCTCCGTAAACTTCTCCTAACTTCTTCAGTCCCCTTTGATCCGTGGTGGTTCTTGCCCATGTGAAGCTTTTGTTACAGTACTTCTAGGAAGCTAAGGCGTTTGCATAAAGCTGTACATTTCCTGAAGGCACATTTGATTCATTCAGCAAATATTCAAGAGATATTTTCCAAGAAGCTATTATGTGCCAGACACAATGGCAGGGACTTAGGATCAAGAGATAAAAGATATTGTCCGTGTACTTAATTGGAAGGAGTGATGTTCTATATTCTTTGGGAGGGAAGATAGTAGGGGATAAATGTACATGGTGGGTGTAGTGAACAGACAGACAAGTAAACAAGAGGATGGTAAGTGCAGAGAAGACTAGGCCACCTTTGGGTGATTCTTTTTTTTTTTTTTTTTTTTTTTTTGAGACGGAGTCTCGCTCTGTCACCCAGGCTGGAGTTCAGTGGCGCGATCTCAGCTCACTGCAAGCTCCGCCTCCCGGGTTCACGCCATTCTCCTGCCTCAGCCTCCTGAGTAGCTGGGACTACAGGCGCCCGCCATCACGCCCGGCTGATTTTTTGTATTTTTAGTAGAGACGGGGTTTCACCGTGTTAGCTAGGATGGTGTCGATCTCCTGACCTCGTGATCCGCCTGCCTCGGCCTCCCAACGTGCTGGGACTTTGGGTGATTCTTAAAAGGTGCCTCCTTCCTCGGGATGGAGGGAAACACAAACCTGGGCACATGGCTTGGCAACTGGCGAATGAAACACGTCCCCACCCATCCCTTCACCCATGACCGTGGACTGTGACCAAGCTGCACAACAGACCACAGCAGGCTGGATTAAGGATGTGCTAGGGAGAGATAACCAGTATACTCTGGGTGTGATGACAAACCGAAGCCCTGCTTTGGATCTTGAAGGATAAATGGGAATTAGCCCAGTCAAGAAAAAGGAAAGAGCATTCCTAGAAGAAGGAACAGAAAAAAGCTTGGAGGTCTTTAAAAACATGGAACATTTAGAGAGCTATAAAGGCGGAGAAGCCAGGTGCCTTTCTTCATTAAGTAACTTCCGTGATGCCTTGAATACAGCATGATGTTGAGGAAATGTTTATTGCTGATGAAATACACCAGTGAAAAGATTCCTGACTTTTTTCTTGCTTTGACTGCTGGGCTGTTCTTTCCCCCTCATGAAGTAGAGGATGAATGTAAATTATACTCATCCCCGTATCTTTGAGAAATGAGTTAAAAACGTCCTTTGGATTCCTGTTTCCTATCAGTGGCATGAAAGATTTCCCTCAAGCGTCATCACATTGGCTCTGCTTCCTCCAGTTTCTGCAAAGCTAAGGATTTCAAAGATTTGGGGTATGGTCAGACAGGATCAAGGGTCAACTACCCTGCTGTCCTTGTCTTCAAGGAATGCATTGCTGCTGAAAATCATGTCCCATAGTACCTCTGGGATGGCAGATGTCCTAGCAAAAGGTAGTAATAAAGAGGGGTTGTTATATTTTAGACACTTTTGAATAGAGTGGTAAATTGTTATTCAAATCTCATTTGATGGCCAGTGTGCACATTATTCTTCCCATGCTCCAGTTTTTTTCAGAAAATATGCACCTCCTTTCCCCCACTATTTCTCCTAATGAGCACAATTCCCATATCTGGGCAGGGTGGACCTCTCTGCGAAGAGCTTTCTGTCTCTCTGACCTCCCTGGCTTTCCTTCTGGACAAAAAACAGAAAGCTAGTGGAACCATCTCAGCAGTGTCATTTCATGTTCTATATGTGTACTTTGTCTGAAATCAGCAAATGAAGCCCTCTTAGCTTCTGGAATATAATCCTAATCTAAACAAGCTTGTATCAATAGCACAAGGGGTCTTTTTTTTTTTTTTTAATAGAATCAGCCCTATTTGGAAAACTCTTGGTAAATATTAAAATATCATAAGTAGTTGTTGTGGCAGGCAAAAACTAAATACAACAAAGATAAAAGTGAAACTTCCTGTTATACCAGTAATCTGTTACAGAAAGTGTTAAATATAGATGCTACCATACTGTGCTTCTCTTACTATAATCCCCATTTTACAAAGAAGTCAGGAAACTTGCCCAGGTTTACTCAGTAAAAACAAATTTAAGAAATAGATGCCCCAAATCTCAATGGTTGGCCTCATTTTCTAAAGAAGAGGTGAACCAACTCAGATTCTACATGTAAATTTTTTGGGCTAGAATTTGGCTCTAAGCCTTTTTGATAGTCCTGATTTTTTTTTTTCTGACACAACAGACACAGTGATATACCTCTTGTGAGAACAACGAAAGATATAAGATAGTTGGTGTGTTGTTTAGATTCAAATCTTGAGAAGTGGAGTGAAATAATTTATGTACAAGCTAAACTAGAGCAAGGAAAAAGTATATTTAGATACTTTTATTTGAATTTTTAAATTAAATATAAAAAGTAAAATTATAAAAATATTTTTAAGTATCGGTAAATATGTTTTTGGAACAAATACAGTCCTCATAGGCATGCAAGCAAAGGCAGAAACCATAAATAAAAGATTACTAGGTTGGATATTTTAAAGAAGATATTTATAGTAGAATTATTTTTAATAACCAAAAAGGTACAAATTACATAAAGGGCTATGATTATCAGTAAGTGGTAGAGCTAGTTTACATACACAAGAAACAACCTAAACAGAATTTAAAAGAAAAACTGGGGAGAAAAGCAACATATGATTAACTACACAGAAGTCTTATAAATTAGTGAGTAGTAAAGGACTAATTCCACAATACAAAAACGAGCAAAGATTATGAACAGGCAATTAACAAAAGAGGAAATACAAAAGTCAAGAAACTTAGACAACAGAAACAACATTTTTTTAAATGCAGACAAAACAGCATCATAGGTAAACAAAGAAATGTCAATTTTAAAGGGACACCTTTTTAGCCAATTAAATTATCAGGATTTATTTTTCATGATAAAGTTCTGTGTTGGGACAGGTGTACACTAATCTAGGAATTATAAATTGGTAAACACTTTTTACAGGACACGATATCTATTCAATGCTTTTTAAAAGTTAAACTTTCAAGACTGTACTTCCAAAAAAGAAAATAAACACAAACGCCAAAAGAAATCTATGTAACAAGGATATTTATAGTAGAATTACTTTTAATAACCAAAAAGTAATAATGACATAAAGGGTTATGATTATCAATAAGTGCTAGAGTTAATGTAAATTTTAATTATCTCCTAAAAACATTTAAAATATTTTTCTACATGTCCTACAGTGAATATATAGTATTTTCAGTATTTAAATGATGATATAGCCTTCTTAAGAAAGATATTGGAGTGCTTTCACAGTGCCACATCAACGAGGGGCAGGCATGGGAGTGGTCGGCCCAATAATTTATTTTATCGCTGACATTACTAAGAATTGTCAGCACAGGGTCACAATGAAAAGCAAGCCAGCTTTTAGTGGGGCTTTTTTATGCTTTTTAGGTCATTGCCTGCACACTCCCACAGCATTCCCCATTCTTGAGACTTGACTATAGCTGCTCATGCTCCTGGAAAGAAGGAGGAACAGAAAACATCTCAGCTGAAGCATGGAGTATATACAAAAACCACTTGAAACTGATACTTGATACAATTTCTACAATAAAATACAGAATCACTTCATAACTACAGACACGGAAGCATTTTTTCCAGCTTACCCACGTGATCCTGCTTTAAGTGTAGCATGGCATCATTTTCCCTTTGTAGGCGTTTATTTTACACACATGTGTGGGATACCCACAGGAGCCTTGTTTCTCATTATTATATAGGAACTTCACAAGCAGGAGTGTTGTTGGCTGACTGAGAAGTATAACTCTGTGTTTCTCTCCCGGAGGAGCCGTGAATGAGATACCATATAATATGAATGGAGATCCCCTTAGGCACCCTATAAATTTATTATAAAGCACTGGATTTTGAAATAACAAAAATAACGTGCAAAATTTGAGGAAAGTATAAAAATTAGAAATTTATGTCTCTTCAGGGTCACCCTAGACCACAGATTCTACTGAGTAACTGGCCTGGTTTTTTGAACACAAGAGCAGGCATTATTTTATGTAGAGCAGGCAGAATCACTGCAATGTGTGAGTGGCTCTGAAGTTTCCAGTGTTTGGGGAAGAAAAAAAAAAAAGGAGACTTGAAGGAGATAGCAAGTGTAGATGACTCTGCAGGTTAAAGGAAGAAGAATAGATGGTTCAATGAGGTTCTGTTCACTTTTAACATCCACTTTGTAAAGGATCCTTAAAAAGGTTATATTTAGGGTTTTGGCTGTGCCTGGAAGAAGGGAGGCTTCACTTGAGCAGCAGTGTGGTAGACAAAGCATCTAACCTAGGCTTGTGGCTTTTGCAAAAACAGTTTGTTGGGGTATATGTAGCTCTTCGCTCTAGATGTTTATTCCAATGGGCTTGGCATTTGGTTATCTTTTAAGGAAGTCATAAGCAGAGGTAACATTTGTAATGTGAAATTACTCGAAATTCTATAAAAAGCAATCCATAGCAATTGGCGTTGCTTTTAGTTCATGAAAGCTTAACAATCTCTCGCCCTGTTTATTATGGCAGCCAGTGAAAAGTGAGAGCAGAACATAAACCTCGTTCAGAAACCAGGCCCACATTTTTGCTCCCCTTACAAATCCTTTAGAATCCCAGAAAACAGTTGCCCTCTTTCTGTTGCCCACCCTAAATGCAGGTGATATTTACCTATTACATCAGTTTAATGAGCAGGCCATTTCACACTCATTATTTGAAAAATGATCAGAAGAATCAGGACTGGGTCCTCCGAGAATATAAATGCCTCTAAGGCTATATCCATTTTAGGAAAACCAGGTCTTTTACCTTTGCTCTGGCTTCACCTCAGCATTTTCTTCTACAGCAGAAATAATGCATTTAGTCATTTCAGAACACTGGTTTAATGCATTAATAATTGCAGGTGCTTTTCCTAGAATTTTGGCTCCGCAAGTGTTTCACGGTGAGTGGGTCAAAGGCAGCAAGCAAGGGTCATATAAAGTGAGTATTTTATGAAGCCAGGATACATTGCAGTGTAAGCAGAAGCACCCAACATAATTAAAATAAATGAGGAATACGAGCCATGTAGACTGTCAAAGGCGTATATGGTGATGTGGTGGTGCAGTGGGCTGGGAGAAAAGGAGCAGAGAGTGGAAAGGCATTAAAACTATAGGAAATCAGAGAAAATGCTGTCCTTCTGTTCTTTAGCTTCTGGAATTACGGAGTTGTTATATAATCCAAGCCAGCAGCTATAGGGGATTTGGCTAATAGTTAACTTAATTTTTCTCGAATGTCTTTTTTTTTTTTTTTTTTTTCTGTAAATCAGCCTGAGTGGAAAGAAAGTGGGACTCTTGTCCATGAATCATATGGTAGGAGGGACCAGCTGGGAGGACCGATTCCCCCTGGATCCTATACATATTTTACTCGGCTCCGTGGCTGTACTTGGAGTGCAGGTTAAATGAATTGTTCCCATTAGCGAGCTGATAGGACAGCTCCTTTAGATGAAGGAGACTCTGAACTTTGAATGTCACCGTGAGGAAAAGAAAGTGCTCATAGGAAAGTTGACAGTGCCACTTGTGGCAGGATTTTACTGTCATTGTGAAAACTATATAAAATGATGACTTACAGTAAGGCTCAGAGTTTCAGCATAACATATAATAATAATAAGACTTCTGTCAGCTTGTAAGTGATGTAGGAGTTCTTTGCAGCCTGGTGGTTTATCTGTGGCTTGGTGGTCGCGGGAGCAGTGCTTTGTGCCAGACTTTCTGGCTGAGGCCGATTCATCCTGTGACTGATGCTCCTGACTGAGTCCTGTTCACTCTGATTAGTCACTTTTGCCTTCATTTGCTGGAACTCAAATCCTGAAAGTTTACTTGCTTCCTCCGTGTACTTTCTCGAGCCATATTTAAAGCACCCTTCAGTTAGCCACAGGAAGTATAGCTGTGGGGGCGTGGGGGTGCGGGGCAGGAATCATGAAAAATGAGAATGTTGCGCTGGCTGAAAAGCGCCTGGCGTCTGAGATCAAAGCCGTCTGACCCTCATCGGTATTAGCATCAGGATGATGACTTGTTTTCTTTGTTCTGTTACCTTGGAAACTGAGGCACGGGTCTTATGTATGTAAATAAAGAGTAACAGGATCCGTTCTCTTCATCATATGGCAGTTGTAAGAATTATTTGGAATATTTAGATCCTGTAACAGGATCTGGTGAAATGCAAGTGAAAAAGAAATCAAGATGTTTGTAGGAGGAAATGTATAAGCCAGAAGAGGTCCTTGTCATGTACATACTTGGATCGATATTGGCACTCTCAAAAAACAGTCAACAGGGTCTCAAGTGACCAAAGAGGAAAAGAGAACATGCTAAGGGTTGGGCTAAGCTAGTATAGCCTGCCTTCTTTTCAGTGTCCCTAAAATACTTTTTGCTCCTGAAAGCTTGTGGATATGAAGACCAGCGTTGGGGCTTCCCTAGGGAGAAGAGATGGCTCCTAGGAACGTGGGTGGGGCTGATGCAACATGTATGGGCAGAGTGGAATTTGGGTCACTAGCAGAGGCTTTGGCTGGTACTAGAATACGTAGGCCTTTCCTCCTAAGCACCCTGAGCGCAGGGATCATTACTATCTTGTCTGCTGTTGTTTCCCCGTCACCTAACATAGTGCCTGACTAACACAGGGCAGGGCAAGAACAAACGATTATGCAGTCAACCAGGGCTAGATGGCAAGCCTGAGATTTCATAGACAATTAAATCCCACTTTGCCCTGAAAGAGTAAATTGTTCATACATTGTCCATTAATGAGGTATTCAAATAATTTCAAGCTCCTTTTGGCCCTGTAGACCTGAATTTAAAGAGATTCTGGGACCAGTTAGTGACAGCTCTGAAATTAGAGGTAACTAAAGCAACCTCACTGCAAATGGGTTGATTTCCCCATTTATAAAGGCTTGAGAGTGCTATTTTCACATTACGTGGGGGAAAGCAAAGAGAAGGGAACACTTAGCTGTGTGTGGCAGGGTTGATCCACGTGCATTTGGATAATACAGTATCATAAGGGTCCAGTCTCTCACCCTGGCAGTGAGGAGTGTCCTCGAGGTTTGGGCGAGGCCTCTCCAGTCCTGGATATATCTCTTGCTCGCAAATACAAGGTGGCTAGAACTGAGGGACAGTTATGTGCACAACAATACACTATCGAAACTCTCATTTGTCAAATCCAAACTGCACAAAATGAGAAGAGACCACCAGGATGTAAAGTTAGGAGAGCCTGTTGGTGAAAGAGTTAATGCTGCAAGGCATGGAGACCACAGGGAGCTCTTTGAGCCAGAATTCAGATGCTCATCTTCCATCTTTTTGCCGGCTACCCTTGGCTTTTGACGTGGGCATGGGAGGAGCACTTCAATCACTGGGCCAATATCAATGAGGAGGAGGAAACAAGTTTAATGGCCACTGGAACCAAAAACCTTTGACTGAGCTCTGGCCCAGCTCTGCCTTACAGGGACCATTTGACCTTAAACATGCCCCTCCACCTTTCTGACACCCAATTTCCTCACTGAAAAATGGATCCAACAATATCTTCACTACTTACATCACAGAAGGAGATGAGGAAATCAGAAAGTAGATTGAAAACGTGCTTCCAACTGTTTTGGTTCCTGTAGCCTTGTAGTATAATTTGAAGTCAGGTAGCGTGATGCCCCCTGGCTTTGTTATTTTTGCTTAGGATTGTCTTGGTTATGGGGGCTCTTTTTAGGTTCCATATGAATTTTAAAGTAGTTTTTTCTAATTCTGTGAAAAAAAATAAATGGTAGTTTAATGGGAATAGCATTGAATCTATAAATTACTTTGGGCAGTATGGCCATTCTCATGATATTGACTCTTCCTATCCATGAGGATGGAATGTTTTTCCATTTATTTGTGTCCTCTCTTATTTCCTTGAGCAGTGGTTTGTAGTTCTCCTAGAAGAGGTCCTTCACTTCCCCTCTTAGCTGTATTCCTAGGTATTTTATTCTCTTTGTAGCACTTCTGCATGGGAGTTCATTCATGATTTGGCTCTCTGCTTGTCTACTGTTGGTGAATAGTAATGCTTGTGATTTTTGCATATTGATTTTGTATCCTGAGACTTTGCGGAGGAGGTTGCTTATCAGCTTAAGAAGCTTTTGGGCTAACACAATAGGGTTTTCTAGATACAGGATCATGTCATCTGCAAACAGTTTGACTTCCTGTCTTCCTATTTGAAAGAGTGTTTCTTTCTTTCTCTTGCCTGACTGCCCTGGCCAGAATTTCCAATACTGTGTTGAATAGGAGTGGTGAGAGAGGGCATCCTTGTCTTGTGCCAGTTTTCAAGGGGAATGCTTCCAGCTCTTGTCCATTCAGTATGATATTGGCTGTGGGTTTGTCATAAATGGCTCTTATTATTTTGAGGTATGTTCCATCAATACCTAGTTAATTGAGAGTTTTTAACATGAAGGGATGTTGACATTTATTGAAGGCCTTTTCTGCATCTCCTGAGATAATCATGTGGTTTTTATCTTTAGTTCTGTTTATGTGATGAATTACATTTATTGATTTGCATATGTTGAACCAGCCTTGCATCCCAGGGATGAAGCCAGTTTGATCATGGTGGATATGTTTTTTGATGTGCTGCTGGATTCAGTTTGCTGGTGTTTTATTGAAGATTTTTGCATCAATGTTCATCAGGGATATTGGCCTGAAGTTTTCTTTTTTTCTTGTATTTTTGCCAGGTTTTGGTATCAGGATGATGCTGGCCTCATAGAATGTGTTAGGGAGGAGTCCCTCTTTTTCAATTGTTTAGAATAGTTTCAGAAGAAACAGTACCAGCTCCTCTTTGTAGCTCTGTGGATTTACAGCTGAATTCTACCAGAGCTACAAATTCTGGTAGAATTCAGCTGTAAATCCATCTGGTCCTGACCTTTCTTTTGGTTGGGATCACTCAGACAGTTTAAGAGAGATTGAACCTTTTTTAACGTTTTCCAGTCAGCCCTTACTGGCTTGAATTGTTTCTTATGAAAATTTCAAACATGAATGCAAAGAGGGGCAACAGTGGAATGAACTGCCCTGTACCCAACACCCAGATTCAGCCTAACCAACATTGTCACACTTGCTTCATCTATCCCTTTTTCCCTTTGCTAAAGCATTTTAAAGCAAACCCTAGACATCATATCATTTCTTCTCTACATATTTTAGCATGCATCCTGCTCAAAAGTAAATGCCCGGTGCTCTTACATTCTCCCTTGTTTCCTTTACAAGGCTGCTTAGAAATATTTTGTGATTGTTACTGTGTTCTGTTTTCTGGACCTGCTATGTTGCATGAACTCATTTTTCCTTTCTGTACTACCCCATAGACCTGCCATGTGGTCCAAAAGAGTATTAGACAAGAAAGATGCTGCATTGTTTTATTTAGGAAGAAAGACCCAAATAAGTAATAATAATAAAAAACTATTTACAATTGAGATTATGCAAATATAAAACAGAGCTGTCTTTAAAAATAAAATATATATTTTTTTAAATCTGCCAAAAAGAGTTTTGCCAAACTGCTATTCCAACTCATCCCAGCTTAATTCAATGGCCATGGCATGCTGACTTTTATTATAAAATCACTTTGAATAGGAGAGAAATTGTTAAACTCAAGTTAAACTCTTAAGTTGTTGTATCTAAGAACTATGCATATTGAAATCACTGTTTCCAAAATAGCTTTCTCAATCTCAGAAATGGGAGAGTCATCCTGAATTGCCATGTAGGAGAAGCCAGCCACGCAAGCCCGGCTTCTTGCTGTATGTAGCATATAGTTAACGGGAAAGCTTTCTGTAGATTCTTTATTATCCCAGAGCCAGTATGAGATTAGTTTTACAAGTTGGGTTATAACCTTTACAGCTTCTGGGTTGGGGATCTGCTAACAAGATCATAAAGATCTTTCTAACAGATGAGGCATGCATGCCCTGTGTTCAGCTCTGGTAATGACCAAATCAATTTTATCACAAGTATTTAAAAGTGCCATTTTAACTTTTCTATTGATTGCCTGACCTTTGCTTTGGGTCCTGGGGTTAGCGTGTGTTCTCTCCCCTCTCACTCTTTGTCCGTAGCCTTCCGGTTTCTCTTCAGCTGTGCAAACCTCTCTTTAGGTGTCCCCCGACTTTCTCAGTTAGCACTTGTCCCACCCTCTATACTCCTCTTGTCTTCTCTACATACTTCCAGGAGCTTTGGAGTCACTATCAGTAAACTAGATGTGTGGCTTTCGGGAGTCAACTTCATTCACTTAACAATTTTTTCTGATCTTCATTCAACAATGTTTTGTGAGTATCTGTGTGCCAGGTACCATTCTGGGCATCACAAATACAGTGATAAACCAAGGATGGGAAGTACCTGCTTCAAGAATTGAAATTGTTGGGAAGACATACAACTATATAATAGAATGTCAGGAGGAGGGAACTATTGTGAAGATACAAAGTAAAGCAAAGTGGAGAATGGCGAGAGCGATTGTGGATGAGCTGGCTGGGAAGCATTCTAGCAGGAGATGAGAGCTGAGCAAAGATCTGAATGGATGTGAAGGAGACCTGTGGAGAAGTGGAGGGAAAGTGAGACGGGCAGAGAGAACTACAAACAGAAAGGATGTGAGTCTGGAGCAAGCTTAGAGCTTTCGAGAAAATTTAGGATGGTTAGTGTGGAAGAATGAGATGGGTGAGACAGAGAGAGAGGGAGACACTAGGTTGGAGAACCAGGGAGGCTGGATCATGTAGGACCGTCTCAACTGTGGAAGGAATTTGAGCAGGAGACTGATGTGATCAGATTTATAGTTCAAAAAGTCATCTGGCTTACATGGAGCTTCTAAGTGAGACTAGTGAAATTGTTCCTGGGTCCAGCAGAGGTGTCCTGTATGGTAACAGGAAGACTTCAACACGTCCAGACCTCAGAGCCCACAGAGCCACTGCTGTGTAGGGTGCTACTTTTTGCTCTGCTCTTAATTGGCTGGCTGACTTGGAACCAGTTGCCTAATCCCTCTGAGTCCCAGTTTGCTGTCCTTTTTCAGAGAGAGGCACAATTTCTTTAGTCTATTCCAGATCTAACATTTGGGGATTTTAATCTATAAACTAGCTATTTCCTAACCCTGTGTATTTGTTAGGGTAAAGGTTGAAAACTATTGTAGCAAAGAGACTCAATAACACAGTGACTTTCATGAGGTAGAAGCTGGCTTCTCTCTCCTGTGGTATTGGAGCCAGTGGAGGCTGCCAAGGAAGCTCTGCTCACAGGTCCTGTCTGGGTGCTCTCTCCTGTCTCCAAAGGTGGCCTTACCCACATGGCTGGAGCTGGGTTATGGCCTTATCCAAGTTCTAGTCCATGGGAATAGAGGGAGAAAGGATATCCAGCGTGAGCAGCTTCCTTTTAAGTGGCATGGAAGTGACATGACACCTTCTGGTCACATGTCCTGGTAAGAATCTAGTCTTGTGGCCATACCCAACTGCAAGGGATTCTGGGAATTACAGCCTCTAACTGGATGGCTACGTGTCCATCTAAAGCTTGACTGCCCTGGAGGAATGGGAGAATGGATTTGGTGGGGTAGCAAGAAAACAGCTGCAGTCTGTTTTTGGAAGATCCCAGAGTATTACCTCCAGGCACCTTACACTTATAACATTTCCTGGACCTTTGTATTAACTTCATGCAACCGTGGTAACAAAGTGCCACAACCTGGGTGGCTTAAAACAACACAAATGTGTTCTCTCACAGTCCTGGATGCTAGAAGTCCCAAAATCAAGGTGGCAGCAGAGCCTTGCTCCCTCTGAAGGCTCTAGGGAAGAAGTTCCTGAAGCCTGTCTCTCCTAGCTTCTGGTAGTTGCTGGAAATCCTTGGCATTCCTGACCTTATAGCTACGTCACTCCGATCCCTCCTCCATCTGCGTGTGGCCTTTTTCTGTATGTGTTGTCTGTGTCCCTGAATGCAGATCTCCCTCTCCTTCCTCTTATAGAGGTAGTAGTCATTAAATTTAGAGTAAATCTAAATACTTAGTTCAAGTATTCAGATGACTGGCCCCTGGACCAGTATTACTTCATCTTAATTATATCTATAAAGATATGATTTCCAAATAAGGTCACGTTCGCAGGTATCAGGAGTTAGGACTTGAATGTGTCTTTTTGGGGGATGCAATTCAACCTGTTACAACCTTTTTAAAATTAAAATGTAAAAAAAGAAAAATGGAAAAAGAATAATTTAAAAGAGAAGAACTGTGCTAGTTGAAATCAATCAAAATATAACAAGGTATATCAATCTCAAAAAGAACCCATAGTTTATTCTGAAGTTCAAGGCCACCTTCGTGTCGCAAACCAAGGACATCTGGGCCTTTTTTCCTTCCCTTCTCTATGGAACATTCCAGTGCATTCTTGTAAGATGCATTGCCATCAGATAACATTGCTTAGATAACAGAACTCACTGACAGCTGACCGCTTTCAGCTTTGCACTGCCTATACGTTTTGATAAGCACAGCAGCCTTATGAAAAAGGTATCCTTACTTCCATCCTACAGATACTGAAACTGAGGCTCTAGCTAAGTAGCTTGCCTCAAGTGAAATGACTAGTTGGTAGGTGAAGCTGGGCTTGCAACCTGGTTTTTTCAGACTCCAGGGATCCTACTCTTTACGTTACAGGGCACTGAGTCCTGGAGATCTCTCAAGTGGTCCTGAAGAAAGGGCTGGCTCCTGCCTTGAGGGGTTTGTGATCAGTCTCTGAGGTAGCACCTGTACTGCAGAGGTCTCCACGGGCCTTTGGTTGCTAGTATGTGTTGACACTGTAGTCATATGCCCTACAGTCATTGGCGTAAGCAGACACCTATCTGGTAGCTAAAGGATGGTGGTTTTCCTAGGAGTCAAAAGTTGTTCATGTCAGCCCCTAGGTCTCTCACTGCATTCTAGAGCACTACATAAAATACACGCACTAAGCAAGGCTTATTTTTCAGACCTTTATCAGCATACTGGTTACGATTACCATTTTGGCAAGTATTATCAGATTATCCATCACCATAGGGCCCTCCTGTAAGTAGCCAGCTATGCTATCACACTTTCACTTCAGACTACACAAAGGGTTCTCTAGAAAGGATAATGCAATTAGTACTTGCTATAGGCAACTGGGTCTCCTAACAGTCACGGAGAGATGTTTGCAATATTAAAAACCAATATTTGGTCAACGTTGCCATTCTTTATTTCATTTTATCTTCACAGTAACCTTGTGGAATAGTTATTTCATATTAATTTTTCTTTCTTATTAAAATTTTATTTGTACAGATGTATTATAGAAATTTTAGAAAACATAGACAAAGGAAAATCAGTCATAATTCCTCCACCCAAAGATAACCACTCTCAATAATTTGGTGTATGTATTTTTTGTCTTTTTTCTATATATTTTTGTTTTCATTTTTGACAAAATGGTATGCTATGCTTTGGGACTTTGAATTTTTTTTTTCTCGTAATGCAGCTGGAACATCATTGTCTGTGATTTATTTTTCTTTATTTTAATGATGGTAGAGTATTCCATTCGGTAAACATATCATGCTTTATTTGCCATCCTCTACTGCTAACATTTGGGTGTTCCCTTGAATGTTTTGCTGATATAAATAATGTTATGATGAATCTTGTGTATATTCATGATTAATTCCTACAGCTATATTTCTAGTGGTGGAATTTTAGAATGAAAGAAGAAATCTTTTTCCTCTCCTTTTAGTGCTGAGGAAACTGAGGCTTGGAGAGATTATCTTGCCCCAAATTATATAGCTGGTAAGTGGCAGAGCTAGGAATAGAATCCAGATTTGCTGACTCTCAAATCCCATATGAGAACATAGCTTATACATCTAATCTAACAATACCAAATTTTTCTTCATAAAATCTGTGAATGCAAGGTAAGTATGTTGTTGTTGTTTTGGAGACGGAGTCTCATTCTGTCTCACACGCTGGAGTGCAGTGGCAAAATCTCTGCTCACTGCAACCTCTACTTCCTGGGTTCAAGTGATTCTTGTGCCTCAGTCTCCTGAGCAGCTGGGACTTCAGGCATGCGCCACCATGCCCGGCTAATTTTTTTGGTATTTTTTGGCAGAGATGAGGTTTCACCCTGTTGGCCAGGCTGTTCTCAAACTCCTGACCTCAAATGATCTGCCTGCCTTGGCCTCCCAAGAGAAGTATCTTGATGGCTACTTTCTTTTCTTGAGTTTTTATCCAGCAATCACCAATCCAGACAAACTCTCTAAAATTCTGTGATCAGAAGGGAGTAGAGAGGCTACAAATAGTAATGATCTATGATTTCCTAATTTATAATTTAATCAGTTTTTCATGCATCTTCTTCAAAATGTTAATAATATTGTTACTCTAAGAAATTCTTTATGGACCCATGGTATTCTATATATTAGGGAATAACTGGTCACCACCTCTCTACTTTTTTTTTTTTCCTTTGAGATGGAGTCTCGCTCTGTCGCCCAGGCTGGAGTGCAGTGGCCTGATCTCAGCTCACTGCAAGCTCCGCCTCCCAGGTTCCCGCCGTTCTCCTGCCTCAGCCTCCCGAGTAGCTGGGACTACAGGCGCCCGCCACCTCGCCCGGCTAGTTTTTTGTATTTTTTAGTAGAGACGGGGTTTCACCGTGTTAGCCAGGATGGTCTCGATCTCCTGACCTCATGATCCGCCCGTCTCGGCCTCCCAAAGTGCTGGGATTACAGGCTTGAGCCACTGCGCCCGGCCCACCTCTCTACTTTTAAATATTTGTTTAATACTCCGTTGGATCCTAGGCCTTTTACTTTTCAACTGATCTGAGAGTGGGTCTCATTTCCTCCAAATTTAGAACCGCATTTCCATTGTCTCCACTTTGGCAGATTCCCTCTCTTCTCTAGGTGATTCAAGAATGAGTGAATGCATGGGGTTGTTCCTTCCTTCGTCGTAATGTAGTGATACCCTTGGTCTATCTATGTTTCTGCCATCAGTAGCAGACTTTGTTTTGGGGGGAGCTGCAGACCAGGTGATATTTCTTCTGTCTTTACTTGCCTTGACTTGGTATGCTGACCAGGATCTATGGTCGATGAGATATGATTTAGGTTGTCTATCCAAGGGCATGATACATTCAAACTTCCCATAATGTCTGACTTGCTTTGGGGCCAGCAACTCCATAATCTTTGGGCCATCCTTATCCAACCTGTTCTGGTAGCTTCGACTTTGGAGACTGCAGCTATAGCCACATCCAGGCAAGTCACCCACAGACAGTTCACGTCCGTACCTGCCCATATGAGTGGCAAAGATAAACAGATTTAACAGATTGCAGAGGCACATAAAGTAAAGCATTTCTGGAAAAGCATTGTGAAAGCTGCTGATGTTTACCCGAGCTGAATTATTCACTTATAAGATAAAACTGCTCAATTCTAGAAGGCTAAACTCAAAGTGTTGATATCAGTTCACACCTCTGCCCTCAGAGCTCCAAGATCAAATTTAAATCAACCAGGTAATATCTAATGGATAGCATCATTTTCCATACAGACACTCAATAAAAGGAAATCAGTTTGGAAAAATAAGGCTTCTTTATGATTCTTACTCTGCATGAGTACTAATCATACACTGGGGCCAGTAAATAACAAGAGAAATTACCCTCCTTACATACGGACTTTTCATAGTGCATTGAATAGTAATCTCTGAGAAGACGGATGTTTCCCAAATAAGTTTTGTCTGAAGATTTCTTTCTCAGATAGACTGATGGTCTCTTTATGTTCCCTTTGCTGGGGAACCCGGAATGAGGCTTTGTCCTTGGAACTGTTTTGTTAAAGATAAAGGCAGGACTTGAAAGAGGGCATACTTCTGGTCTGCCTGTCCAAAATTAAAAGATATTTCTGGGCACTAATGTCAGAAAATATGACCTGGAGATGGAGAGCAATCACAGATTTTTTTTTTTCGAATTCAAAAAACAGGAAAAATTCCTCTTATCCATTCCCATAACCATTTTTCAAACTAAAATGGAATTTTTTTCATGGCGTCAAAAGCACCTTGGTTGGTAAAAGAGCTGAAATATTATTGCCGAAACAGCTCAACCTAGGCTCAAATCGAACATAAAAGAAACCTCCCATTACAGTATTATTAATGTTCATAATTAGTATATCTAAATGATTTTTAAAGGCTTTTTATGCAATTACAAAATCTTTGATTGTCGTAACATTGCTAATGCTTTGATGCCTTCCACGTGTTGTCCTTGGTCCCTGCAACCCTGGCACATAATTTATTTCTCTTTTGAGTGAACTCTAAGCATTAGTGTCCATTAAGAATTTTTGAAACAAAGTCCAAAGATTACTTGGAGCACTTTCAGTAATATGTACTGATTATCATTAATAGTTCTTTTGTCCTAGACAAGGACATTGTTTTGTAACATCATTTTGTTTGGCGAGGCCCTACTCGGGCTGTGTTCCGGATCCGCCTCGTGCATAGATTTTCTTTTTTGACTATGCGTAGAATGGAGCAGTCTCCTGGGACAACTCAGAACTGAGGAGGAGGGGGACATAGGGCCAGCACAAAGTGATATTTTTTCTTTAGAAAACAATTATTAGCTATTCAAAAACAGAAGTCTAAATTCTGGGCCTCGTTTCTTAGCTAGTGTTCATACACTGCATATAAATGTGCCGTTTTAACTGCTAGCTCCTCACAATGAGGAAGTCAAAAAGAAGGAGATGGCCCGGCACGGTGACTCACGCCTGTAATCCCAGTGCTTTGGGAGGCCGAGGCGGGTAGATCACGAGGTCAAGAGATCGAGACCATGTTGGCTAACACGGTGAAACCCCATCTGTACTAAAAAATGCAAAAAAATTAGCCGGGCATGGTGGCGAGTGCCTGTAGTCCCAGCTACTTGGGAGGCTGAGGCAGGAGAATGGCGTGAACCCAGGAGGTAGAACTTGCAGTGAGCCGAGATCGCGCCACTGTGCTCCTGCCTGGGTGACAGAGCAAGACTCCATCTCAAAAAAAAAAAAAGAAGGAGAGCGCAGTGGATCCAGGAGAGCGCAGTGGATCCAGGAGAGCGCAGTGGATCCAGGAGAGGATAACCTTTGCAACGTGCTTGTTGAGAATGTAGCAGGGAGTGGGTTAAGTGTTTGGGTTTTATTTGGAAAATTCTTTCCTGAGCTCTCCAATGCTGCCTTCCGGGATTATCCCGGTTAATAACAGTGCCTTAATGGGTATTGCCTGTGTCAAATCAAGGGTTGTCTCTCTGTTTATCTAACATAAAGTGTATTCGCAAGGTGTATGCAATAAGAAACATACTTTAGAGGGAAAGAAGTACTATATCCTGTGCCCCACGTGAATTATCTTACATTTTACTGTAAACCTAGTCTTAAGAATTTTATTCCCATTTTATGGAATAAGAAAAGAAAGGCTCAAAGAAGTTAAGCTATTTGCCCAAGCTCTCATAGCTTAAATAATAGGTGTCTTCTTTTTTTTTTTTAATTTATTTATTTTTTATTATTATTATACTTTAAGTTCTAGGATACATGTGCATAACGTGCAGGTTTGTTACATATGTATACTTGTGCCCTGTTGCTGTGCTGCACCCATCAACTCGTCAGCACCCAACTACTTGTCATTTATATCAGGTATAACTCCCAATGCAATCCCTCCCCCCTCCCCCCTCCCCATAATAGGCCCCAGTGTGTGATGTCCCCCTTCCCGAGTCCAAGTGATCTCATTGTTCAGTTCCCACCTATGAGTGAGAGAACAACTCAGACATCTTGCAGGGAGGGAGAATAAATCTTGTGAAAGCCTTCAGATTTGGAGTCCTCCTTTTGTAGGAATGAAAGGAGGAGTCAATGTGCAAGACTGGTGTAGAGACATGAGTTGGGCCAATTCAAGACTTTGTTCATTATCACTCAACACATCTCTTCCTCCCTGCCACAGTCACTTGCAATGTAAAAATATTGACATATTTTTAAAATAAAAGGAAATCTACATGGCATGGTTTTGAGTGGTTTGTTTGTTGGTTTGAGACAGAGCCTCGCACTGTCACCCAGGCTGGAGTGCAGTGGCACGATCTCAGCTCACTGCAACCTCCACCTCCCAGGTTCAAGCGATTCTCCTGCCTCAGCCTCCCAAGTAGCTAGGATTACAGGCACCCATCACCACACCTGGTTAATTTTTTGTATTTTTAGTAGCGACTATGGATTTCACTATGTTGGCCAGGCTGGTCTCAAACGCCTGACCTCATGATCCACCCACCTCGGCCTCCCAAAGTGCTGGGATTACAGATATGAGCCGGCACAACCAGCCTGTTTTTTAATACTAACAGAATTTTTTCATGTTTATAATCTCTCTATCTCAAAAGTTGTTTTCTCGTTGCAAGAGAGGACAAAAGAAGGCACACAGGCTGAATACTGGTGAAGTGGCAGAGTGGCATCTTTGTTAAGTCTAGAGCCTTGTCCAGGATGCAAGGCCTCTGGAAATGCTAGTTTGGTAATTGCCAAATTTGGGAAGAGGAAAAATGCCAACTCTTACTTAAAAAAAAAAGAAAAAAAGTAAAATTAACTGGATACCCAGAGAATTGCCTATAAACCAAGAGACAATTAGAGGTCCATCAAGAAAGTTAATGGGTCCAAGATTTGGCACTGATGGGAAATACCAGCTTACATTCCTGAAGTGCTCTGTTCTGGGATGACTATAATGAAACTTCCCTACTGATAACCATGGCAGTGCTAAATCTGTGATATTTTCATGACATTTCCTTTGCTTTACTTTGAAGCATGGCCAGTTAAAGAGAGTCAAGCATTCTTGCTATATTAGAAGCCCGACTTTGCTTTGGACCGAATATTTATGGAGCCTTTTAGCCCTCTTAGTTTTAGGAGTTTAATTGGCAATTTAAAACTTCTGTCATATTGTTAAGTTAGAAATTGTGCTCAAGCATTACCTGCAAGTCTGGAAATACACCTGCCGTGTGTGTGTATGTGTGTGTGTGATCTGGGTAAAATAGAAGGAGTCTTACAGCTTTATCAAAAGGTGCCATTTTTCTCTAGCCCAGATAATTTTTAAAGATCACCCAAGAAAAGTGCATCTTTTACTTATATAACCTTTTGTGGGCACTGCCTTTTTTCTTCTTTGGTTGTTAAAGGCAAGAAGAAAAAAAGTTTCAGGGGGTTACCTTTTATTATGAGCTACATTGGATTTCTTACAGTGAGAAATAGATCTAACAGCCTGTTGCTTGGAAAGATGTGGTTTGGTTTGATAGCTTAGAAGCAGGGCAAGGAGCCATTGGTTGATGAACTGGAAGGCAAATTAAGAAATCACGTTGGCTGGGCACAGTGGCTCACGCCTTTAATCCAGCACTTTGAGAGGCTGATGCGGGAGGATTGCTTGAGGCCAGGCGTTCAAGATCAGCCTGGACAACATGGCAAGACCTCCATCTCTAAAAAATAGTAAACATTCTCTGGGCATGGTGCCACATGCCTGTAGTTCCAGCTACTAGGGAGGCTGAGGTGAGAGGATGGCTTGAGCCTGGGAGGTCAAGGTTGCAGTGAGCTATGATGATACCACTGCACTCCAGTTTAGGCAACACACTGAGAACCTGCCCTGAAGAAAAAAAAAGTCACTGACTACCTCATTCTGCATATAAGAAAACTAAGAGCCAAGAAGTTAAATGATTTGCCCAAGTCATTCACTGCGTTCACTTCGGGCTCAGGGTGTATGTGTATTTTAGGTTTAGAAACTTGGTTGCACCCTGTCATTCACCACAACTCTATCAAGTCCCTATCTCCATAGAGAGCATTACCCTGCTCGTGGTCTGTTTGTGAATCTCTGGGGAAGGATCTTGGTGTTCTTCCCAGTCATTTGGAAGTGAATCAAAACCTGCACAACAGCTGGACTTGGTTCGATGCCCTTCAGTAGTGGGGACCAAAGTCCTTGCCTGTGCTGATCAGCGGCCCATTTGGATAATGCAGCCACTTGCTAGTGAGTAGGTAGCTTCCTTTTGTCTATTTTTTTCAATTTAAGACGGGGTGTCACTATGTTTCCCAGGCTGGACTTGAACTCCTGGGCTATCCTCCTGCCTCAGTCACTCGAGTAGCTGGGATTACGGGTACCCACCACCATATCAGGCTCTTTCCCTTGACTTTAGACAGTAAAGAGAATGGAGTTTGAGATCTAGAATAGAGTACACTTACTTTAAGGAACTTAGTTCTCTGTCTCATGCTCTCTTCCGTCAAATATGAGGATATTTTCTAGTCAGAATACTTGATCTGAGAACCAGAGTGCTCGGCCATGAGTCAGTGTGAAACTGAGGGACATCATGAGTAGCAACGGCATAGCTTTCAGTAGCACACTGTAATTCAATTTGGTTAAACTAATACTATGTGAGTTACCTACCCCTTACCAAAGTCATTTGTATCACACTGCCCAGTTTGTAAAGCTCTTCATACATCCTTATTTCCTTTAATTTTCACAGCAGTCTTTTAAGGGTCATCATGATTATATACAATTTTAAAAACCAAGAAGTTCAGGACTAGTAAAGTTAAGTAACTTGCTCAAGTTCTATCAGCCTAGAAGCAGGAAAGTGGGCTATAAATGCAAGCTCAGGTCAGTTTGACTCCACATCTAGTTACCTTAAGAGCTGCCTTTATTCTTTGATTCCTCAGTAGAATTAGAATTATTTGCCTCCTTGAGACTTATTGTAGTTTATCTGTAGTAAGCCTAATTCTCCCAAAAATCTTGATTCAGAGCTACTGCTGGTGGTAGCATTAGGTTTGCATACGATTTTTTTTCTGAAGGCCTTTCTCCTTCCACTTGAGGACAAACATTGGCAATGTATGACTGCTGTGAGCTCACTGAGGATGAACTCTTCCTGGTGAGAAAAACAGGAATCTTGTAACCTCTAGGAAAATGAGAAAAAGAAAAGGGGAGACCCATCCCTATTTAAGGGTGAGAAAATGGCTGCTGGTAGCAAACCCAGGCATACACGCCTGCTGCGAATGAAGGCCTAAGGCAGGCAAGTGTGGGTAATTCAGACAGCTGGATTCCTGGCAGAATATTATGTTCTAGAATATTCCAGAACATTCTAGATTCACTTCAGTATGCTCTTCTAGTAGTAGAGACTGTGGTTTCTATGTGTTTGCATCAGCATCTCAGTACATCTTTCACCCAAACTCAGGATGAGTCTTCCTGGTTTAAATACGGCTGAGGGCACTCCCATGGGTTTAAATTATTTACAGAGCTGACTACTGAGTGGTATGTTCCAAGGAGTAAAATTTGAGTATTTACTCTTTTGAGGATACATCTACAGATTGTAGAGATTTGCCATGAGTGTACTTCCAGTTTAATATAAGTTTCCACAGAGAAATGTTTTATTATGCCAATTAAACTTTCCTGAGCCTCAGTTTCCCCAACTGTGAAATGAAAAGGATGTCTTCTGCTTTTTTTGGTACTTCTATGGAATCATTTACTATGAAGTACTAGAGCTTCCATGAAGAAGTTAGATTTCAGAGGAACAAAGAGAATTCCAATACATTTTCTGATTTTTTTCATTAAATTTGCCTTTTGTGTGTTTGTATTGTTTTTGTTTGTTCACTTTCTCTAGGGAAATAGACTTCTGTCTTCAGAATGCCTAAGTTAAAAAAAATTAAATATCATGCACAGTCATATCTCCATAATTAAGGAGTTGTAATGCAATTTTTAAAAATATTGCTCTTGTGTCAGGAGTGTGTCTTCTAAGCTTTTCTCCATAAAAAATGTGTTTATTAATTGATTGGTATATCTTCATTGGCTATAATAAATATAATTTACATTCTTCTTGTGTAGGTTAAGGCTGCCAGATAAAATACAGAATGCACAGTTAAATTTGAATGTAAGATAAACAACAAATTAGCATCAGAATTCAAATTGTACTGGGTAGCCTGTATTTTATCTACTAAATCTGGCAGCAGCTCCAATATAAGTGTAGCTCCCAATTATTTATATTGATTATTAATTGGCAGTTAAACAAAACTGAGGGACTGAGAGATTGTGTTGTTGCCAGAGTCATGCTTCCTCCTGGAGACAGATAATGAAAAGTTTTAGCTCCATGCCAGCTGCTGCGACCTCCGAGATCAAGCAGCTTTCTCGGGAAGATTTTCAAAATCTATTATCAATGTAATCGTCATGAAAATATTTGATGAGAACACTGCATCACGCTGTATACTAAATTTAAGTAGAAAAGTCAAAGCAGTGGTATTTTCATCAGGCCTTTGGATGTAAAGAGAAAATAGTTCCACACTCAGCGAATATAGATAGGTCTGTTTGGGGCTGTGTTAAATCCAATTGTGTGGAGGTTTTGAATAATCAGGAGAGACAGCCTAAGCACTTTCTCTTCAAAGTGATTTTACAGAAAGCACTATTTCCTAAGGAAAATACACATATAGCTCTCATAATGCTGAAAGTGCACTAATGTATCAGTTTATTGGTGCTGGTGTCATGAGCTGGAGTTGCAAATTGTATTCAGATTTTAAACTTTACTCCCTGCTGCTGCTGGGGGAAGTTCCCATCCCACGATAAAGGTTATTTCAAAAACTTCTAGAACGCTTTTGTAGTTTTCATGTGAGACAGTCTTCAAGGATTTCTTTAGAAAGTTCTAACTTCACTTCATGAAGCCAACTCAAACATGATTTTAAAAAAACAAAAACAAAAACAAACAAACAAAACAGTAGTTTTCCTCAATAAAAGTTGCGGGGCTGGGGAGAAGAATCTGAGTCGGGCTGTGTAATTTCAGCTTCCCTAAATAAGTCCTTTGGAAAGTGTTGAGGGGAGCAAGTGTGTGATTTTGGTCTTGGCTCACAACTTTGGAACCAACTTTTTTAAAAATGTCTGCCGTGGATTTTCATAACAGATTTCTTCCCCGTACGACATGTTCCCTAGCTAAGTAATAGGTCTGATGTGGCTGCCAAATTTTTCGACAATCTTTACTTTCCAAAGGAGGGTTAAATAGTTCCCTTAATAACTTGAAAGAAAAAAAAATTTCAAGGTTTACCACGACTCTTAGTCACAGGCTGAATGTCAACAGTTTTATGACTTTGAGCCTACTTAGTCTCAAGAACGTCTCCCAAGAAGAATGCAGCATAAAGGATTCAAAATGTAGTAATTCTGAAATGGAGATAGTGTTGTTTGCATCAAAGCATACATTCATGCTATCTTTATCGGGACTTCTGTGCCAAATGTTGCTTAGTTCTATTTGTCACCTGCTACCTATAAATCATCCTGAAATATCAAGGGTGCTGACTCATGAATCGCTCGTGGTTTCGTAGTTTGTGTTCATACATTTCATTCAGTTGTGTTTCAACTGTATGAAACATTTGGGAGCCATTTATAGAGAAGCAGCAGTGATTCCCTTTCTGACCTTAATGAGTGCAGACACATAGGTACATTTGGTGGATGTATTTCCCCCTCACCATTAAAAGTTGTGCTCCCGGGGAGCAGGAAGGGTCGTTTTCATTAAAGAGTAAACACAGAACCAATGGCCATAGCAAATTAATTGCTCTGTTGCTCATCTTCCCCTCGTCTGAGCAGGCTGACATTGTTCTCTTGTGCCTTAAATCTTTCCCACTCTGCCTATAAACATGATCGTCTCCCCTACTTAAAATAAAAAATAAGAGTCTCCTCACACCCTGTTTAACACTGTTTAGTTACTGTCCATGCTCCCCACTTTTACCACAGAACCTCTTAAACCAGGAGGTGAAGGCCGCTGCCTCGTCATTCGTGGTTGCATGGCTTTGGGATTGGTGTAGTGACACTCCCATGCAATGTTAAAACTGGTCTTGCCTCTACATCACCATCTGAACTAAATGCCTTCCTGAGCACTCTGGGAATGATGGACATTCAAAGCAGCACACAAGGGCACTTTGTAACCTGTGTTATTGTTTCTTCTCTTCCAGGTATCTCAGTAACGAAGAAGACACATACATGTAAGTAATGCATTTTTTTTTCTGTCCAAAGTTTTCAGAAGAGTTGGAATTCACATATGTCTGGCTGCTGTGACCCTTCAAGTATAAACTAATGTTTCAGCTGTGATCCATGGTCAACAGAGGTCACTTTTTTTCAATCTGTGGTGGTCGGAAGTGGCACATCTCCACCTGTTTGTACTGAGTGTGTGTTGAAGAGAGAGGCTAGAGACATATTCTGATGAATGCCAGTGTTTCAAGCCATGAAGCTTTAGAAAAATCATGAAATCTAGCCAGGAGGATCAATTACTTACTGATCACCCTTATTCTAGATCCTTCTTAGAAGAGCTGGTATGTTTCTAGGAAACATCACCTTGATTTCTTTTAAACTTTGGTCTGCTTTTCCTCACCACTAGTTCACAAATTAGGCCGTTTCGTACTCATGTCTGTGGAGCAGAGATGCTGACTGGGAATAGAGGCGCTGTTGCTCGACCACGGGCATGGCCTGCGAGGGCCTGATAAATGGCATCGGTAGTTTGATGTGGAAACGTGTGCTGGATTTATGCTCTGTATTCATCCCACTTCTCAGGTTCAACTGCTTTCATCAATTGCCTTCATTTGAACTACACCATAAGTTACAAACTCACGTCAATGTAAGGTGTTGTGATTTGCAATCTGAGCAATGATGTTTGACTGTGCCTTGAACCTCAGGATGAAACAAGACATCATTGATGCAGGCAGTCAACTTTCACTGTACTTGACCAGCATATTATTTAGGCTTGAATTAATGGTGTCATTAGAATTTGATGACTATTTTAGACCACGGATACGTGCTACCTATGAGATATGTTTGGGCATTCTTCTAAGGCAAGCAGTGGAGATATTTATGGCACAATACAGGGACAACAAGGATGTATCCCCCAATTTTTCCTAATTACACTTTAAATTTTTTTATTTCATGTGAAACATTTGGGGAAAAACATCTGTATTACATCAAAGTAGTTTATCTTGTGCCTCAGTTGATTCTTGAAATCTGCTCTTGGGTTTGTCTGTCTGTCTATCTGTATTTGTAGAAAACAAAAATGAAAAAAAAAAAAAAAAAGAAAAAACCAAAAAACGTCAAATTGGATGAGAAGTTGCCTGACTCTGAGGGCCCTATCCTGCAGTCTCTCCACGTGGCTCTCTCATGGCCTTCAATGGAATGTTTGCTTGAGGAATAATGAAAAGGTCAGGCCCGTACTAGACACATGATCCGGATGGCACCTCCATCTCTCAATGCACAGTTCCAGTTGGCTGTCCCTCCATCAGGGTAGTCTGTGACCCTTAGCTTTTTGGGGGTTGTTTTGTCGTTGTTGTTGTTCTTGTTCTTGCTGTTGTCGGTGCATAATTGAGCTCATGATGACTGAGAGATTGACAGTGCAGGAGACTGAAGTCCTCTGTATATCCGCAGGGCAGGCATGGTACAGAGCGCTTCCTTGCACAGCCTTGCCCATGAGCTCGTCCCTGGCCCGGAGGGACCCACTCTAGAGGTGGTAAGTAATTCAGTCTTTCTGCTAGCTCAGTCCTGGGCCTCTCCCCAACAGGGGCTGATGATTGTGCCTACTGTTTATGGTGGTTTGGGGTATGGACTCCTGGCCACCTGGCAATGTACAGAAAGCTACTGACTATTTGCATTATGACTTGGCTCTTAGATAAGTGGACAAAACCACTACTTCAGCTCCACTGGACATAAAGAGTACATCTCAACTAATAAGATAACATAGACAGAGACCTAGATGTTACCTAGTATACAGACAGTCCATGTAAAGAGAGCCATTTGAGGAACTGTCATCCCTGAGAATAATTTTCTTGGCCTATTGCAGAAACAATAACCTGTGGTTGAGTTTCAATTCATGGAAGGACTTAGGTGACAGCATGAGAGTGGTGGCTAGGGAGGAAAAATTGGTGTTCTAATAACAGACACTTGAACCAGGTGGGTCTTTTCACAAAGGCTTAAAGAATTTCATCAGCTATACTGGCTTTAATACAAAATCAAGATATAGCCACAGAGGGTGGACTTTGAGTGCATTTCTAACTATGAAAATCAGCAAGAAAATTCTTACGCATTAAGCTTAAAGTCAGCGTAGATAGACTTAAAGCTTCTTTTATATAATTGACAGAAAGATTTGGATCAGAAATCATACTGTTTTGGTTGATGTTTACTTTCATGATTTGGGGGAGAGGGCCCAGAATAAAAATGGCCCAAAGACAAATTGGAAGGAATAGCACTTGAATACACAGTTGACACAAAACTTTACACATGCCAAGGAGGAATTGAATTGTCTAAGTTACATGTTAGTGGGAGTCCTCCATGCCACTTGAACATGGAGATTGTTTTTGTCATCCAGCTCAGCAGATAGCCCATTATATTTCTGATCTTAGCATCTCCACAGGGCCCACAGCTTGTGAGGAGAAAGACAATCAATCAGTTTTCTCTCTAATAACAGTCACCCAAATGACTTCTTCTTTAGCATTTGTTGAATTTTTCTTGAAAACTGAACTGTCCTAACTTGCCTATACATTTTTTTTAAGATGTTAATTCCAGCTCCTCTTAAATCATCTTGACATCTGTTCTTCAAGAAGTTTCACTATCAGTGAAGTGTATGAATTCATTTTTGTACCGTCTCAAAACTTCCATTTTTAGCCAGGGTTCTGGAAACCTTAGTCAAGACTTGACTACATAATCATCGACAGCTGAAGTCACCCGACATTATCAGTTTCAATCTTGGTTTCCTAACTGCCCTCACGGAGAGATTGTTCAACTTACAAATTAATATGTACAGCTGCAGAATATATTATCAGACCAGAGTGTCAGCTCACAGGTACACGGGACAGAGGTGCACATACTGCAAAATGAACCTGAATAGTTGTGACACCAGATAATATTTTAGTCCACCTTGTTATCTGGAACACACAGGTATTGTTCCTTTAAAAAAAAAAAAAAAATGTTTTGGGTGACTTGAGCCAGAAATTCCCATGAAAGGAAATTTGATTGTTAAGCTTCAGAGGAGTCCATGGACATAGTCTTTGGAGAACTCAGTTTCTCCTAAGTTCCTGAAAAGGGTACCTTAAGTGTTTGTTTTCTCTTTAGTTGGCCAGTGGAAGAAGACAAAGCTTTGGGACTTCTTGTGCTTCTCATGGCCAGATTGTTCCGGGAATTCTTATATTTGTGATGTTCTTCAGTTGTTGATAGGAAATGTTGCTGTTGGTTTTTGGTGTGCGAACATAAAAGAGAGTTTTTAATATTAGATCAATTTTACACTGTGGTGTGGAATTTCAATTTAATTTTCACGGTGATTATATAGCACATGTATTTGGTTGGACCCCTTCAAGATTGCTTTGCTTTGGTGTTTCACAAGTTTGTTCTGGTCTCTTTCCTGCTGAAATAGCCACCATGCAGATAAGTATCATTTTCTTGGAATCAGCTGCTGTCTTGGTTTTTATTATTTGCCAAGGACAAGGAGTCATTCACTCCGGAATTCTTAAACTAATTCTTCTTGGATAGTTCTGCATTCACTACAATGTTACAAGAGGATAAATATGGACGTGAAAAGATGCGACAAATCATCCTAGCTCTTTCCAGCTACTGGGAAGTGTAGCATCGTGGAGTCCTAACCTTAGAGGACATATATCAGACAGACACCACAACACAGACCCAAAAGATATCTGGTAGGCCCCTGAACCGTTTCCAGCGGCATCAGACCATTGCTACTTCCTTCTGTTCTCATCCTTGTTTACAGTCCTTGTACCTCCTGTCCTAGCCTGCCCTGCCTGCTTTCTCCCACAATGAGGGACAGATACAAGCTTCTGAAAAGCACAGGTTACTCAGTGAAAGCAGTCAGGAAAAATGTATCAGTTTACTCCCAACTTGAGTTGTTAATTTTCCCCAATAAAAACCCAAACAAGATATGCTTCTGAACCTTCTAAAATATTTTCATTTGACATGAATAGCCATTAAAAGGTAATCTAGTACATTTTCAAATGTTTGATTGCAGCAGGCTAATACTTATAATATAAAATTAAAGCACTGTGTTATTTATAAAAAGATTTAGATCTCAATAGTAAAATATTTTAGCACAAATCAAAATATTTCTTTGAGAACTAATCTTTTGCATCCATTTTAAAAAGTGTTTATTGCAATCATTTAAAATGGGATAGGTTAATGTATTCACTTTTCACCCCAGAGACTTGGCTTTGAATTTGACTTAGAGAAAATTAGTTTTAAGGCCTCAACCTCCTCTCCATAGGCATTTGTTGATATCACAAAATGAACCCAACAAGTTGTCACAATGGTTGCCATTCACTCAGGAGATCCAAAAACTAGAATAACCTTATTTTTTCCTTTTTTTTCCTTTCCTTGAGGCCATCCTTTTTTATTGTAGACTCTTAGCAACCCCAAACTTGGGGCTCACCCACATTGTTTTCACAGTCCAGGAAAACTCAGGAACCATTCTTGGCAAAGCTAATGGAAGGTGCTTTGGTGATATAGTTAGTAGGTTTCTGTGGCAACCCATGTGACTCACAGTGTGACTCACGGCAGTTATAATTTCAATTGCTGGCAGGGTGTTCCATTAGGACAGATGTGAGAAGAAGCCACGCTGAAGTTCTTTTAGTAGGCCTTCATCCAGATCCTGTCTGCCCATTGGCAAACAGTCAGGAAAAGGGATAATGTAGTACTCACAAAGTAACTGGAAGATTCATTGCTTAGCTTACCAAGCCTACCAGCTATCTCAGACAGAAGCCTTGCCGGCAGTGGGTCATGACTAAAATACAGGTGCTGGCCTCTTAAAGGGCTAATTAAGGGACAACTATTCATTGAGGACCTACTCTGCGCCGACAGGCTTTTCACCTTCCAGGCGTTTACAGACCAGTTGTAAGTAGAGACTAGAGGGAGACAGGTTGGGGGATAGGGTGGGACAGAAGAACCTAATCACATAAAACAATCTGAAAACACAAATGCCAGGTGTACCAGTTCCACAAGGCAGCTCATACCTGGAAAACAGACTAAGCTGGAAGTATGGGAGAGGAAAAGAAAATTAGAGAAAACATCCAGGATTCTCATATTGTGATCCCAGCATAAAATAGCAATGAAGCGAAAGGCAAAGATTGAACCCTGGGTGCTAAAACCTATCCCCACTGCTCCTCTCCACCCATTCTCACAGAATAACATCTAGTGTCTTCAAGATCAGTCAGTCTGAGAAAGTAAAAATCCCTCTGTACTGTCTGGAAGCATTTGCCTTGCTTAGAGGCAGCCTGCTCAGCTAGAGCCAAGCCCTCCTAAGCTTAACAGGATTTCTCTGTCTCATCATATTAAAAATAAATGGACTGCACTTGGCCCTGCCAGTCAGTTCCTCCAAAGAAGAAGATTTGCACAGTCTTAAAGCCCACAGTTCATGGTGAGGACCTGTGAACTCCATAGAAAAACTGAATACTTAGCTGAGCGTTTCCATCCCAACATCCAGTTGATTCGAGTTTGCCCAGTTAGTAGATTTGAGGTTTGTGAACTGAATTTGGACAAAAAGTATTTGTGTTCCACTTCATAACATAGGTTCCAAAGGGTGTGTTGAGATGGTGATTGGCTGTTTAAAACCCATAATCACTACCAGGGGGAAAACAAAAATGCCTAGCCTACCAGGGATTGATGTGGACTTGATAAGCTTATTACATACTTGATAAATGCTTAGTTACACATGATTGGATTGATCTTTAAAGAAGCGCTAGATGTCTATGACATAAGTTTACATTATGCTTAGTTTAATATTGACAATAATAATGGCGGGAGTCATAGCAGCAGTACCATTACTTGTAGTAGCAGCAGTAGGAATAGCAGGAACCCCACCTACCAAGCAATTTGAATATTCCAAGCATTGTGTTTAATGCTTTATGTGCATTGTCTCTTTTAATCTGCTCATCAGCTTCATGAGCTTTGTACTGCTTGCACCCGCATTTTAAATAAGAAAATGTACATGAGAGACAAGTAACTTAGCTTAGAGAAGTGAAAAACCTTGTTAACTCACCCAGCTGGGCAGAGCCTGGAGTCAAAACAGAGTAGATTGCCTCCTTGTGCACATGTAAGAGCCACACTGTTATATCCAGTATTCACATTAATACTTGTGGGGCACTCAGTGCTAGGCACTTCTCTAAGCACTTTCTAAGTGTTCATTTATCTTTACTGCAACTCTGTGAGGTAGGTGTTGTTACTATCTGCACTTTACACATGAAAACCGAGGCCCAGGATCCTACAACTAGCTAGCATGTGGTGGAGCCAGGATGTAAAGGCAATCTCCAGTTTACATGCTTTTAAAATGAAGAACTTCATTTTTCAGAGTGGTTCTTCGACTCTAAAGTATAGGAAGAAAGCCAAGTGCAACACAGTCTTTCTTACAATTGACCCAGGTTTCCTTTGACCTTACAACTATGCTACCTCTGTAGGCGTCTAAGCTTGAAGAACAAACTGATTATAAGAAAGGGGAATGTTATTCCCACTATGTGAAAAAAAGTATTTAAACAAAGTAGTCTACTGGAAACTATACAGCCTCCTTACTTTATTATTTTTTTTAGACAGGGACTCGCTCTGTTGCCCAAGCTGGAGTGTAGTGGCGTGCGCATGGCTCACTGCAGCCTCAACCTCTTGGTCTCAGGAGATCCTCCTGCCTCAGCTCCCCAAGTAGCTGGGACCACAGGCATGCACCACCTTGCTCAGCTAATTTGTTTTTTATTTTTAGTTTTTTGTAGAGACAGGGTCTTGCTGGCTGGGCATGGTCGCTCACCCCTGTAATCCCAGCACTTTGGGAGGCCGAGGCAGGCAGATCACCTGAGGTCAGGAATTTGAGACCAGCCTGGGCAACATGGTGAAACCCCCTCTCTACTAAAAATACATAAATTAGTCAGGTGTGGTGGCACACGCCTGTAATCTCAGCTTCTTGGGAGGCTGAGGCATGAGAATCACATGAACCCGGGAGGCAGAGGTTGCAGTGAGCCGAGATCGTGCCACTGCACTACAGCCTGGGCGATGGAGTGAGAGCCTGTCAAAAAAAAAAAAAGAGAGAGAGAGACAGAGTATTGCCATGTTGCCCAGGCTGGTCTCTGAACTCTTCAGCTCAAGAGATCCTCCTGCCTCAGCCTCCGGAAGTGCTAGGATTACAGGCGTGATCCACTGTGCCTGGCCAACCTTCTTACTTTAAATGACCATTACTCATCTTTTTAACAATTTAACTTAGTTCATCAAAGAACTGCTGTCTACTTAATGTCGTACAACACAACTGATTCCATAATAAAACAATTGTTCAAAGTGGTTACTTCTGCTTCTAGGATAGCTATGTACCCCACACTAGTAATAATATATATTTCTTATAGCACAAACCCGTCTTCCTCTGAAACAAAACTTTTAACGGACGTTAATGACATTTATAATAAATCTATACTTTTTTGTTAGACCAACTTAGTAATTCATTTACAACTTTCATTTCCACAAAGCAGTACTATGATTCAGGACACACTGGTTTCTTTGAAACCTATCCAAAGCCAAAAAAACCCTGGAAGCTAACAGAATGTTCAGGAAACAGATATGTATCTATATCAAAGGGATATGTAAGAAAATTAACATCTAGATTTTGAGGATGTTTAAGCATATCTGAACTTAGGACTGGATTTACACTTATGTCAGCTTCTCTCTTTATTGCGATCTGTCTGCAAAGGAATAAAAATGTAGAAGAAACAGAGATTCCAATGTGTTTAAGACGAGAAGAAAGTGATCACTCTACATTAACTTTCATCAGTTACACTAAATTTTTTACACTGATTTCTTGATCAATTCTGTGGCCAGGCAGTTAGTGTATTTGTAGTCACATGGCCCTTTGGATTATAATTGACGTCCACATCTATACATTATAATGACAAAGATTTTTATTTCCAAGCTATGCAATTAAATGTTTTCCTTTGACTGCCAGAATCCCTCACAATGGATTGTTCTCCACCCAATCCACTTCCACTTCAGGGAAAACATGTTTTCCTATGTAGGAGTGAGAGCTCTTTCCCTACTTGATTTTGTATATCACCTAGGCATCAACTCCAACTCCTAATGTCTTAAATAGTTAATAGCCAAGGATACTGATTAAAAGTCATATGGAGGAGTGGCCAGGCATGGTGGCTCACGCCTTTTATCCCAGCATTTTGGGAGGCTGAGACGGGCAGATCACTGAAGGTCAAGGGTTTGAGACCAGCCTGGCCAACATGGTGAAACCCCATTTTCACTAAAAATACAAAAATTAGCTGGGTGTGTTAGTGTGCACCTGTAATCCAGCTACTAGGAAGGCTGAGGCAGCAGAATCGCTTGAGTCTGGGATGCCGAAGTTGCAGTGAGCTGAGATCACACCACTGCACTCCAGCCTGGGCAATGTAATGGGACTCCATCTCAAAAAAATTAAAAAAAAAAAAGAAGGCATATTGAGGAGCAAAAAATAAAAATAAAAATAAAATAAAATAAAATTGGTAGGATATACTAGATTAAGGTTTGGATTCAGTGGAAAGGCCTTAATCCATAAATCTTTTATTTAACATTTTCTTCTTAGAGGAAAAGGGAAGGAGATTCTATGGTGGGCAGTGCAGACCTGCAATATCGGGGTCTGAGGAACAGAGACTGGAAAGCAGACTGCAGTCCATACCTACAGAAGGATAGGGCGGGGAGCCAGGCAGATCTTCTTAGCTTAATATTTTTTAACCCCTGCTCTATGCCTAACATTGTGTAAGGCACATTGCAGTATAGGTAATCTAACTTGTATTCCTCCCTGTCTAATAGTTTATTCTGTATCTAGGAGAAAGGACACACACATTTGAGGAACTTTCAGTAACGAAAGAATTGCAGAAAAATGCAGGGCCATGAAATTTTGCCATTTCAATGGCAAAAACCACAATTACTTTTGCATCAACCTAATAGAATATGTGTTTAAATGCTGTATGAGTTGGGAACATGTGTGGTGAGCTGAGCTTGCTCTGGAAGGGTAGCAAGAATTAGGTGTGATCAGGGATGATTGTGTAGATCTGTCTGACTGGAGTAGAGTATTAGCAAGGAAAAGGGAGACCATTAAGAACAGAGAACGGGTTTTGGCTTTCTCTCATAACCAATGTGGAGCCACAGAATGTGTGTGAAAAAAAGCAGTGACCTATAAACAATGTTTTTCTGCCATAGTCATTTAGTTAGGGTTATATGAATCAGATGTTCCCTGCTTCAGTGCCTTCTCTGAACCCAGGTGACATTTTTATCCTTAGATAGAACTTCTTCTGTGGGTGCTCCTGTGACCAACTACATTAAAAAAAAAAATTGCTTATTGAGGAGGAGAGATCTGGTCGGAAAAGAGAAGGCTCTTCTGATGATTAAAGAAAAAGGATGTTCACTTTTTCTCTAACTCCACGGTGTTAAGGTCTAATTGTAAGACCCGTTCTTGCCATTTCATTAAAATCAGAGGCATGGAATGCGCAGTGAAACTTGAAAAATACATAAGCACTTTGAATTCTGTGGCTAATGGTTCTCCTTGCTTTCTTTCATTGGAGCTGCTAATTGGCTGCAGGCTACTCTGCTACCCTGGGAGCCTCTGTCTTTCCAACCCTTTTAAACTCAGCTACAAATAGCTTTATAAAAATTTAAACCCCAAATTCCAAACCTTGCTCACTCCTTAGGTAAGCAAAGTCAACTGCAGTGATTATTACTTTTTCATCAGCACAAAGAATTATTTCCCTCATGTAGCTGGACAATTACGGTAAGAGGACAACTAAGCATCCTTTTCTCATTGTGGATACCTCCTAATTTCCTTAGAATACGTTTCTGTCGTTTTATTTGAAGAATACCAAGGTCCAGATGAGGCATTTTCATTGGCTGCGTGTTCTTAGTCTCCAGTATAATGAACCATATTGAGTTAATTTATCTCTCTTTCTCTTACACCACGTCTTTTTGTGTCGACAAAACTGAAAATTCACTTTCCCTCACCAAGTTGGGGTGTCGGGATAATTGATTGTTACCAGTCTCTGCTGTTAGTAGACAGGATAACACCAGTGCCTCTAGAGAACAGGTGAAAACTAAACTCTGTCCCCCGAGGCCAGTGAAATAGCTGTTTGGTCCCTTGTGTGAAACTTCCTAATAACTTAACTGGGCAGCCTCTGGGTCCCTGGAGGGTTTCTCCACAAGAGTATTCCCTCTCTTTGTTAAGATTGCTTATTAAAAATGATTTTATAATGAAGTTGCCTCAAATAGCAGCTCTTTTCCTGGTTGTCCTTGAAGCTGTGGTGAAGAATCTTAGAGACAACTGTCTAGGGTTTTCCTCCTTGTTAAAAACTTCTCTCTTACCACTCTTGCTCTTGATTTTTAAGGAGACAAAGTCTAACTGACACAAGTCCCTCTCCGGCTGATTATGTCGCTTGAAACATTGTGCAAGGCATTATTGGTAGTTCAGCTTGTCATTCTGGCTCAGGAATCGAACTGATCTACGTGGAGTGAGGAGTTAAGTCTTCAGCAGAACGAGGCTGTCGGGCTTCCCCCTGAGAACAACAGCCAAGGAATGCCGTCGCGAACTCTGCCCCTGACTCTATCAAAACAATGATTTCCAATTATTTTATCTCTTTGGTCCTAGATTTCTTCTATCTGTAAACTAACCACTTTCCTGCCACAAGAGACTGTCATGAAGAGGAATTAAATTAAAAAAAAAAAAAAAATAGAATCATACTCTTTGGACTGGGTGCAGTGGCTCACACCTGTAAACCCAGCACTTTGGGAGGCTGAGGCAGGTAGCGTACTTGAGCCACAGAGTTTAAAACCAGCCTGGGCACATGGCAAAACCCCATCTGTGCCAAAGAAGAAAAAGAAAATTACCTGGGTGTGGGGGTGCATGCCTATAGTCCCAGCTACTCAGGAGGCTGAGGTGGAAAGATTGCTTGAGCCCAGGAGTTTAAAGCTGCTGCGAGCTGTGGTCACACCACTGCACTCCAGCCTGGGTGACAGAGTGAGACCCTGTCTCAAAAACAAAAAGAAACAAAAAAAGAACTATACTCTCTGCTACCCATGCCTGTATAAATTCAAAAACTTCTAATAAATGTAGGCAGTTAGGAGAAAAGTCAGCTTTTTGTTGTCCACACCATAACCTTAACCTCTTGGCTTGCAAGGGCTTAGGTGTGGTGATGTATTTAACATAAAGAATGACAAAGCAAGTGGCAGGGAGGCTCGCTGTCAGAAATATCCGCCTCCGATTTCATTTCTCAGTGGCCAGACATTCTCAACAAGCAACACAGGAAACAACAAACCATATGAAGTTGTTAGTGAAAGATTCGGCTTGAAATACTTTTCTAACTTTAAGGCTTGTCAGGCAGTAAATCTGCAAAGCAGAGAACTCAAGGTGTGATTTGGCACTCCTTTTGCTTTGCAGTGTGAATACAACAGAACACCAACAGTAAGAGGGACCATTGTGAATCTTTTAGAGAAGAGAGCCCAGTCTTGTCTAGTGGTACCAAGACTCATTGTGTGCTAAGATTGTGATAAAAAGAAACTGTCTTGGCTAAATTCTAATCTCTGAGATGAGGTATATTAGAAAACACCAGCCTTACATTCAGTAATTCCTGCACAATAAAAAAGAGAAGTAAGGAAAAAGAAAAACTGTGGCCTTCTCTAGAATTCCACTGTGGACTTCTCTAGAATCTTCTGATTCTCCCTCCTTAGGAACAAGGTGGAATCTTCTCGTTCAACCTCCTCTGTCACCTGAGGAGTCTGAATTCTAAGTATGGCATTTAAGGCCTTTTACAATCTGGTCTTAACCTTTCCACTGCTCTTTTCATGACTTCTCCCATGCAGGCAGTGTTTGCCATCCTTGATGATCTGTTCCCAGGAGGCTCCATGCATGGGCGTATACCTCGGGGCCTTTGTGTCTGTAGTATCTTGTTTGTCCTGGAATGTCCTTCATCATCTTCTGCACCTAGAAAGTCTTCCTGTTCCATCAAAGGCCAACACAAGCAGTATCTGCCATGCAAAGCCTTCTCCAATTCCACCTTGTTAATTGCTGCAGCTCCTCTGCCCCCACGTACATTATTAAGGCGACAGTATAAAAATGTATTGTAGAAGAGTTGCTGTTTATGTAGCTTTTTCCTACTAGATATTCTTTAATTTTTTTGGCCGAGTGTGGTGGCTCATGCCTGTAGTCCCAGCACTTTGGGAGGCTGAGGAGGGAGGATTGCTGAGCCCAGGAGTTCAAGAACAGCCTGGAAAACATAGGGAGACCAGGTATCTACAAAAAAAAAAAAAATTTAAGTAGCCATGCATGCTGGCACACATCTGTAGTTCCAGCTACTTGAGAGACTGAGGTGGGAGGATTGTTTAAGCCAAGGAAGTCAAGGTTACAGTTAGCACAGAGTGTACCACTGTACTCTAGACTAGACTACAGAGCAAGACACTGTTTAAAAAAAAAAAAATTATCTTTATATCCCTTGGGCTTAACAGAATGATCAGTATCTACTATGTGTTCAATTAATATCTGTAGATTTTAAATAAGTGTGTCTGTATGTGTGTGTATACATATACAATTTTATGACCAGACTCTCCTGTTGCTCATTTTAGTTTGGCCAAAAATAATGATCTTTTCATTGTTAACAGCTATAAGAAAGAATAGGCTGGGTGTAGTGGCTCATGCCTGTAATCCTAGCACTTGAGGAGGCCAAGGCAGACAGATCACCAGAGGTCAGGAGTTCGAGACCAGCCTGGCCAACATGGCGAAACCCCATCTTTACTAAAAATACAAAAATTAGCCGGGCATGGTGGCAGGCGCCTGTAATCTCAGCTACTAGGGAGGCTGAGGCACGAGAATTGCTTGAACCCAGGAGGTGGAGGTTGCAGTGAACTGAGATCACACCACTGCACAGCGAGACTCAGTTTCAAAAAAAAGAAAGAAAGAAGAGGTATTTATTACTTGAAATTATATTGTGAGATTTGTGTTATAATAGTTTGGAAACTGATACTATAATTCAAAGGGCTTCTTGACATCTGACAATTTACTATATGCATTTTGAGTCTCAGTTTTAGGGCTGAATTTTAGGGCTGATACTTTTAAAGTTTCTTTCTTCAGTTTGTAAAGTTTAAGTCAGAATCTTATCCAGAGGTTTAAAAATATTTGCCTATCTCTCTAAATATGAAGAATGTATTAATTTTCTGAGTGACCTCTTGCACACCATTTGTTTGCATTATCCATGTAAGTCAGATGATCAGATGTATAGAGTAAAAGGTAAAGGGACATTTTCAGTTACCACTGGCATGTACATTTATGCAAAATAGGAAACTACCTACTAGAAAAGAGAATTGGCTGACCTTTCCAAGAATGAAGGGTATATCCTGTCAAGGGAAATATCCTGTATTTGTCCAGTCTAGAGAAGAAAAAGTAATCCTAAAATGTTTAACAGTTTCTAAAGTAGATGTTCTGATAATCCCAGATTACTTATTGAATTTTAAGGTAAATTCTGGAAAGAAATGACATTTATTTGTTCAAGGTCAGAACATGTGACTTGCTATGTTTGTCTGGTCTAGAATGTAAGTACGTTTCCTTAATTGAGCAGAAACCAACAATTTCAAAACTACTGTCCACCTCATGAGTGGCTGCACACAACCACGGTTTCCGTGCTCTTCTCCTTGGAATTCTGTTAAAAATGTCCTTTAAGCTTCCTATGCAGCTTCCCCCCTACTTTTGTTTGTAACTTTTTCTTGAGTCTAAACAAGAGGAGCAAAATTATCCCCTGCAGTATCAATTGCTTGAGTGGAAGCCTTGCTCATAAATGAGAGGATGAGATGTGACCCAATAAAAGAATCTATTTTAATTTTAATTTATTTCCTGGTGGCCTTTTATGCCTCCTTAGGCGATGACCTAACCAATTCCATCTTAACACTGATTTTCTTCTTCCAAGGTCAAAAAGCACTTTGGAATTATTGTAAGAAGAGAAAAAAAATGTCCCTTGCCTGTAACGTAAAGTCCATCTCTTCTTAGGAAATTTAAATCCTGCTTTCTCAGCTTCACAATAATTCTTTTATCATGAGGCATCTATTAGCAAGCTAAATGAGAACAGGATGAAGGAAGAAGATCTTTTAGGCTTCTGAAGTTGATTTTTTGATAGAAAGGCCATCTCTTAGAGCCTCCTTCACCCATTTTCTTTCTCAGATGGGAGTCTTTAATAGCACAGTGAGAGGAGCTATCTTCATTTTGTGCTGCTCTTTCACACAGCCAAGTGCAATCAAAGTAGAAGCTGTCCTAGAAGGCCTATGGTTTTTGATGTTGGAAAAGGAAAAACTGTTACTATCACGCACACATCCTCACCACCATCCTCGTCTCCTCCTGCTCCCACACCCCTCAAAAAAGAGTCCTGCCTGATATCTCTAAATCAAAGAACTTTCCATGGCCTGATTTGTGGAAGTTACCTAATCCTGTGTATAATTGGGGTGATTTGAGAGACAGGAAGATGTTCTCATTTTCACTAGTTGAGCCACTCAGGGACAGTATCATTTAGGAGAATATGTTTTTATTGCCCTAAATTGCTTCACCTGAGATTCTGTTGGTGCGTTTCTCTTAGGTTAGATTTCTAATGAACAAAATGACCAATATGGGTCTCATTCTCACAGATTTTCCTAATGCTTTACCTACTCTTTAGTGGTCAGTGTGTTCTTCCTCGTGCTATCCCAGAGTCTTATTTACAAGAATTCTGGAGAGTTGGGTTAATTATGCCCCTGAAACGTAGAAGAGCCAACTTCTCACATTCTGTGTATGACCAATCATCTACATACTGTACACGATTCTTCTATTATTTTCAATAGCAAATCCTCATCATATAATTTCTCATATTGTGGCCAGGTGCGGTGGCTCATGTCTGTAATCCCAGCACTTTGGGAGGCTGAACTGGGTGGATCACCTGAGGTCAGGAGGTCAAGATCAGCCTGGCCAACGTGGTGAAACCGCATCTTAACTAAAAACACAAAATTAGCCAGCTGTGGTGGTGTATGCCTGTGATCCCAGCTACTTGGGAGGCTGAGACAAGAGAATCACTCAAACCTGGGAGGCGGAGGTTGCAGTGAACCAAGATCACGTCATTGCACTCCAGCCTGGGCAACAAGAGTGAAACTCCATATCAAAACAAAAAAAAAAAAAATTCTCATATTGTTCCATTGCCATTAGTTGAGCTCACCTTGCAATGCTAAGAGTTTTTTAAAAACTTTTGGAACCAACCCTCTTGGCATAAAGGCTAAGTTGGGTCTACCTCACATTGAAGAAAGTGAAGTTCTACCATATTCTGATCTAAAATTCTTCATGCCCAGCTAATCACTCCACTAAAGTATCCTTAAATAAATGAAGGTATCTTAGATTGAATTCCCCAGAGAATAGATGCTGAGATTCTGAAATTGGCATGCAGAAAGCTTATGGGGCTGGGCTTATAGGGACAATGCCTATAGGGAGTGAGGGAAGCTGCACTGGGCAGAAGGAAAACTTGAGCTGCCATGCAGTTGCAGTATAGGCTTCAGCAGATGCCACAGGGAGATCAGAGTGGGGGTGGCCCTTTGGTGATGTACCCAATTGAAGCAAGGGGGCTGCATCTTTTAATCTGCATCAAGCAGCCATTGGGTGCCAGCTGCACCTAAGACAGGGCATAACATTGGGCAAGGCAGCTCCACTTTACCTAAGGACAAATCTCAGGAAGAAATTCAGCTATGAGTCACTGGCAGTCAACACTTGGGGCCTCAGGGAGAATGAGGGCCTCCATCCTAAAGGGAGGGACCTGTGCAACATACCGCAGCATCCACTACAAGGGGACAAAAATGGACAAGAAATTTAGCTTTTGTGAAAAACATGTTTTCTTTTATTTAAAATGACACATATTTTATTGCTTAGCTAGGATTTAAACTAATAAAATATATGCTTGGCCTCAGCATTACAGTATACCAGAATTGCAAATACTGAAGAAAAAAAAATTTTTTTTTTCTGTTGAATAAGGTTCTTCGTTAGGATTTCTGGTCCTGGAAGCATGCATTATAAATCATATGTGTGTGCAATTCCATATAATGTTTCATTTTTCCACACATGGACATTCCAGAGCGTTAACACATTTTTCTCAATTATAAAAATGAATAACACATTTCCAACCGTTTGGGCTCACATAAAATGTATTCACATAGGAACAAAAAGAATGCCTGCAAAGAACTAGTTATACATATTCCATGTTACTTTTCAGATTTTGACAGTTTGCTACTGTCTAATAATTGAGATACAGTATCTGAAATATTTTTGCAGGGCCTATTTCTATGCATAGCAAGCCTCTCTTTTTAGTGGTTTATGAGACTCCACCTTCATTTTGCCTGTTAGCAACTACTTGCAAATTAAGACAGAATTAAGTAGGAGATTAGTGGTGGCTGTCAAAGATGGGAACCATCTTAAGCTAATAATACCATCCCCCAACTGTTGCCATATGAGAAAACGCTTCTCAGAAATAATTAATGATAAAGCACAAAATGAATTTTAGTTTCATTCGTCGAAATCCCAACATGACCTCTGATTTAGTGAAATTTGACTTCCATTTTACTTCTAAGAATGGGAGATCCCAATAGGAGAAAATAAATCCAAACCATCTTCATAAAGTGTGGTCGACTAAGGGAAAGAGGTTAAGTGTTTCCACTGTTTGGTCCAGTATACATCTCCCCAACACAGACCTCAGCATTCTAAAGTCCCAAGGTTTTTTTCATGCATTCATGGGATTTTCACAGTTCAAAATACCCCTGTTCCCTCTGGGACCAGAAGCTTGAGATACCAGGTAGTTCTGGACAAGGGCTTCTAGTTTCACAGGTGCTGAAGTTTCAGACAAATATCTGAACCTCTTGGGTTCAGATGGAGTCAGGGTTTATCTAAATGGAATTAAATCATCCATAGCTTTCCAGTGTTTCGTTCCCGTGCCTCTGCCTTGGAAAAGAGGGGGCCCTTTCAGGTTGATAGTGAAGTTAATTCCGATTGTTCTTTCCCTTATTCAAAGAGAATTAATAGATGGGAGAAACCCTCCACCTGGTCTCAAAGTTTCCATGGTTCCAACAGCTTCTACCTGGGAAAATCCCCAACCATTCTTTTGGAGATCCCTGTGTCTGAGTGAAAGGAATTCTGAAACTGCCCATAGACATCAATGGCAGCTTGATCAGTCTGCCCTGGGTATTACCATAATAATTACAAGGTCCCAAGCAGATAGCAGCTTTTCAAGTGGCAAAATCACTGGTAGGACAGTGTCCTCTAACTCATTCTTGGGCCAGGACTCCCATGTATGCTCTATCAAGTAACTCATCTAAATTTGCCATTTTACAGATTGTGCCTGGCCCAACCCATCCGATTGCATGCCTTGTGCAACTGTACCACTTCTTTACAACACTTGCTGATAGTTAGTACAAATTACAGTGATTTTTTTATATAAAGGTAGCTAATGAGCTGAAATGTAAAGTAATTGCTATTTTCAATGGACAGGATGAATCTGCTCTTTAATTTTTTCCTGAAAAAAAAAAAAAAACCTCTCTCTATTTTTTTTTTTTTTTTTTTGCCAGAATTTCAGTGAGTGATTCACATTACTGTCAATTACACGCCCTTATTATGGATTACAGCCACTAGGCAGCTGTCCAGGAAAACACAAGTCTGAAAATGCTTCTGTTTTAAGAAAATTAAATTCATGGTTGCTCCTCCTGTGGGCATGTGCAGCAGGCAGGAAGCCTCCACTTTCTTGCCAAAGAAAGGGATAAGGCCTTGCCTACTTTATCTGGATTAAATAGCCACTCTGACCTCTTGAGATCTTCATACCAATGCCCAGATGCAGGGCTTGGTTTTGGTTTCTAAACAGTTTTTTTTTTTTTTTTTCTTTCAGTGCGTGTTACAAAACACAGACTGGTGTTATAAAACAGTATTTCTGGTTATGAGTCACGGCAGTGCCTGTGTGTTACCAGAGAGGCCTCAGGGAGGCTGAATGGAGAAACTGTTCACCTCCCTTCTTCCCAAAAGTCAGAGTTGACAATTTGAGGCTCTCAGCTGTTTTCAAAGATGGCCTCGTTGCCGCCATGTCCAGGTAGATTTCTTCTTAAGGTGCCGGTGAAGCTACAATTGAAAATGCTACCTATGCTATTAGGCTGCTCCACGGTCTAAGAAATCCAGCTTTTTTATATGGGCAAAATAAAAGCTGCTAGAGTCTGTCAGAGGTGTTCTTCCTAGGAATGGTGTAAGATTTAGCAAAATATCTTTAAAGCATTCCATTAAGGTTGCCTAAATCATTTATGCATTTGGGAAAACTGTGAGAATTACTTGAGATTCTTCCAGTTCTGAGCCTTTAACTACATTTATATCTGATTCATAGAATAAGACATTTCAAATAACATTGTGATGAAGCTGACCTTCATATTATCTGTGTTTCAGATACGTTGTGTCTAAGTCATGTTAGCATCTAAACTAAATATGTAAAAGACAAAGGATTGTAAATTGGGTGAGATCAGTTTCACCTCTTAGCTTGTTTAGACCCTGATTCAAGTCAAAAACTGAAAGAAAAAAAAACTTTACATGATTGATGAAATTTGAATATTGATTGGTTCTTTAGATGATAGTAAATAATTTTTTAATATTGTCAGGTGTAATGCTGTCATGGTAGTAGTTTTCTAAAAATCCTACTTCACTGACTGAAGTAGTTATGGATGAAATGACAAGATATGGAAGATTTACTTTAAAATGCTCCAGGAAATAAGTACGTTGGGGAGGACTGGGAATAGATAAAGTCAGAGTGATAAAATATTGCTTTAGCTGGGGGATGGGAACATACTGGTAGATTATGCTATTCCATTTTTGTATGAACTCAAAAATGTTTGACTGAGTTCTTTTTTTACCTCCTTGTCTGTGATTTATAAGATGATTTTTTTTTTACATCTGGGGTTTGATCACTTTGGGTAATTAGTATTTAGTGAGAAGGACGCGACAAGGATGAGCATATCAAATTCAGGCAGTCAATAATGATCTCTCGAACAATATAAAGTGTATGCATTGCTATGTAAATTATGCATTGATTGTTAGCATACGAGTAAGAAAAGTTGCCTTTTATAATAAGGTTGTCTGACCTTCCTTTCGGGTAGCGAAAAGGTGCGAGCATTACCTGCTCTTATTTTAAAATTTTTCCCGTTTTCATAGTCATTAAGGCCTAGATCTGAGTGTTGGATGGTCTAGAGGGTTAACTTCACCTCCCGTGTTAGAGATGAGGACATTTTCTCAGGGCAGTGTAAGGTGTCTTGTTCAAAGTCGGTTCGACTTGCTTACAGAAGTGGAAGCAAGACTAGGACCCTTCAAAACCAGTACCTTTTCAACTCTATCGTGCTTCCTCAATCTTGCCCTTTAAAACACTCATTAACAATCTACCCTCTGGGGATGAAAGCGGTTTTCTAAATCCAGACCAGTGGCTGCGTGTCAGATGTTCGTTCCAGGTAGTGTGGCTCCAAATTATCTTTTCTTTTATTGAACACCATTTCAAGTTGTGTGATGAGTCCCAGAAGTGATCCTTTTTAATTCTGTTCTTGTTAATGCTCTGCAGCAGGTTTGCGGCATGTTCCTCCTCCTCGGGCTTACACAGACTTTCTGTCAGGGAGGGGTCAATATACTCAAATGACAGTCTAGGTAGAAAGGAGGAAACACTTGGCCAGATGATTCCACTTCTTTCCAAAAGGCACTAAAGAGACAGTGCCTTTTTTGTACTTTAAGCTGAAATTCCAAACATCACAATTGAAATGAAAACATTTTTCTTCACATGGGAGAATGGACCCTGTTTAGCCTTTGTGGTCAAAGCTCTTTAAGCACAGACTCACCTGTAACATGTTATCTTCTTTGCACTTAATAGCAGCTCACTGAGATAAAGCAGATTGGGTTGGCATTTATAAAATAATTTTTCCAATTTAAAAGAGGGTTTTTCAAGAGTTTTACAAATAGCAACCCTCTGATTTCTAAACACATGGTTGTGCAGATACGTGTGAAAATAGAAATACGTACAGAAGGGCTTTGCCCTGTTGGTATGGTCTATGGGGAATCAACCATAAAGTTCGGTCCTCTCTTCTGCCCATTGCACAGACTCTGGATTCTCTTGTCCGTCAGATTCCTGAGAAATGCAGATTTTATTTATTCATTCAGGAATCCCCTTGATCTCACTGACCTCCTATTATATGGAAAGCACCAAGGATAAAATAGAAAAAATGAGCCAGGCGCGGTGGCTCATGCCTGTAATCCCAGCACTTTCGGAGGCCGAGGTGGGTGGATCACTTGAGGTCAGGAGTTCGAGACCAGCCTGGCCAACATGGTGAAACCCCATTTCTACGAAAACTAGCTGGGCATGATGGTGCACATCTGTAATCCCATCTACTCAGGAGGCTGAGGCAGGAGAATCACTTGAACCCAGGAGGCGGAGGTTGCAGTGAGCTGAGATCACGCCACTGTACTCTAGCCTGGCCAACAGAGCGAGACTCCATCTCCAAAAAAAGAAGAAAAAATGTAATGTAATCTCCTCCCACCCACCACTCCCCCCTCTTCCTTTTTTTGGAGGAGGCAGGGGTAGAGAGAGAGAAAGGACACGAATGCATCATCTAAATACTTTGGATAGAGATGCCAAGAAAAGAGATGATGTAGGAAACCCCATCCCCCACTGGTTGTCCTGGAAGTCACCGTGGATGAAGTGTCGTCTAAGAAATATTTCAGAGCGTGAAGAGCAGTGAAGGAGGAACCAAGAGAGCATCTCAGGAGGAGATAAAGGGAAGTGCAGCGTGAAAACGTGGCTATTTATCTGTGGCCAAGGTATAGTTAATCCTTAGGATTTTACAAACTGATTTCATCTTTTCCTTTTTTTCTTAAAGTATGCCTTATAAAAGACTCAGCTTACTTACAACCCAAGATAATCATTCTGCAGAGAAGTCAACGATTGGACAAGTGAACACAGGGAGGTACTTTGTTTCCATTTCAGACTCCCAAGGAGGAGATTCTAAAGGGTCTGCGTGCTGGCATAGCTTTTCAAGAACTGGCTCTGTTGTCTATACAGGGAAGTGCATTCCTTTTCTGGGCCCTCAGATGCAACATAATCTGACTGGGGAGTAACTCCTTAAGTCCTCCAGGGGCAAAGGAATCTACTTACCTTGGTTTTGTTCATAGGAATATGGTTTGTCCCATTGTCCAGAGCTCTGTGGATTCTGTGTTGGTAGTTGTCATGGAGAGGGCCTGCTTCCCGACGGGGTGGGGCAGGGGGGTATTGGCAGAAGCAGAGCTACAGTTAGACCCACCAAGATGCGATATCCAAAATGAGAGGAGAGGGAGGGGGAGAGGGAGAGGAGGCGGAGAAGAAAGAGATGGAGAAGGCAGAAATGCATAGGTAGCTTTAGAGCTCACCCAGGGGCTTCTTTTAAAAGCCAGCCGGCAACCTGGCATTCTGAAGACAAGGCCTTTTACTTTGTTCAAGAAACCCTGGAGATTTGTGGTTTGTAATATTCACGGTGCTGTGTGCCAACCCACATGGCCAATTCTGCAAGCAACTAGTGCTGCAGACACATGACCCAAATTTCTCCCAAATCCCACTCTTCAATGGTCTTTCTATTCTTCTCATTATACCACGAAGAGAGTCACTAAGGAGTAATAATTCTCTCTTTTGCTGTTACTTTGTAGTCGGGTCCCAAACCAAGGGCTTTCCTCTATCACAGCTTAAGTGTGGTATTTTTATTTTAGAGCAAAAGCCACCACTAATGGGGAGGAAAGAGGCCTTGGCCTCCTGGAGTGGTGGTCAACAGATTTATCCTTTACTTTGCCTTCCTTTTTAACTCAGTGCCTTATTTGATTTGGCTTGCCTGGACCGACGGGGAGATACCTGCCCAGCAGATTCCAACCAATGTGCATTGTGTGGTCTGGCTCTGTGGCTTCGTTTTCCAAATCAGATACTCAAATAGTGTGTGTTGTGCAATCCTTAACTAAGTTATATTCCAAGTACTTGGTTTCGAGGAATCTTGCAAAATGGAGGAAGTTCACTATTTCACAAGTTGGATTACTATTGTTTTAAAAAACGAAACACAGAATCTCGGGGGAAGATGACTAAAAGATTCCTTCTTAATCCATACCTGTCTTGTAGAGCATAGTGCTGTTTACTTTGTCTAGTAATTTTTTTATATACGTGTGTTATCTCCCCCGCTAGACTGTAAATGCCTTGAAGGCAAGATTGGTGTCTATCTGTTTTTGTATGCCTCCAAACTCGCTGTACCTACACAATGAAACAAGGCAGACACATATGCATGCCGCATTGGGGACTCAGAAGGCCCTACTTTTGAGCCTGCTGTTTTCTGGCTGTGTGATCTGGGGGAAATTCCAGCTAGGCCTGGTCTCCTTATCTGTGAAGTGAGGAGGCAGGACTGCATGATCCCCTAAACCTGCCTCTTCCTAAATTCTGATTCTAAGGGTCAATCAGATGTTGACTTGGGGGAACTAGAGTTATTCCAGTCTTTATCATTAATTTTTCTCTGAACCCATATCTCAAAAATAGATCATCTCAATTTCTCCAGTTTGGTAGAAAATATTGATTTTTACCTCTGTAATACATCTAAAAGAATCCAAAGTGAGAAGTTACTATATATCACTAATATAATCACTAAGTGTTAAATTCCTTGGAATTATTCTTTAATCAGCTAGCATGGCCTAATTTATTTTTCTTTAAATTAAAAGGCTTACAAATACTGAACAAGGGAGAGGGTCTCAGAAAAGGTGAGGTACGTTGCTATGGTCTGCAGTCCCTGTACCCAGAATATGTGTGGCCTGTTGACAAATACATGTGTCCGTATCTGAGGTTGAAAGGTACTCCCCTTTGCTCTTGTTCAGCAGATATGAGTAAAATCTGATGAAAACAAACATCCAAGGAGATAGAGAAGGTAGAAGTAGTAGGAGACTGACTTCTACCGTAGGAAGCTTTAGGAGAAAGAGGTCACACGCTCTGAATGTCATGCATGCTAGCATTTACTTTCTGACTGCCTACTGTATACCAAACATTCGTCAAGGTGCTGGTATTTGCTAATTGTATTGTACAGTATTTGACACTGCCCCTCCTTCCTGCTTGTCTCCCTGGAGCTTTGAGTCTCTGGAAACACTAAACAGGTATTCTTAAAGCAACTGGCCACTAAGTGCTGTTTATCATGGCCTATGGTCTCCTTTACTTGCTCCCAGGAAAGAGCTTGCTAGGCCTGAAGGGCTAAAATACAACTATGTAACCGCTGGGGCCTTGCCATGGATATCTGGGTAGCTGTACACCCTTCTGAGCCTTAAAGGAATGTTCTTTTCATCCTAAGAAAGAGAACTTTTTAAATCAGAAAAAGTTGCCACGAGGGCGACAGAGCGAGATTCTGTCTCAAAAAATAAATAAATAAATAAAAATTTTAAAAGTTGCCATGAATTTGGTACGTTCCATTCTCATAACATCTTTCCTTTATATTTTCACTGCATTCAATAAATACTACTTTCCGAGTCCATGTCATATACCAAGCCCAATACTAGACACAAGAGATGCAACAAGTATATTCGTTTCCTATCGCTTTTGTAACAAAGTACCACAAAGTCAGGACTTAAAACAATGCAAAGCTATTCTCTTAAAGTTCCAAAGATCAGAAGTACAGACCCAGTTTTTTTGGGCTAACACTCGGCCAGCTCCTTCAGGAGGCTCTAGGGGAAAATCTGCTTTCTAACTTCCAGTTTTAGAGGCTCCCTGTATTCCTTGTCCCATGGCTCCTTCCTCTGCCTCCAAAGCCAGCAATGTAGCATCGTCCAGTCTCCTTCTGTTCCTCTGCTCCCATGGTCACATCACCTTCTGTGTTTCACCTTCTTGTCTACTTCTTATAAGGACCCTGTGATTACATTGAGTCCACCCACATAATCCAGAATAATCTCCCCATCTCCAGAGCCTTAATTTAATCACAGCTGCAAAGTCCCTTTTGCCTAAAATAGCATATTTGTAGGTTCCAGGGAATTAAGATGTGGACATTGGGGAGTGGGAGCGGGAACACATTACTCAGTTTACTGCATTAAGGAACACAGCATTTCAAATCTCAGAGAGCCTCGGGTCTCCTTGGATAGTGGCATAGCAAGGGAAAAGTGGGATGGGTTTCTGTTTGCCTGCTTGCTTGCCTGCTTTGTTTTGAATGCTTTATTCTAGTCATGCAGTTTCAGTGCAAGCAAATGTGTAAAATGAAATATGGAAAAAAATGTTTGTTAAATTCAAATTGTGTCAAGGTTAAAAATAAATCTGCCTCTTCTAAAACTCTACTTCGAAAACAGTTCAGTGTACTATGGAACATTTTAGGGTCAAAATTAAAACAGTTGCATTACCCCTGTCTCAGGATGAGAAGATTGGAATCTTTATTTGCAAAGAGAAGAAATAAGACTTCTCTGTCCTTAGCCGGTGAGAAACTTTGGTCAACAAGTCTTTATTCAGCAGCTCCTTAGACTAACATGACAGACGTGCTAAATCCCAAGTATCTGAAGAGGCAGCCTTCACAGAAGAAGAGGAGAAGCTGCTTCTTCATGTGAAGTGTTGGCTGCACAGGTCAGGGTCTCCTGATAGAATCCATACTCCTGTTGAGATTTTAACTGTCCCTAAAGCTGTTTGTAGTTCGGACACTCAAAAGATGAAAAATACCCTAGGATATTATTCAGATACCCTAGCGTATCTGAAACACAAATCATAACATTAGGCAAATAGGACAGTCAACATGGAGGAGGAAGAATTTGGACACTATTTGTAAGAAATATGATATCAGAGTAAAAAAAAAAGAGAGAGAGAGAGAGACAAGGTGGCTGAAACAGAGTTGAGAGGCAGATACAGTCAGACTCTGAGCTGAGAAAGCCTCTGAAAGTGGACAGTGCCATGAAAAGTCCACAGGCTTCAGAGGCTTTACCGTGGGCTCAACTTCCATCACAACCACCTATGAGTAATGTGGCTGTGGGCAGGTTATTTAATCTTTTTGAGCCTTATCTGTAAAATGGAGACAATAATATCTGGCCGAATAAATAACATGTTGGTATAAGTATGTGCTTCCTCCATGCCTGGCCGATCAACATGCGGTCATTCATAGCAGTCACTTTGTGATGAGGGTGAGGACAGGAGCCCTAGGCTTAGCCCTCTCATCACTCCTTGTGGCACGAGGTCACTTCATCTTCTGTGGTTTCCCTTAATATTCACTTCGGTCAAACAGAAGACACTGGTTCGTACTTCTCATTTGCTTCATGACTTGAACATGTTCAAATACACACACACACACACACACACACACACCTGTACACATTATGCCAAAGGACGACCTTGTATCTATGGTTCATATGTGGCAGCCAGTTTTCCCAGCAAACTCAAGCACTGTAATAAGGGTTTGGGCTTTGCCCAATCAGCTGAGATTTGTCTGCGGGCTCATAGGTCATTCCCCCTAGCAAGCTAAAAAATTCACTTTCAAAGTGGTTCATAACCTGTAGAAACGAAAGCCCACAGCGTAACATCTCAGGTAAAAAATCCAGTGTCACTCAGATCAGGCTTACGGGCTGAAGTCTGGTGATTATGAAGTGAACTCTGTTGTTGCAAACCTGTGTGAGCATCAAAGTCTGTCATCACTTTTATTGGCAGGTGCCATGGGCTCAGACAGCAAGAGGGCAGGATGGGAAAGTGCCACGGAGCCAGTCAAACAGAGAAACAATGGAGAGGAAGAGAGCAAGCAGCAGCATCGAGCATTTTGATTTTTCTAAAAATGGACCTATTTGTATAGTGGGAACTAATTAAAACTTATGGTCATGTGGTTTGTGTTAAATGTTAAGTGTTTCAAAATGGTTAAATGTGTTCTGTGCACTTGATGGAAATGGGATTCTCTACCAACTAATTGAGGGAAGGGGGAAAACATGGAAGGGATTAGTTTTCTAGAAGGAAAATGAAAATGAAAAAAATATGATGTCAATTTACTTTTCTTCCGCATAGGGGATTTGAGAAGATTTATCTTAGCTTTTCTGGAAGGACACATATGCAAATCATAGAACCATGGAATTTCAAGTTTAGAAATCCTTTGCAGTGGCCAGTCTAAACTCCTGTCTATTCTCGGGATCTACCACCCTGCATCCGGCTTATGCGCAAAACCTGTCACAGAGAATATTCACTTCTTCATTTCTTTTCAAGGCAACCCATTCTATTTTCGAGCCAATCTGGCTTTTAGAAAGTTCTTCTGTCTACTAAGTAGGCAATCTGTCTTTTTACAGTCTCTGCCTATTGGCCCTACTTATGCCTTTCTTATGCTTTTAATTATCTTTAATAATTTCACAGTTGGAAAAATGAGCTAAGTTGGGTTAAGTAACTTGTGCATTATTTCATAGCTACTAAATAGCAGGGCGAGGACCTAAGTCAAGGTCTGCCAGAACTGCACGTCTCTTGTTCTTCCCATATGTCACCCAATCTTTCACTCTAGAGGAGGGAGGAAAAGGCAGTCTGCTACCTAGCACAGAGGACACCTAACAAGAAGTGAAGGTTGAGGTCAGAGGCGGGAAGGGAGAATTGGTGAGTGGGGTGATGGAACAAAGTAAAAGGACACCCCTCTCCGATCAGGGCTACACTTTCTTAAGCCAGGTCCCTGTGGTTATCTCAGTGTAACTCACATCCAGCTATTGACAGCTTTCCACCTGGTGACATGCTTAACGGCCCATGAAATTCTAGCCCTCAGGGCTCAAGCCTGATATTTATGGTTCCCCACATAAACCTAAAGTGGATTGTCAATTTATCTCTCTCAGATGTAGGTGGCTAAAGTTGCTGTTCCAAACTCTGCAAGGGATAGTCGACTTGATGGACATGTTGTACTAACTTTTAGAAAGATTAGGTCAGAAGGAGGGTGCAGAAAGCTGTGTGGTTTGTGGGAATGCTCCCAGAAGCCCCCTGGAGCGGAAGCCTTTTCAGATCTTTCAGGGAATGGATATTATGGGGGAAGGGCAGTTGGGTAGAGGGATGTAGATTGATTTTGTACCGTAGAATAGTGGCATGTTTTGTGTAATCAAAAATCTGTTACAACAAAAAAAAAAACTAGGAAGGTTTGCAAAGGAGCAATCTAGAGAAGCTGTTCAGCTTAGGCAGGAAACTTTTCCTAAGCTCCAGAGTATGCCAAGTGGATACTGACATAGCTAAGCATGTATGTAGTGGGACATATCTAAATAGGACTACTCTATGTTGAAATTTGGACAAACCTTTCTGAGACCTTGTCCAGAGGCAAGCAACGTGTGGTACTTACATGAGAGTTGACACATCTGGAAACAGCGGCTTTTTCGTCTCTTGCTTCTCGGAGGTGAACTTGCACCATACGCAGGGTGTGACTTAAATTTCACCGGCAAGTTCTGACAAGTACGTTTAAGAGAAAACCTCCATATGTTTCCATGAAAGGATGGGGACAGAGTAACAACCGCCAAAGTGATAATATTTCCTCTGCCTCATATCCACTCGCTAATCAAAACCCTTCAGTATTCTACTCCAAAAGGTTCTTCCTCTTTCTACCACTTACAATATGGATTGTTAACGGAAGGGCGTGGTCAGGGGCTGTGTGGCATATTGGAAGGGACTCAGACATTAGAGGCAAAAGGACCCGGGTTTGAATCTTAGCTTTTCTATGTATTTATTGTATAACTCTGGGCTTCTTTCTTAATCTCTAAACCTCAATTTCCTAATCCATCAAAAGGGGATTAAAAATACCAACCGAAACATGGTTATGAGGATAAATGGCATGAAGAATTGAAAAGTAAATAGATTTATAAAACAAAAATATTGTTTGCAAGGGGTTGGCATAGTTCCTCCTTTCTTCTGGAAGTTAATTTGCTTGAAAATTCAACCATGTACTTAATCTTCCTCCCTAGGGACCAACAGAAAATTGCAAACTCCTGAGTGGAAAGCTTCATGAGGGCTCCGCAAAGTGGTGCTCTCTTCTCCTGGTTCCATCCCACAGGAAGAGATAGTCTCCCTGTATGAATGTTCACACCATGAGAAATCTTTCTCACCCTCTCTCCGTGGAATTTCTCTCCCCAGTTTTTGAGATATCTTCAACTCAAGGCCAAAGCAGGGGTTTGAACGGTGTTTGGAAACCAGTGTGAACCAGTGTGCTTTCCCCTCCCCCACTCTGGGGGTGGGATTTTCAGGCCAACTTTTCTGAAGCTACTTGTGAGTTAACCTGAAGTTGGAATGCCCTCCTGAGGTCGAGACATAAAAGCCAGCAGCGTAAGTAGAAACTGAAGCTGAAATAACCATAAATGTTCTCGAACAACTTCAATAGAGAAAACCTTGTTTGATCCTCTCTAAGCTTCCTGAAACCAAGCTGAATATTTGTTTGTTTTGTGGTAGCTCTACTTTTTTTTTTTTTTCAGGCCTTTTAGTGCATGGCTGTTGGTTTCTCTGTTTAAAAGGAAAATGCTTTTTCTCAGTAACGATGTTCGCATTCTGAAGTTGGTGATACCCACTTCTAAAGGCCATTTTATTGTAAAGATAAAGTTCTGCTAAGTCTTAGGATGAAAAGATAAAGGATGTGGTCAGTTACCATGACTCGTGCTTACCTCCAAAAGTGTGTCATTTGGTGCACATACCTCAAAACGTGTGAACAGAAAGTTTCTAGGTTTATTTTTATACATGGAGATTGGATTCCACGGCAGACGGAGGGTGTCAAGGTAAATGACTATGCAAAAATGACAGAACTGCATTTTGAGCTTTTGGTTGCCAGAGATACAAAGGCCAAGGTAAGGTGAGTTTGTTATTTGATTGCTTTTTGAGGGGTCTATTGGTAATTAGCACTACTGTTTAATATTGTAATATTCATGGGACCTCAGTGTTTTACACAGCTCCATGGATGCTCAATCCAAATTAAACACGCCCAAGAACAACACAGGGAGAAAACACCCAGGGGCAAAGTGAGGGGCTGCAGTCACGAGTGATCAGATCTTTGGCAGAAGAGAACAGTAGAGGAGCCCTTCCTTTTGGCCTTCTTTCTGGCAGATGTGTTTCAACATCGTTAAACTACATATGATATTGGACTGATTAGCAACTCCTAACACAGAATGTTCTGAAGTTAGAAGAGCTAGGAAGTGGCATGGCAGGGCTGACGTGCTTGGCAGAGTTTTCAGATACGCATGCAGTGTTTTTTTCTACACCCTGCCCCCAAAATGTCAATGTCCCTAGGTTTCTGTTTGTTGCAGAGCCCCTCAATATGTGTGTGGGAGGCAGCACTTGAAGCCAAGACAGCAATGGCCGGATCTTCTCTCGGCAGCCATGGGAGAGTGCCAGGTATCAGGAGCAAGAATCTTATATGCCGGTTTTGTTTTTTTTTTTTCCTGGAAGCAACTGGAAACCAACTTAGTGACACTTAAGTCCTTCACCTGCTACATGAATGCAGCCAGTGTATGTGAGTCAGAGTGGTACCAAGAAGGGCCCTCATCTGAACAGCCACAAAAGTGACGGGCTCTGGCTTGGAATGGGAATGTTATACTATGTTCAGAGTCATGGCAACTTGAACTTGGCAGCTGTATCGGCTTCTGAGATTACAAGTGCCCCACGGCCAAGTGCACCTGTGAGGAGCGTTGACTGTGGAGTGGGATATAGACTGAGAAACCTCTTTCATAGCTGACAATCCATGTAAACTCCTTTAATATATGAATGGTTAAGTAGCAGTTTAAGTGTTGGAATTACCTAGCCCTGCTTTACCATCTTCTATATATTCAATATAAGACACACTGGGAATTACTGAAAGCTTACCTCTCCCCACTGAGAAAGGGTGGGTGGTGCTTAGAATTAAGAGGATGTTTCCAGGCTGTCTTTTGTTTCCATCATCAAAAGAGATAAAATTAACTCTATTAGAAACTGAGGCCTCCTCTGTGAGGTATGTTAGTGATAAGTTCTCTTTGCAAAAAAGCTAGTCTTCAGAGGATTGTTAAGATCAGATTTCATGACAGACATGTTTCAACATATTTGTACTTCTCCGAACATGCTACATTTGCTCTCATGTGTTGTGATTAGCTGGTTTCAGTGTTTAATCCGTGGCATGTGGCATTTTTCTGTAGTAGCGTTTCTGTGGAAAACTTTTATCCTAGGCTTGTGGGAGACCAGTTACAATGCTTTGGGTAAAGTATGTCCAGCATTTCTAAAAGCTGCAGTTTCCCAAGAAAATGATCTATGGGCACCTAAGGTTAAAATCTTCAGAATTATTTTTTGTATTTTCTTAAAGTGATTTTTAAAATGAAGTTGAGAAATGGTACTAACAATGCATCCAATATTGATATAATTAGGATATGCATCATATTCTACTAAAGTCAGCCTTCTTAAATAAGTTCATATATAGACATAAAGAGGTATGTGGTTTATTGTATATCAGATTTTTCATTTATCTGCACATTCTTCAGGATCCTATTTGGAAGGCACCTACGTGTTCGCTTGCAAACAGATGAGACACCGTCATGCTTTCTAAAGCATGTTCTCTCCTGCCCTCTTCCTCCTCCCTCAGTCTGCCTCATATTAAGTTGGCCAATCGAAGTCAGCATGACAGCCTCCCCTTTGGCCTGTGTTCTCCATCCTCCTCATATAAGCCTTGGTGGCCCCACACCTCTTCACAGCCACCTGCCCCGGCAGCCTGTAATAGCTGTCTCACTCTTCTTCCTCCTCACCTGATGCCTGCGGCTGACTCAACTGCCTCTGGGGTGTGATCCCACAGATTCTGAAAACAGCTGCAGCCAACTGAGGGTGACTTCCTGGTCATGCTCATCCAGGGTACACAGAAGGCTCTATATCAATAATGGGCATCCTCTGACGTGTACTTTTCTCGCAACAGTAAACACTTTACATGACGTTTTTCAGTATCTCCTGAGTATAAGGTGCTGGGCTCTTCTCTCTTTCTGAACAGTTTTGGTTCTTTAGTTCTAGTGAAGAGACAGCCTTTGTGATTAAAAGACAAAAAAATATACTAGTAATAATAAGATTTTCCAAGGCAATCACCCAGTCCCCTCTTCTGGTTTGTTTTTCTATCTTTCACTCACCTCCTCACTCTTGCCTTGGGACCAGTTGTCCTTTTGCTCAATTCTTTCAGCAAACAATTAGCAACAAAGCTGCAGGCTCTGGCAGTGATCAAAACACTGGCCGAATCTGCCAAGGTCTTCCAAGCACTTCGAAGAAAGGCCGGGATCTGCAAAGCCAGGCAGATTTAGGGTGTCACCTATGCAGGGCTTCATAATTCTCTGTCTTTTCTGGCTCAGGGAACCACCCCATGGGGTCACTCACAAACACATTTGCCTTCCCTCAGTCTTCTGTCTGAGTGTGGCCTAAGGCTATAGGGACTAAGGAAAAAGCTTCAGCCATCACAGCATATCTGAGTATAAAGGAAAGATAGAGAAAGTCCTTGTACAAGAAAACTGAGGCCTAGAGTTGGCAAGCTCTACCCAGAAAGTTAGCAGGAAGGGCCACAGAATGTACTCGAACAAAAGCAAGAATGACATGGCCCATTTCCCAGTCAATACCAAGTGAACCATTTTGGAATGAGAATAGCTAGTTACATCTCTTGCTAGACTTCTCTTCCAGGTCATAAACACCTCCTACCACAGGTTACTGAGCCCAAAAATAAATATGGGAAATTGGTGTGTATGCCACACTTTGTATTTTCTGCCTTCTTCTCAATCCTTAATTAAGCTCCGCAGCAGCCACCCTGTGAAGCCGGTCATTATCACTGGGTGAGGAAACGGAGTCCCACAGGAGCTATGTGACTTGCCCAAGCATACGAGCCAGACAGGCTGGGCAGGGTGAGACTTTCCAGTTTCTGATGCCCACGCCCCATGTGCAATCCAGCCTCGTCACCCTGGGTCTTGGTGCAGGGAGTAAATAAACAAACAAATGATCTCATTGCTTTTACTTCTGGAGAGCAATGGGTTCTTATTCAAAATAGGAACAAGGGGCAAAACAAATTGGCAACCAGTAACAAAATTATTGGAGGACAGTGGTGCCACCATTCGCGGGCTTGGAAGTCTGGTCTTTCTGAAGCAGTGCATTCACTTTCAAGTTTCCCTTTATTGCTCACATACCCGGGTTTTATTCAGCAAAAGTGACACATGTCTCACTAGGCAATGGGAATTCAAAAGTGATGCCATGAGGTCCACCTCGTATTCAGGTTCAAAGCCATGTGACCCCATGTGATACGTGCTGTCATAGAGAGATATCTGGAGAAATACAGAAGTTCAGGAGAGGAAAATTACCCTCCCTGGGGGATCAGGGAAGGCTCCATAGATAAGGTGACATTTAAATAGAATCTGAAAAGGTGAGTTAAGAGTTTGTGAGTTGGAAGCAAGGAAAAAGAGCATTTGAGCAGCTATGGTAGAGTTTTAATAAATAGTGACTTAAGAGTCTACCCCTATATTCAAATCATGTTCCCTATAACTTACAGGGTAAACCTAGGAAATAATCAGCTCAGCTCTCAATTCTGGTGACAGACTCTCCCTGTCCTTTGAGATATCCCTCAATGTACTTTCCTAATGCCAAATGAAGGTCAAGACCTTGCCAGGGTGTCTGAGAATTCCTAGCTTTGAGAGCATACGGGGGAGGCCCCAAAGTTGTGTTTTCATGCTCACCTATGGTGCGGAATTTCTGCTTTTTACTGATTTGTGTCAGTTCATCCAGATATCTTTTATATAGAGAAGTGTGTATATGCGTCTGTGTGTAGATGGCACATATATGTATATGCTATATATGTGTATGATAACATATATACGAAATCAGTCCCTTAATTAAAAAAAACAAAAACCCTATTTCACTGAACATTTTACTGCAGTGGGAAGAAGAGGATGGGTAGTAAATAATGGGCTTCCTTCACCTTAACACAAATGACTTCAAATTGATTTGTAGGGAAATTGGTCACCTTGGCTGATGCCTATAATCCCAGCACTTTGGAGGCTGAGTCGAGTGGATCACTCGAGGCCAGGAGTTCAAGACCAGCCTGGGCAACACAGTGAAACCCCGTCTTTACCAAAAAATACAAAAATTAGCCAGGCATGATGGCACATGCCTGTAGTCCCAGCTATTCAGGAGGCGGAAGCAGGAGAATTGCTTGAACCCAGGAGGCAGAGGTTGCAGTGAGCCAACAGAGTGAGACTCTGTCTCTAAAAAAAAAAAAAAAAATTATCTGTCAGGACCTTGTTGTTAGAATCCTCTAGCAGCTGAGCCACTGTAGATGTTTTTTTTCATCATAGCCATTTTGCCACATGCCCTTTCATCTCCCTCCTTTGTCCTTTTTGCCACTCTCGTCCATCTCTCTCTCCCACTCTGAAATTCCTACTTCCTCTTCTCCTCCTTCTTTCTCTCCTCCCTCATGCCACGATCCTCCTTGCCCAACAGTCTCTTGATTCCTGCCACTCATATCCTCAAGGTCATAGCTTATCATGGAATTTTTGTAAACCAGGACAGTTCCTTCCCTAAGAGAGATTTTGGAATTACAGTGTTTTTAGTTTCTACTTGTTTATGTGACTCATTATATCTCAGCAATAGCATACTTCCTGGCAATTAGGGGGAAATCAATATTATTTATTCTATAGATGACTCAATTAACGAAATAGTACTTTAAGGAGGATTGCCTTTTCCTATTGTTTTACTATACTGTAATTCTGGCCTTGAATACTGAAAAAAAGAAGGCTTAGCCACCTTCATAAGACAGGCCTAGTGACTGGTCCCCGCAAGGGGAGATCCTCCAGCCACTGAAGTCAGGCTACCTAAATACTCCAAAGGTCATGTTCGTTAGGCCAAGTGGCTACTTGGTCAGGCCTGCCTAAAAATCCAGGAAGGAGGACACACACCAGCCACAGCACACGGCTTGTCTCTTTGCGAAGAGAAAGAAGGAGGCATGGAAATGTGAAGGGTACAATCATAAGCTTACATTTCTTTTGAAATGACCTCAAACAGATTGGTCTAAATGTAAAACAGTTGTGAAAATTGGGGAATAAGGATGTGCGTTTACTAAGTCTCTGCATGTTTATATGTTAATACTTGGTTGTTTAAAAAACATTCCGTAATTATAAAAAAAAAAAAAAATCCCATGTCAAAGATGCCAATTGAAAATGAAGTTGCCCTTCTAATGAAGAGACATTTCAAAATATAATCCTCTTCCAATAAGATACATACCTGGGGTGGTCAGCCCCCCAGAAAAGAAGATGGCTTTCACTGAATGTTACTAGCATGGGGCAAAAACCTCAAGTTTCACAAGAAGTTCTTGTTGCTTAAGTTCTTTGAGGCCTTTGCCTCTTACCACTGTTATGTGTTTAAATCATTAGGGGCCTGTGTCAACGACTCACATACCTGTCCACAGAAGCCTTCCCTGGTTGTTTGAAAGCCTTAAAAGCTTGGTAAACTAGTCCTGTCTCCTCTCCCTCATGCTGCCTGTATAAGAAATGCTACAAAGAGCTGTAAGGAATTTTCTCAAATTAGTCCCCTCCTCAAGTCTTTTTCAAGGCCACATGGAAATAGTATTGCAAAATCAATCATTTTTTTAAAAAATCCCAGTGGCTTCCTGTGCTATTCTAGTAACTTCCTGGGAAGGTGAGAGAAATGCACAGACATTCCCAGAGTCACTTTGGTTACTAATAAGTCTCAGAGAAGCCCTCATCACGAGGTTCCGTCCAAGCTGCCACACACTGTCCTGAACCTTCCTTCTCAGTTTTTTATTTATTTTTTCCCATTCTAGAACAGCCAGCAAATGATTTCACACCTTTTTGTTTAGCTGCTAAAAGCAACACAATAACTCCCCTCAGGGCTGCCTCTGTGGGTTCCAAAAATAAAATGGGCTCATTTTCATGCTAAGCATTCAAAGGCTCATAGGAATTCTAATGAAAGGCAAAGGAAGGAAAGAAGGAGAAAAGACGGGGTCAGGCTAGGGGGTGTCGCCAAGGAGGTTCAGCTTCTGCCTGGAGTTATAAGCCACCCCTGCTGGAAGGCATAGGTAGAAAATAACATAGTGCCTAGGCTACAGATTAAAAGGAGATCTAATACAACTCTTAAACTCTCCAGCCTTATCTTCTTATCTTCTATCCCCAAACCCAAGGTTATTCTTGGAACACAAACTATTGTTCACCAAGAAGAGTAGTAGCCTCCTTCAGCCTTCCAGATGAGAAATCTCTTGAATAGGCCAGTGACTTGCTTCCAAGTCAGAATATAAAACCATGAATCTCTGAGATTCTAGGTTAACTTTTGAAATTCACAGTTATCTGGGCCTAAATCATTAGCAATAGCAGACTTATCATATTCCACACATGACAGAGTAGAAAGAACTCTATTGATGCAAATCAAATAATATTAGCCAACATAGAATACATAAAAAGATTTCTTTTTTAGTTTAATTTAATGTGTGCCTGTATGTATGTATTTATTTGTTTTGAGACCAAGTCTCGCTCTGTCGCCCAGGCTGATGGAGTGCAGTGGCGCGATCTCGGCTCACTGCAACCTTCGCCTCCTGGATTCAAGCAATTCTCATGCCTCAGCCTCCCGAGTAGCTGGGATTACAGATGCACTTTACCAGGCCCGACTAATTTTTGTGGTTTTAATAGAGATGGGGTTTCGCCATGTTACCCAGGCTCATCTCAAACTCCTGGGCTCAAGCAATCCACTGACCTCAACCTCCCAAATGGCTGCCATCGGGCCCAGCCTGTATTTATTTTTTAAAGACAACATCTTACTCTGTTGCCCAGGCTGGAGTGCAATAGCATGACCATAGCTCACTGCCGCCTTGAACTCCTAGGCTTAAGCAATTCTCTCACCTCAGCACCTAGAGTAGCAAGGACTACTGGCATGCCACTACCACACCTGGCTAACTTTTAAAATTGTTTTGTAGAGATGGGGTCTTTCTTTGTTGCTCAGGCTGGTCTTGAACTCCTGGACTCAAGTGATCCTCCTACCTCAGCCTCCCAAAGCACTAGGGCTACAGGTGTGAGCCACTGTGCCCAGCGGTGTGAAGAGATTTCAACTGAGAGCTTCCCGGAGTGTGCATGTTACCCACCTACAATAAGAGGAATCCTTGTAGGAAGGACATTGCTGACTAGCGGTTTACTTGCCTGAATTTTTAACATCCAGAAAAGGCAGCTGCTCATTATATTTCCAAACAGGGCTTTACTTAGGTATGAGGCCAGACTGTTGGAAATGTCCCCCACTGACTGGACCAACTCTGCCTTTCAGTAGCTTCTACTCACCGGTTCCAAATTTGTCCCATGGAATGGCACCAAATCTGTCTTTTCATGAGAGAGCTGCCAATAATTGACAACTATCAGGTCTCCACCGTCCCCTCCTTTTAAAGTTAGGCATTCCCGTTTTCTTTTTTTCCTCCTCGCATGGTTTCTACTTCCTTCCCTGGGATGTGATCCACTTTACAGTGTCCCTCTTAAAGCACGGCCCCAGAAGTGGTCTCACGTGCACAGAGCACAGTGGAGAGAATGGCTCCCTGCGCTAAAGGACATACTATTCACACAGCCTGAGCTCACCTGAGCCACTTCTTTCAGCAGATGTGCTGCATTGTGGGGTCACTTTCCTTTTCAAGATCTGTGAAGAAAGGGCATGCTAAGCAAACTCTAAATAGGTTTGCTCAGAGAATTGCAATGCTACTTAAAGGTACAAAATTTTTAAATGGGTTAGAAGGCTCCTTCGACATACAAATACTTGACTTGCAAAATGTAAGTCCTTATTATTTTTTTTTTTATTAAAGCAGATACCTGAAGTGCCTGTACTTGGTAAACTTAATATGAGTTACTATATGTTGAGTGTTTGAAAATTTTCTAATTGCATTTCTTTAAAATTATCCCAGGATTTAGTCTTTCTGTCCAAGGAATTATAGAATCTTTAGAAACGGAAAGGAGGCCAGGTCTGGTGGCTTACACCTGTTATCCCAGCACTTTGGGAGGCTGAGGCGGGTGGATCACCTGAGATCAGGATTTCGAGACCAGCCTGGCCAACGTGGTGAAACCCCATCTCTACTAAAAATACAAAAAATTAGCCAGGCATGGTGGCATACGCCTGTAATCCCAGCTACTAGTGGGGCTGAGGCAGGAGAATCGCTTGAACCCAGGAGGTGGAGATTACAATGAGCTGAGCTCGTGCCACTGCACTCCAGCCTGGGCAACAGAGCAAGACTCCATCTCAAAAAAAAAAAAAAAAAAAAAGAAATGGAAAGGACATAGATTTTTCAAATCCAGTCCCCAACTTGCAGGACAATATTATTACCCCATTTTACATATTTATTCAGAATCCACTCATCATATGCTCCCCAAGGACCTCCTAGGTACCAGGCATTGTTCTAGGTTTATTCAGCAATGAAAAGCATAATCCCATGCCAGGTGTGGTGACTCATGCCTGTAATCACAGCACTTTGGGAGGCTGAGGCAGACGAATCACTTGAGGCCTGGAGTTCGAGACTATCCTGGGCAATGTGGGGAGACCACATCTCTTCAAAAATACAAAAAATTAGCTGGGCATGGTTGTATGCACCTGTAGTCCCAGCTACTCAGGAGGTTAAGGTGGGAGGATGGCTTGAGCCTAGGAGGGGCTGTAACAGAGAGCTGAGATCACACCACTGCACTACAGCCTGGGCAATGGAGCGAGATTCTGTCTCGAAAAAATTGAAAGAAAAGAAAAGCATAGTCCCCTTTTTTCATGGAGCTCACATTCTCATGGGGGAAAACAGAAAATAAACAGATAAACAGTATTTAAGATACTTTCACATTCCACATAATGACAAGTGCTATGAAGAAAATAAATTAGGGCTGTGATAGAGAGTGACTAGGTCAAGGATGACAACTTTTAGGAGGAAACATTTGACCTAGAAGAAGGTTTCAACCACAGGAGAATCTGGAAGAAGCTCCAAGCCATGGAAACAGCAAATTAAAAGGCTCTGCAGTAGAAATAAACTTGGAGTGTTCTGGAAACTGAAAAGGGCCAGTACAGCTGGAAAGAAAAAATATTAATAGAAGAAAAAAGCAATAGCAAGTGGAGTCTAAAAGGAAAGCAGTAGGCAGGGACTTAATCACATGGGCCTTTGAAGGCTGTGGTGAGGAGCTTGGATTTTACTCTAAGTTCAGCCACGGGAGGGTTTTAGGCAGGGTAGGGGCATGATGTGATTTACATTTTTAAAATGCTCTCTCTGCCTGCTATGTGGAGATGGATTGCACAGGGTTTAAAAACAGAAGGAGGGAAACTAGTTAGGAGAGCGTTGCAATGGCCTACATGTTGGACTGACATGGCAGCAATGACAATAGAGAGAAGTGGATAAATTCTAAATATATTCCAGAGGTAGAACCAATAGGACTTGCTAAGGGAGATGCAACTGATGTCCAGGGCGCTTAAATAATTTGCCTAAAAGGGGAGAAGGGGAAGGGCACCAACAAATGCTGAGCACTTAGTAGTGCCATGTACTTTACTCCTAACGTGTATCCTAATGATGCTGTGAGGGGAATATTATTTTACCCACGTCTTCTATATGAGGACTCTTAGGCTCAGCGAAGTTAAGTAACTAACTCCAAATCAAACACAGGGTAAGTGATAAAGCTGGGATGCCAACCCGTGCCTGGTTGGCTCCATATCTTCCAATCTCCCTCCACTATACAACAGCGTTTTCCAAAGCAATGGTAGAGGAGAAACTCTGAGCACAGACTCCTGGGGTAGGGTTCCTCCTACCCTTTTCTTGCAAATTATTGATGCTTTATGACATTGTAAGCAAATACCATCATCAACTGCACATCTTCCCATGTCGTTATATTTAATCAAAACAAAGACGCCTTTCTCTCATTACTCTTCTACCACCTTCCCTTGTTCCTCACAACCCGTGAGTCAGGGTCGGCTCAGCTTTATGCACTTTAACTATCAGAAATGGGAACCCGCCTCCCCTCCTGAGGTGCTGTAGCTGGAAATTGCTTGTGCAACCCGATGACAACTTTTCTATATTTAGCAGAAAAAGTGGTGGCAAGGATCTGTCCAGCTCAATTTTTTTTCCAGTTTCAATGTTCGAAATCTCTCAGACAGTCTCCTGAAAGGCACATTGGCCTTGACAGTATCTGAGCGGCAGGAAATTTCCCCCATCTCACAGGGCTGTCCACTGGAAGCCGGGACGTGGAGATCCGCTGTACAGCAAAGACTTGACATACTGAACGCTCCTCCCACACCTTGCTCTACACCCCACGAAACGGGGAGACGCTGGTCCCGTTGAAGCTTCGATGGCTTTTAAGTGTTATTCTAAGAAGGGAAAATAAGCATGAAAGATTCAAGGGGGAAATGGACTATTACTTGTTTATGCCTTTAATTGATGTGTATGGCGCTTGGTTTTTATTTCTTTTCAATGTGGCATGCAAAAAAAAAAAAAAAATGCAAAAGCCTGCTTGTGGTTTAAAGAACAAAGATAAACTTGCTGGATTGAAACAGGGGGCAGGGGGTGAAAAAATTGCAGCAGGTATTTCAAGTGCTTACTATGACAAAATCATTGTCACAGAGACTGCCCATCACTTACACTTAAAGTGACTAATTCGAGAAGGAGGCACGGTTTCGCTGTTCTCAAGCCAGACTAACGCAGATGTAGTATGTTGCCCGTGACTCTGACCCTCATCCCCATTGGTCAGCCGGAGAGAATTATCTACTAATGAAAAGCATAAAAATTAAGAAGAGCTAAGAAAAGGGGAAAGTAGAGACCATTAAAGTAAAATGGGAATCTTTAAGACAATAAAATAGTGCCAACTGTATCACAAAAAAGGGAAGGAATGGGGGAAAAAATTATTTCCATTGAAAACTTACTTATAGCCCTCTGCTTTTTAACATGCAAGATGTATTAATTGTTGGTTGTCAAGGGAAAAAAAGCCCACTGCAAAAGAATTCCTATTAGCTTTAGAAATAGCAGTTTTAAGAAGTAGTTTTTCCATAACTTCATCCAGTCCCCAACCTCATTTTGGGTTAAATCTTATTTGGAGCAAAAGCACTTGGTTTAGATATGTCCTGTCTCATTTTCACAAAACCTCTTCTAATGAGATGAGTTTTAGTGTTGCTGTGTCTATTAAGGTAAGAGGTGAAGAAATAGAAAATCCACTTTTTGTAACTTTGCACTTCTTGGGACTAATGCTTCCAGTACTGGGTTCCAGATGTTAATTAACAGGCCATTATTAAGAAAAAAAGCTTTTATACAATTTGACCAAAAAAAAAAAAAAGAAAATACAGTTAAGTAAGAACAAGAAAAAAATCACCTGTAATCCCATCACCCTAAGCTATCCACTATTAACAAGCCTTAAAAAGAAAACAAAATTATTTGGCACACACCTTGTAGAACCCCAACAGGACTGTTGTAATTCAGGCCTTCTCTCATTTTTTATTTTGTGACAGTTTCTGGCAATTTTCTACAGATAGATGAGTTGATATCTTTACTCGTGCCCTAGAAGAGAAAGGATCTTTTTAACATTAAATGTCTCAATCTCCTCACTGGAAATTTTCTTTTCTTAAGATGAACCAAAAGGTACCTAATTCTCCTTTATATTACTGTTTCTACAAATGTCAAGAAAGTCCTTTCTGATTTTCTGTGTCATAGCATGAACCCCACCCTTTATAGACACAAGAGCTAACACTGCATCGTTTTCACCTAAGACCTAAAACTTTAAAGGCAAAGATTCTCTTTCTCTAATAATTTTAGACAGCCTTCTGGTATGTCATCTTGGCCACCTTTTAAGTTGAAAGAAGTAAGAATAGCTAAAAGAACTTTAGAAAAAAAGGAAAGAAAAAAGAAAGAAAAGGACTAGGGGTGGAGAAACTACTGATAAATGAATAGGCAAAGAGATCAGTAAAGTGCTGAAAGAAAAGCCCAAAACATAATCTCGCATATGTAAAAATAGTCTTGCATATGTGTCAATAGAATACATATATAAGCTGTGGGGAAAAAATAGTCGACAAATCCGTGTGCGTGATGATTTTTAGCTTATCAGAGAAAAATAAATTTTTTTCATGCCATATAACAAATTAAGTCCTAAAAAAATTAAAGAAATAGTTTTGAAAAATTAAATAATGAGAACATATTTCTGCATATTTATCTAGATACAGGCAGATTTTCTATACTTTACAGTAATAGAAGAAATTACCGAATACAAAGGTCAATACATTGAAATATAGAGAAGAGTAAAATTTCTATATGTCAAAAATGATCATAAACAATCAGCAAAAAGGACAAAAAGCAAACTTATAAGAAGATGTATTTTTTCAAATATTAAGGCAGAAAGTTAATAACCTTAATATGTAATGTGTTTAATTAGTCTGTAAACAATTTTCAGCCTTACCAGTAAATACAAAGTATCAGAGGCCTAACCAGATCGCATGATTTTTAAATGACATTAAACAATTCAGTCAGTTTCAGGAAGACATTAATATACTGTTAATATAAATTGATACAGCTTTCTTGGTGATAGGTACTAAAGTCTTGAAAAATGATGATACTCTTTGATTTGGTAATCCTACTTCCAGTAGATTATTCTAAGGAAATAATTTAAAAAGTAAAGATTTATGCACACAAAAACCATGTTTATTTAATACTATTTATAATGGCTAAAATTCTAAACACTCTGAATGTCCTTTATTAGGAAAATTATTAATAAATTATAGTCATATGATGGCAAATTATACTGCCATTAAAATAATATTTAAAGAATTAGTAAACACATGAGAAGTTACTTTTGATTGAACAAAAAGTAGTATGTGAAATTCTGTGCACAGAATGATTTTACTTGTGAAGATTTTTAAAAGCATAGGAAAAAATAGAAAAAATACTGGCAAGAACCCTCCCTGGATGTTAGTGGTGATTGCATTTGGCTAATAAGGTAATATGAAGTGGTGATATTTTGCATGCTTCTTTTAACTTCTTTCTAAATTTCAAATTTTCTACCAGGTATTTATGTACTATTTTTAGAAGCTTTTAAAAAATAAGAAAAATCAAACTACAAAAATGAAAAGGAGCCAGTGGTAGGCCTCCTTTTCCTTCAGAAATCTATGTCTTGTACTAGTTAGTAGGGATAATCAGATACTTCTAAGCCAAGGGTGGGTACTATTACCTACTTTTAGTCTAGTTTACTCCAGAGGCCAGATTGCTAGATGATTTGCGGGGGCGGGGGTTCGCTATTAAAAGTAATTGCAAAAACCGCAATTACTTTTGCATCAACCTAATACTTTCTCTTCTTCCCCTTTCTCAAGTTTTAGTTTCCTCTTCTCTTTTATTCCTTCCTCCCACATTTGATGCAAGTAGAAGCCAGGGGAATGTAAGCATCACATCCCTACCTCTTTCTAAGAATGGAAAGATGGGATTGTTTTCACCTGTCTTCCAAGCCTGGGTGGACAGACAGACAGAAGACGAAGAACATGTGTTTCTTGTTCGGGAAAGGGAAGAAGTGGTTTCTGTGGGATGCGGGTTAGCTTCTTTAGCTCTCTCTTTCTTGTAGAACTAAGGTTTCTAGAGACGCACAGAACATTCTTCCTCAAGGAGTTCATTTGAAAATCAGATGAGAGATTATTTCACCTGAAGAGAGCTTTTGGCGTTTTAAAATGGTAAGTCTTACAGACTCCATGACCACTACCACTGCTACCACCACAACCACAGAGAGCGCCGAATCTGAAAATACAGGAACTGATCTGAAAATACAGGAACTGAAAATTCAGTCAGTCAAATTTGGAGCTGATTTGGGCAGAGGATAAGAGATGAACAGGCTGAGGATGTTTCTCCAGCCAAGACCACAGTGCAGCATTTTTTTTTGTTGTTGAAATTAAAAAGAAAATGCAGAGTGTGCTTTGTCCCACTCATTTACCCTAACGATCTTCAGCATGTTTCTGTTTCTAAGGAAATGGAGGGCCCAGGTCTGTGATTCATTTCCGGAATGCCACATAGCATCCTTGGATGAAAGCTCCTCTATCCAAGACGACTTTGGAAACGCCTTTTAAAGTGTTCTTTCCCTCTACATCTTGGAGGTCCATTTTGATTGCAGAAAGTACATTTTAATCAATAGAGGCAAATGCAATTAAAATCTGAGTACACAGATTTTGAATATGTCTGGTAAGAAACACCTTAATAAAGATGACAACTTGACAACCTCCTACAATTTATTACAAAATTGACTGTGGCTATTCCTTAAATATCTAGAACCCAGGAACCAGGTAACTCTAGCTTTTAAAATTAAATTGTCTTTGCATTCAGTGATCCCCCTTTCTCCCTTCTCCACACCAAAAAAAAATCGAATTTATTCCAAAACACAGAATTCAGCAAGATGCTACCATCACCCTAAGGTTTAACATTCTTTCTACTAAGAATAAGTTAAAACAGCACATTATCCTCAAATTTGGAGGTTAGGAAGAGAAATATATGGGAAGATATAACCTAACAGCTATCCTTAAATTGCAATTTGAGGGCCACCGTCATTTGCATTCTTCTTGCCCTGAGGCGACACATCAGTGTGCAGAGTCATGGTGGCGGCAGCCTGGCCTGGGTGACAGAAACCATTAAAGGGAAGCAGAGGGCCAGGCCATGCTCCCTGGGATTCATTAGCTTACTCCTTGTGTAGAAGACAAAAGGTATCTGCAGGGCTCTGGGCTTGCTAACCAAACTGTTAATCGCTTAGAAACAGCAAGAAGTTCACTAGTGAGATGTTTATCACATACCTGGAACAAGAGTTGACTTTTCTGTGCAACATCATTCTGGAATGAAAGCCAAAATCTCTCTGCTAGTCAGTTAAGGCTGAAAAAATAATCACGTCAGAATTAGTAGGGCAAAAGAAAAGAGAGAGAAATGAAAACAAGCTGGTATTTAATAGGACTGGGGGGAAAATTACCTGAGCTTCAGTAATTACAGAAGAGTTGGGGTTTCGAGAAGGTAAAAAAAAAAAAAGTGGGCCGGGTGCGGTGGCTCACGCCTATAATCCCAGAACTTTGGGACGCCAAGGCGGGCAGATCATGAGGTCAAGAGATCGAGACCAGCCTGGCCAACATGGTGAAACCCCATCTCTACTAAAAACACAAAAATTAGCCGGGTGTGGTGGCACGCACCTGTAGTCCCAGCTACTCAGGGGACTGAGGCAGGAGAATCACTTGAACCCAGGAGGGGGAGGTTGCAGTGAGCCAAGATCGCACCGCTGCACTCCAGCCTGGCGACAGAGTGAGACTCTGGCTCAGGGAAAAAAAAAAAAAAAAAAAAAAAAAGTGGTAGCACTGCTTCTCTCAGAAAGACAAATGTCTGGAATACCCAAGCCGCACTGACTGTCTCAGGTCATTGAGAGAGGCTGGACAGAGGACTGTGGGAAAGTGCAAGTACTAGGTGACTTTAAAGGACATCCCAAAAGTCCAGGTTGAAGTGATTTTTAATAGAATGTGCATGCTTTGTATCTTTTTTACTTATTCTAAAAGTAATAGACAATTACAATTATTTTAAAACTCCATCATTACAGAAAAACATAATATTAAAAAGACCCCACCAATTTCCCTAACCCAGAGATTATCACTGTGAAAAGCTGGAGGTATTCTTCATATTTCTAAAGAATATACTAACATATATTTTAGTCTGTATAAGTGTATTTCATTCTCTGCTTCAACAAGCCCTTGAAAAGGATACTCAGTTTGCAACTTCACAGCCATGTGAAGAAGAAAAGAATATTTAGGGATCATTGGTATATAATACCTTGCATCTCTCTGCAGCATATGAAATTAAGCTTCAATCCTATTAAAAAAAGAATTTCCCTGGTTAAAAAAAAAAAATACCTTTATATACATTTCTCAGGTTGGAGAAAGATAAAAGAAACTGCATATGAGATTTGGGCTGGGCAGTTGATTTTAAGCATGGTTCCTTTTAATTACTCAGCAATTTCAGGCAATCATCCACTTTGACACTATAGTTTTCCCTTGTCTACAATGGGAAGAGGGATAGAAAATCTGAACTTGGGGACTTGGTCTCTGAGCACTGCTACCAACTACACCTGCCTTTTGGCGAATACCCAACTCTTCTCAGCTGAGGTCACACGTTCTGCCAGCTCTCAGGAACCAGGAGGCTTAATTACCTGTATTTTCAAAGACCTCTGAACTCTCTTAGGAAGGGGGCTATTTAAGTTCAGCGTCACATTATCCAGTTCCCGAAGCATTCATTTTATAGAGATAGAGAGGAAAAGTTCAGAGATTGAGCTGTGCTCCAAAGGAAGTTTGGAAAAACGTTTTCTATATATTATAAGTTAAAGAAATGCTTTGTGGTTTGAGAAAAATCACACTGTACTTCCACACAAATAACATACATATCGGAAATAAAATGCTTACATTAAATATTAATTTAAGACTATCAAAATTCACACTGGCACATGTTCACTTTCTCTTTCCTTTACTAGAAGGTGCTCTATGGTTACCTGCTACCAACACAAACCTGTGTAAAGTGCAGTATTGCTGCTGTCCTTTTATAGGTGCTGCTGTGGCACGACCAGGTCTGCATATTCTCAGATCCCAGAGCCAGCACCAGATTGCGATGAAGTTTCCACAAAAATGAGGGCAATCCATTGTAAAGCTGCCAACTTTATTTAAGAAATAAAGAAGAGTGCGTCCTTCCTACTTTTGGGGTATTGAAATGTTGCTTTCTTTTATGAATTAATGGTAATTGAAGATGGTGGCTGTGGGGTTTTTTAAACACCCTTTTTGGATCAGATTTAAACTTGGCAACAGTATATTGATCTTCTCACAATTTCCCAATTTCCTTTTCTTTTCTTTTTGGATTTTACTGGCCTGCAAAATCCAGTCTCTGGAAAACATCGGTCTATGGCTAATTCTGTCCATATGGTAATAGAGAGAATGCAGATAATCACCATTTTTAGCTCAAAGTAGCAAATCCCTCCCCTCCCAAAACTTGTGCCTCAGCTAATGATAAGTAGGACACCCGATGCGTGTGAGTTGTATTTCTCCCTCCACCCTCTAATAGGAGTCCTAAAATTAAGCCACAGAAGGTCAGAAAAGAAGGAAGCAAGGGGAAAAATAATAATAATAAATAAACCAGCTGGCTAATGGACTCAGTGTCGATGAACAATGAATAGAAGTATGTCCTATCATTATTTGGAATATACTAAAAAATTATTCATTATGTATTTAAAATTCGAATTTAACTGGGAACTCTGCATTTTCTCTGGCCAACCTACACCCAAGTCTATCTGACCCATTAGAAAATACATAGGTCGTGAAACATGCATTTAAGTAGCTCCTACACATACATGGTTATTAATAAAATACTCTTTTGGTTCTCTTGGGGCTTTCTAGTTTTCTTGTCTACGTGTGAAATATTTAGATTATTTGGTTCTTATAAAAGTATACCCACCTTCTATTAAACCCGGAGAAGAGTAAAGCAAGTTAACTCGCCCCCGGTTGGCTTACCTTATAAAGGAATTGATAGCCAGTGTTTACAAGCAGGCCCGGCCATGTCACCCCAGCAGCCCACCTGTGAGCTGGCTTTCCAGGTGCTGCAGAGTAATTCCCTGTAACCCACACTGAAGCTTCAGGATCTGAAAGTTTGTGGGTGGGAAGTGAGGAAAGCCAGGATCCTGTGAGGCTGCCCTTAGCCGTACTGGGCATCCGGCCAGCACACTTATTCTTTGTTTCTTGTTTTCCCCTCTGATGTTAAAACTAATACAAAGTTAAAAGCTCTACTTTTTTTTTTTTCCAGTATTCTACCTGGCAAATGCACAGTCCCCCACCTTAGCACAAAACAAAAGTAATAATAAAACTGTCAAGTAGTGCCAGTAACCTCTCTGGTAATATTTGCAGGCAAATAACTTTCCATCTACAAAGCTGACACCTATTTTCTGTTAGGGAAATGAATTGATATGAGCTGGAGATTGGCAGGGAAGTAGGAGTCTGGGTCAGATACCCGGTGTGCATTTCATTAAAATGCCTAGGAATGTCGATGGTGTTTTTTCTTTTCCTTGACCACCTCAAGGTTGTTATAGAAGTAATATGAGGGGGGAAAATGTGAACAGTGCTTATACATTGGAACACATGGGAGCAAAAATCAAAATGTGGAATCAGAGGCAGTTTTAGTGGTCCGTCAGTCACATAGCCCCAGATGGGCTGCTCAGGATTGGGAAAAGAAAGCTGGGTTAGAAAGTCTCATGCTGCTGGCCAGGCGCAGTGGCTCATGCCTGTAATCCCACACTTTGGGAGGCGGAGGCAGGTGGATCACCTGAGGTCAAGAGATGGGGACCATCCTGGCCAACATGGTAAAACCCCATCTCTACTAAAAATACAAAAATTAGCTGGGTGTGGTGGTGAGCGTCCATAATCCCAGCTACTCGGGAGGCTGAGGCTGGAGAATCGCTTGAACCCAGGAGGCGGAGGAGGTTGCAGTGAGCCGAGATTGTGCCACTGTACTCCAGCATGCTGACACAGCAAGACTCCGTCTCAAAAAAAAAAAAAGGTCTCATCCCGGCCCAAATGCCATCTACCAGTGTGACTTTGGGCAGTTTGTGTTGTCCTCTGCCCATCAGTTTCCTCCTTTGCAAAGGAAGGGCTTGGACAGGCTAACACCTGGGCTGTCTGTTAGCCCTATATCTCTAAGGAGGTACAGAGGAGAAAAGGAGTTCCTGAGCTGTATATGAGGTTCACCCACTTACCTGCTGGGACTTTAAAGGCTATAGATTTGAAATAACAAAGACACCCTCCTTGGTTTCTTGGTCTGACTTTCAGAAACACAAGAGCAGCCATTCTTTTTGCCTTTCACTGCCCACTCCTACCTTGTCAGAAGACAGTTGGTTGGACCATGTGCTTGATCCTCCCAGGAGCCTGGTGAGCTCCATTGCTAATGGTTCCCTTGGACGCTGTACACACAGGTCATTGTTATCTTTCTTTTTCAAAGCTGTTACTTAGGTTGGATGAAAAATAGCAGACTTCAGCCATCGTGATTATTTATACGGGCATACAAAGATGAGACACACCACTCTTCTTGTTACTAAATCATACTCTGGAGTCTCAGAGTTTCTTTGCCATATGCTTTCCAAGGCTTTTCCTGCTGGGCTAGTTCTAGACAGAATCTGTATAAAACACTGCCCTTTTGGTCAGCAGTTCACAATGAACTTGGATGGGAAAATATATACTTTCCGAATCAGGGAATGTATATCCTGATTCTGTCCTTTGCATCAGTGTAGAACTCATGGTGGAAAACATCAAAGATTTCTATGGGGTTCTTTCCATTCTGAGCCCTGAAGCTCATTATTTCATTTTTCCAGGTTTCCTCATGTGATGGCTGTCCTTTATCATAGCCCGATAGCCAAATCATACGTCTTCATTTTATCTTTGTTATTCAGAAGTATTCACCAGAGTTCCCTTTTTCTTCTTGGGTTTGTGATAACACCATGGAAGTTAAGCTGGGTTCCACACTTGCCTTCCAACAGCTTTTGTGTTACTTTCATTCGTGGAATACATTCTCAGTGTTGATTTATGCAGACACTCCTATAGCCCTTGCGTCTCCCTTGACCTCAGTTATTCCTAATCCCCGCATCTTTGTCCTGTGAATGCTGGCCGGCCTTTCCATGATGGAAAATCACTGGATGACCCATACATCTGTGCAGCCCACACCTAGTACATTGCTGGCCTTTGCTCAAATTATGCCACCCCATTTGGGATGACCTGACACCATTGTGATCAGTCTGATGACCTGGCAGCACCCCATCTGCCTACCCAGTTCAGTCTTGCTCCATTTCAGTGCCTCTTACAGCAACTCCTCACGTATCTTCTTGTCACTGTCTCATGCCTTCTCAGTCTCAGCCAACATCAGCCCATTCATTGATTCACCTAGATAATTTGAGAATCACTATGTGCTCTGCCAGGGTGAATAACAAAATACAGTTCTTGCCCTCAAGGAGCTTAGACTGTAATGAGAAAGACAGACAATAAAGAATAAACAGTCGGCCGGGTGCAGTGGCTCATGCCTGTAATCCCAGCACTTTGGGAAGCTGAGGTGGGCAGATCATGAGGTCAAGAGATGGAGACCATCCTGGCCAACATGGCGAAACCCCGTCTCTACTAAAAATACAAAAATTAGCTGGGTGTGGTGGTGCATGCGCCTGTAGTCCCAGCTACTCGGGAGGCTGAGGCAGGAGAATCGCTTGAACCCGGGAGGCGGAGGTTGCAGTGGGCTGAGATCATACCACTGCACTCCAGCCTGGCAACAGAGCAAGACTCCATTTCAAAAAAAAAAAAAGAATAAACAGTCAATCCTTATAAACATTGACAAAGCTATGAAGAAAACAATCATTGGGGTGCTGTGAGACAGAGTGGCAGGTGGAGCCTATCTTAGATAGTGTAGGTCTGCAGAGGTCGCATTTAAGCCAAGGCCTCAAGAATGAGAAACCTGCCAGCCATGAGAGAAGCCGGGTAGAAATACTTCTGGACTTCAGGCTCAGCATGTGAGCAGACCCTAGCTCAGGGAAAAGCTCCTTGTGCTTGAGAACTAAAAAGGGACTCTCTAAACCCACCCCCTTTCCAGACACCTCTTTCGCACAGATGCTGACTTCAACTGTTCATTCTGATTAATTCATCTCCTGAGCTGCCATAGGTCATTCTCTGGGTTTTCCTTACTTGACACTTGGGTGCATACTGTCTTTTATTATTCAGCTGTGTGGAAGATCTTTACAGGACTTGAGTTCCTTTCTTCACCTCTCCAAGGGCATCAGTCAGGCTTCTATTTATATAGAAGATGCTGAAGAAATACTTGAATTCTATTCAGTTCAATAAACATTAATTAAATGCCTGGTCTGTGCTAGGTGGTACATGCTGGGTATTTAATTCAGTGCTGGTGTTTAAAAATAACCAAGCCTGGGCAAGATGGCAAGACCCTGTCTATATTTTTAAAAATGTAAAAATTAGCTGGGTGCAGTAAACATATCTATGGGAGGCTGAGGCAGGAGGATCCCTTAAGCCCAAGAGTTTGAGGCAGCAGTGATTTATGACAGTGGCACAGCACTGCAGCCTGGGTGACAAAGCAAGACCCTGTCTCCAAAAGAATAAATAAATAAAATAAACAAACACCAGTCTAACCATGAGAAAAACATCACACAAACCCATTAAGGGATATTCCACAACACTGCTGACCAGTACTCCTCAAAACTAGCAAGGTCATCAAAAACAAGGAAAGTTCGAGAAACTGTCACAGACCAGAGGAGGCAAAGGAGACATGACAGCTAAACATAATGTGAGATCGGATGGGATCCTGCAACAGGAAAAGGGCAGCAGGTAAAAACTAGCAAAATAAACTGCGAAATAAACAGTAACATACCAATGTTGATTCCTTAGTTGTAACAAACATACCATAGTAAAGCAATATGTTAACCAGATAATAAAGTCATAAATAAAGGAACTGTCTGTACTATTTTTACAACTTTCTGTAACTCTGAAACTAACCCAAAATAGTTTATTTAAATTAAAAAATAAATAAATAAATAAGACATGTTCCCTGCTCTCTATAAGCTTATACTCCAGGAGAGGAAACACACATCTAAACAAATATTTGCAACTCAGTATGATAAGGGTAACAGTAGAAATGTATGCCAAGTACGAAAGTAGTCCATTTGAAGGCATGATTATCTCAAATTTAGGGAAGAAATCACTGAGGAGGGCAATGCCTGGAGCTGGGTTTTGAGGGATTAATAGGAGTTTGAAGAATGTGAAAGACAAGCTTGGAAAAGGCTAATTTGAGCCTAGGAAAGGGCATTTAACAAAGCATGGAAATTTTTCAAACTATTTGGTATTGAAAGAGGGAAGAAATAAAAGAAAAGAGAGGAGCCCAGCTTTGGAATTTAGTCACCAGTTATGGGAGACTTGTTAGTAACCTCATTGTTTGTGGCTGGGATTCCACTGCCCATGGCAGCAGATTCACAGGGCCTCTGAGCATTGTCCCCCAGACTCCTCCCCATCATTCTCCACCCCGCTGTTAGAGCCATCTGTTTGGTCACCTTGGACTCCATGGTACACTGGGGCAAGGCACAGCCCCCGTTTCTGGAGGCAGATGGATAACCAGGAAAAGGCATGAATGAGGGGACCCCAGGAGGCAGTGACTTAGAGACTGAGGCAAGAGTGCTGTGGTCAATCACGGGTCATTGTCTTTGAACTGGACAGGCCAAAATGTCTGCCACACCCACACCTGCAGGTGAAGGAGCCAGAAGGTAAGAGCCACTGAGAGCAAGTCCTTTGTTCTGCTGAACACTGTGTACCCTCCCTCCACCGCCCACAACCCAATGTCTGGCTTTAAGTCGATTTTCCAAGGATATCTGATGAGTGAAGGAAAAGATGAAGCCCATGAGGACTGTTACCCTCCATCCACACAGGAATGAATCAAAATGGGAACCCAAGGTAGGATGCCCAAGCCAAAGGTCAGGAGGTGACCAGTGAAGTGGTTGGCCTCCAACAGGATGACCTCTCAAGTCCTCTCTTGGGGAAATCTGAACAGGAGGAGGCAGTTAGGCAGCAGCTGAAGCACAGAGATTTGAGGTGGAGAAGGTCATGAATCCTTCTGTAGAAGCTGCTGTTTTTTTTTTGTTTTTTTTGTTTTTTTTGTTTTTTTTTTTGAGACGGAGTCTCGCTCTGTCGCCCAGGCTGGAGTGCACTGGCCGGATCTCAGCTCACTGCAAGCTCCGCCTCCCGGGTTTACGCCATTCTCCTGCCTCAGCCTCCCGAGTAGCTGGGACTACAGGCGCCCGCCACCTCGCCCGGCTAGTTTTTTGTATTTTTTTAGTAGAGACGGGGTTTCACCGTGTCAGCCAGGATGGTCTCGATCTCCTGACCTCGTGATCCGCCCATCTCGGCCTCCCAAAGTGCTGGGATTACAGGCTTGAGCCACCGCGCCCGGCCGAAGCTGCTGTTATAAGGAAGCAAAGTCTATGACTGAACTCAATGGTGGTGAGTGAGTCAGTTACTATCAGAACTGAGAGGCGAACATCCAGGGAAAGTCAGTAACCTTAAGACAGAGAAACGGTTCTGACCAGGGACAGCAAGAGAGCAGCAGATTTTCCCCACCCTGTTTCTGTGGGGCCCACCCACTCTATGGTGACAGTGACCTCTACAAGCCTAAATGTCCTATAAAATGGGGGTAATGACAGCGACAGCCTCATGGGTTTATGATGGGGTTGAAAGGAGATAATGCACACAGAGCACTTAGCACCATGCTGGGCAGCTAAGTACTTCATCAATGGTATTTTTGAGGTTGTTGTTTTATTACTCTTATTAAATTCCATGAGAACGCGTTTACTCGTATTGCTCCATGTGCATTCTTGCAAGAATCATCCTTTAGTTTGGTGAGTCTTTGTTCCTTGCAACAACAACAACAACAAAACCCAAATTTCAGAACGATCCCTGGTCAGAGTTGCAGGAACTATGAAATATGTCTGACACAGCCCCGTGGAGGCCCTAATCCCTAGGGATCATTTTCCCTGTCCATCCCAAGAGGGGAATTCCCTGTATGCTCAGGTAGATGTTTGACAGTGAATGGTATAGCTTGCGGGCTTCCTGGTGTGGGGAGGCTGAGCTCAAACAGACACCAGGCTACCCACCCTGGGTTGAAGTGTGGGGAACTAGAGAAGTCGGAGGCAGGGAAAAAGTCATGAGCTAACACAGGCCAAGCATTCCTGGCGTCGCTTGGGGCTCCCTGAGGCAGCAGGGTGCTGAGAAGCCTGTCCCGGCTAAGGAAGGAAGAACATGGGAGCTCTGAAGATACACCTCATCGACCCCCATCCCTAGAAAATGTTACAAAGCTCATATTTTCACTTCGTTGTTTAATCAGTGGTTTCATACACATTACCATTAATTTGTTTTCTGAATAGGACACATAGGTACGTGATACAATATTCAAAAGATACGAAAGGATATAAAGTTAGAGGTGTCAGCCCTATGCCTTAACCACAGTTACCAATTTCTTATGCAGCCTTCTGAAAATCCTTTCTATGAATATATTAGCATGATGAATTCAAACATACATATTCAAATATATCTGTTTGTATACACTGTTCTGCATCTTGATTTTTTTCAATTCACACCACATCTTTAGAGATAATTCCATAGCAATTTTGTACAGAATTTCCTTGTTCTTTTTAACAACTGTATGATATTCCATTTTAACGATACACCAGATGTTATTTAATCCCCTACTAATACATTTTTAATTTGTTTTCAGGCTTTGCAAATACAAAAAAAGCTACAACGAATATCCTCAAACATGAACCATTTTGTACATATGCAGATAGAGGTACAGGATAAATTCCTAGATGCAGAATAGCCAGGACAATGGTAAATGCATTCATAGTATTATTGGACATTGCGAAGTGGTCGTTCATGGAGACTTGGCCAGTTTATGTGGCCACCAATAACGTATGTGAGTGCTTGTTGCCCTACAACCTCAACAGACATAATGAATGAGTTTTTTACCTAACAAAACAAAAAAAGATTTGTTTTTGTGGCAAATATAAACATGGACAAAAGCCTTTTTTCTGTTTTTTTTGTTTTTTTTGTTTTTTTTTTCCGAAGCCCAGTCTGTGTCTTTCTGTATGTCGCTCTCTCTTAAGTACATGCACACCCACAATCCCTTGCCCTGTCTCCATTGGAGCTTGGTTGAAAAGCTTTAATCTAATTATTTCTTTTCCACATTGTAACAGGTTTTAGTCTTTGGTGGTTTTAATTTGCAAACGAAGAAAAGTAGTTCTTGGGCAAGTGTTTTCACTAAGCCCTACATTTCCCAGTGTAGGGGGTCTTTAAAGCTTCCAGAAGCGATTGTTGCTCTCCAAATGCCAGGGCCCATTTCTTGGTTAATTTTTCCAACGCCTTGATAATACTGAGGGGAATGATACTGGGGTTGCTAATGCTCAGTATTTACAGAGCTTCTTTGTCTGAGATCTCAAAGCACTTGACAGCATTAAATCATTGTTCCCTTGGCCCTCTCAAAAGCATCTTTGAACACAGATGGATGTTAAACAGAAATGAAAGCTGTGCTTTCTATCCAGATTGCCTGAAAGGTGACCAGGAAGAAAATACCAACTAACCAACATAGTTTCTAGCCATAGTAGCATGTCCCTTTATTTACCTCAAACAATTTACCTTTTGTAGATACATTTCCAATGAATAATTGTGTGTGTGTGCGTGTGTGTGTATACAGCAAATATATATATGCAGCAAATGGAAGAAGACCTCTTCCATACACGTGGTAAGGAGGTTAAATTATATCAGGGGGTCGTGTCCCTGGATTCAAAGGAAGATATGCTAAGGTCTTTAGGCCTCTTGACTCACTATGGTCTAAGTCTCTGCTAGTCTTTTCTATTGGATAAAATGTATAACTATGACCCAACATTGCTTCCAGTGGCCTAGGAAAAGAAAGGAGGAAGAAAGGAAGGGAAGAAGAGAGGGATTTAGCGAAAAAAAAAGAAGGAAGGAAAGGGGAAAAAAATAAAAACCCTAATTCAGATCTGATGTTTCTTTCCAGTGTTGAATAATATCTTATAAATAGAAAGCCCAGCCTGGCCTCATGCATAACGTTTGATTCCACCAGTGAGTAATGTTCCTATAGAGTATTTCTGTAGTCACCACACCATAGGCCTCCCCACCCTTTCCCACCCCCTACTCTCCACCTGCTCCATATCCTACCCATTCCATACACAGAATTTCAACCTTCAAGCAAGAATTTTAGTGGGAAGATGTTGGCAAATACTATGTCATATTTCAGATACATAAACCAAGTCACAGAGAAGCTATGACTTATTTAGTGATAAAGAATCTATGTTAGGCACACATATCTCAAACTGCATCTCCTGGGTCAAAAACGATCAACCAATAGTTTTGATTTTAAAAAATTATTTAATGCATAAATAACACTGAACATCAAAATAAAAGTAAACGTTACTGCAGTCCTGCCACCCCACCGAATCATACTGCTTTCATCTACCTCCATATCCTTTGTCCATATTCACATAAAGTGGTAACCAGAGCCTATAGCAACATAATATTGTGGGCAAGAGCCTGGCTCTGGAGCCTAGCCTCCTGTGCTTATATCCAATTCCACCATTGACTAGCTGGGCCTTAGTTCCCTCGTCTGTTAAATGGGAACATTAGCAGTACCTACCTCATGGCGCTTTCATGGGGGAATCAATGAGATGTCCATGTTAAGGAGTTAGCCAAGTGCCTACAGTATAGTCAGCACTTGGTAAATATTAGCTGCTGCTCTTATTATTTTTAATTTTTGCTTTCTGCTTTTGAAAATGTAACATAAGCAAGTACGATAGAATTGTAGTTGCTGATAGATCCCAAATCCTTGCTAAGCTGACTGCCCCCTCCTGGGCATTATTAAAGAATTTTAAATATTTTAGACTGACCACTCTCTAGATTCCTAGGGGTCGCTCCACTGCAGAGAGGCAAGCAACATCTTTTGGGCCCTTCTCTTTCAGGGACTTTGCAGACCACACCTGTGATGGGCTTCACTGCTATCCTGGCCCTTTTACAATAAATCTCAAGATTTCAGGGGAAAAAAGAAGGGAGTGAATGAGGCAGGACACACGGAAGACATGGCATCCTCAGGGTTTCCAGGGTCTCACTGGGTAGCTGTAACCTTGCAATCAAAGATTATGTCCTGGCCGGGCATAGTGGCTCATGCCTGTAATCCCAGCACTTTGGGAGGCTGAGGCGGGTGGATCACCTGAGGTCAGGAGTTCAAGACCAGCCTGGCCAATATGGTGAAAGCCCACCTCTACTAAAAATACAAAATTTAGCCCGATATGGTGGCGCATGTCTGTAGTCCCAGCTACTCAGGAGGCTGAGATGGGAGAATCACCTGAGCCCAGGAGGTGCAGGTTGCAGTGAGCCGAGATTTTGCCACTGCACCCCAGCCTGGGTGACAGAGCAAGATTCCATCTCAAAAAATAATCGTTTTAAAATTATGTCCTGAGTATTGCTGATCCTTTTCAGAATGATGGTAATAAAAGGCATTGGCATCTTGGTATTTTATTTCTTTCTGTTTGTTTGAGACAGGGTCTGGCTCGTCACCCAGGCTGGAGTGCAGTGATGCAGTCTTGTCTCACTGCAACCTCCGCCTCACTGCAACCTCTACCTCCCAGGCTCAAGTGATTCTCCCATCTCAGCCTCCCGAGTAGCAGGGACCACAGGCACTCATCACCATGCCCAGCTAATTTTTGTGTTTTTAGTAAAGACGGGGTTTCACATGTTGCCCAGGCTGGTCTCAAATTCCTGAACTCAAGCGATCCGCCCACCTCAGCCTCCCAAAGTGCTGGGATTACAGGTGTGAGCCACCGTGCCTGGTCCCCACCCTTTACTCTTTTCCAGTGTAGATTTCCTAGGAACATGGTCTTTCTCTTCCATGACCACAGTACAATGATCATAATCAGGGAATGTAACATTGATACAATACTGTTCTCCAACCCACAATCTGTTTTTGTATTTTCAAAGCCTCGCTTAAAAAGCAGGTGTGGGACAAAGATGATAAATGTACATCACAGCCTAATTAGGCCAGTTGTTCACCTGGTGACCTCCCCACTGGAGTCATTCTTCAAAGCCCAGCTCTAACAAGGCACCCCTGCAAGCCTGTGCAGGCTGCTGTCCCCACCTGGCAGAAATAATTCTCTGCCAGGCAGCTCTCTGTGTGTGCCCCGGTTATAGCCCTTCATGTCATATAGCAACAATTTACTCTCTGGCTCCGCAGTGGACTATGAGCTTCTCTGAGTTTCCAGGGCCTAGTTGGGCAGCTGACAGATAATTGGTGCTTAGGAGATGTTTGTTAAAAAAAATGGATGGGCAAATAGACAAATGGAAGCCTCTGGTGGGTTGAACTTGATAAAGAGGTTTTTTCTTAAAAAAAAAAATCTATTTGATGAAAGTTCAGAGATACACAATTCAGTGAGTGAAATTATGAGTTCTTCTTAGGAACGTCTCAGGGCAAGGAAGACATTGTGTATGGGATCTTGGCTCATGCCTCACTGCCACTCCCTCAAACTTTTGTCTCTTCCCTCTACACCAAAGCATAGTAGCTGCTGAAAGAATACAGTTATGCTCAGGAAGCGTGTATAGACTAGACTCCCCGAAGAGCCAGTGCCTGTGAGCATAAGAAACACAGCCCGGGATTGCAGCACTTGGCAGCCCTGAGCTTTCCATCATTCCTGCCACGTTCGCACACAGTAACTTTCCGTGCCGGCTCTGAGCTGCTACTGGGAGGCGGAGCTCTGGGCTGTCCCCCTCTCCCCAGCAGCCACCAGCGCCAGAGTGCCCCGCAACTGTGCCTTAGGCTAACCCGAAAAGCCACACATCCCAGACCTGGGAGCACTCCAGCTAGCTAAACGAGTTTGTGGCAGAACCTGGTAACTCCCAGGGCCTTTGAACTGGAGTGTGGAGCTTACTGCTTTCCCAAACGCTTCTCCTGGAAGGTACTGTCACCAGCCAGCCCCTTTGTCCCAGCTGCTGCTCCCTCCCAGGTCCACTGCTGGTGCAAGTGTCACAAAACAGACAGTAGTTGAGTTCAGCCTTTATTGAGCAGCTACTCTGTGGCAGGTACTATGCTAGACTTGGATATTACCACGTTACTTAATTTTTATTTTCGTTTAAAAACACATAGCATTTGCTGCCTGCCAGACACTGTTCTAACCACTTTGCACATATGAACTCCTTTGATCCTCATGACAGCCTATGAAGTAGGTTCTATTATGATTTCAATTTTTTGGATGTAGAAACTGAAGCACAGAGAGATTAAGTCACTTAAAGGATGAAGATGGGGTCCCTGTCCTTATTTGAGCTAATACCATGATGTCTTTTTCCCTTTCACATTTTCTATGTTATTTTCACTTACTTTCCATTTGATGGTTATCTCAAAAATATTATTCAGATCCATCTATAAATATGCATTAATACTTCCTGTGCACCAGATATCCTGGGACTCTTGAGAAGTCTAAAGTAGATTCCTCACTCACAGAGTTTGGTTAGTTACACATCTATACTTTAGCAACAAAAGGAGATAGCGAGAGATGATGACCATGGGACCTTCAGGAGTTGAAGGGACGGGAAGAATCTTAGGGTTAGGAGTGGGATTGGGGAAGACATCAGAGAAGGTGGATGGAGCTCTTGGAAAATTGAATAAATGAACAGAGAGAATCAGCCTTGTGGACTACGGTTGTCTGTCCATTGAGGCCTGCAAAAGCAGGCAAAGATGCAGTACACTGTTTGCAGAAAGTGCCTCAAATAATGCCTGTGGTTCTGGATCTTAAAAGCATAAAGCCCCGAAATCTTGAGTGGTTTGGTGGACCTGAAAGCTCCTGAGCCACAGTAAAGTGGTCAAGATGGCTGATCCTCGTGCGATAATACGTTATGACTCATTATGATAAAGTGGCGATACAGAAAATGTGGGGACCAACTTGTAGGCAGAATTCCAGCTTGTATGCAGACAGATTTCGATGCTATGGGATGAGGGGAAGGAGGGAAGCAGCTAATGTGTTTAGTGTTACAGGATTACTACTAAATTTCTCAATTGACTTATATGTTATGATATTCCTATGCAATAAAATGTTCAAAGATTTTAGAAAACAAATCCACATTTCCTCAGCCCTGATGATTATGAACAGACGTAAAAGGCATCATCATGATACATCATCTGTGAATACGGGTTGCCGTATTTGTAGCCCCAAGATAGTCTGTCCCCAGATTGATCAAATGCAGCTGAGATGGCTGCTGACAGTGCATAAAACTAAATCCAATCCTCAATAATAGGAGGAGTCAGAACTTGTCTTTGTCTCCGAAGAAAGATGATCTGTTGAAGAATGTGTGTCAATTTTTGTAATCATTTTGTTACCACAATCATGCTTTAACTCGAAGAAAGCATCACTGAATTCTGGAGTGCACTTTACATTATGAAACATTACAGTAAGCAGCTTATGTCCAACATGATTGCACTTAGAGTTTCGTGAAGCACAAGAAGGGACAATCCATGTAGGATGCATTAGTGTAACTGTGTTTGCCAGGAACAAGTTTTAACCTTTTGCACAGCTGTTGAGGGAGAGGTGCCAGTATTCCCTGTGAGAATACCTGTCAAGTTTGCATTTGAACAGGGAACACCTAGTTTATGTTTTTGAAGACCACTCCCTTTTTAAGCTGAGTACCTTTGGGCATGTGTCAGCAGGAGGTGTTAAGGCAGATGGGAAAAACAAATGCATGAGCTTCAAACCCAGCAGCTTAGCAAGATTTGGAGAAATGGCAAGGCAGGAAAAGTTACAAAGAAATCGCCTATTCCCGTAACATAGAAATGTTGGAAAGTGACATTTGGAGAGTGAGAAGGGGTTTATCTTTAAAAGGTAAAACTCAAAGGAAAGATGACTTTCTCCTATCTTGAAATGAGAAAATACATTCATTTTTCTTTTTGTCATCAAAGTAGAGAGAACATGTTACCTATGTATCCTGCCTCTTATAAAGCTCCTGGAGAGTAAATAGATTTTTTTAAAGTTGTGTTCACATATTTTATAGTGAGTTGAAATTTGGTAGGGGCAACTATAACATGAAGTAGGTATCCTGCCTCCTAATATTTTAATCCAGTCATCCAACATTTGACACATTTTTGGGGCACTGCTGTGTGCCAGGTGCCTGGGGTGCAATACTGAACACAAAGGACAGGCTTCAAGATGTGTGTGTAAGGGATCTGTGTCACCACCTGCTACATGTATCTGTAGGGACTGTGTAGGTAGGCAGAGGTCAGAGAGGAGAGCAGTGTAGTGGAGGCTGTCCCTTGGCCTTGGCCAAAGTTGATTGAATCTTGAATGCTGGTACCCAAGCATTACTCTGTCACTGTTTCTGAGGATGGTGTTACTGTCAGATTCTTCGAGTCCCCAGTCACCTCTGCCCCACCTCCAGAACATAAGAGAAGAAAACCAGCCAAGTTAAGTGCTACTGGCCAAGAAAAGAAAGATACGGGTGACAATTAAAAGAACATCTGTTTAACACCTTATCTGCAGCCTGTAGTAGTCTATTCCTATCTGATAATTAAAAATTGCCCTCGGTTACAAGTCCCATTCACTTCTCTATGACCTCTTAGTTTTAAGAACCAGAGTTTGGCTTGCCAAGAGTACAGCAAACTTCTCGAGCACCTCTTATCCCTAGCTGCCTCTCTGTCTTTCCCCCATACCCACAGCAACACCCTGACATAGCCAGGCCCAGCCTCTGAAACAATCCTGCCCAGACTTTGGCTTAGCAACTATTGTCAAGAACTGGATAAACTGAGGCTTCCTTCCCACCACAGGGCAAATCTGCCCATTGCCAGGTTTGAAGTTCTTAATGAAGACCAGGCTGTGAAGAAGCTCACAGTTTTAGGTTTCTCTCTCTCTCTCCTCTCTCTCTCTCTGTGTATTTTTTCTTTACTCTTTCTTCCTTCCTGATGAATATAGCTCATCATCCACTGTGCTATGAATCTGTAACACACATTGAAATTGGCCAATGACAGTTCTGCAGGCAGTCCCTCTGGGGGAGTCTATGGATAGGATGTTCTCCAAGAGGAATTCTCACTGTCACGTTCTGCCTCTTGAGCAGTTGCTTCCTCAGACCTTGCTGCCTTCAAAACTCAGTACAGAGTTCAGCCTTTGGTCCTGCGTTTCTGTGGTAAAAATAGGGCCCCCAGATTTCAATGGACCAGGTACGATTTCTTTGCCTCAATTAGTGGATAAGCACTTATTGAAGACTGGGGCTGGGTTCTCTCCCTTGTATGAATGATTGATTGATTCAACAAATATGAGCAATAAAATGGCACCTACTGCATACCAGGCACTGTGATGGGCTCTGTGACTTTAACACTGAGCCAGACAGACACACTCCCTGTCCTACTGGGCTCACTAGTAAAGAAAACATATCATCATATCACTCCTGCCTCTGATAAGTTGTGCTAGGATAGAAAGGAGAGAAAGCCTGGGGCTAGTGTGTTGTCGTGGGCTTTTTTGTTTGATTGATTTCAGAAGCAATTCTATATTGTGCAAGTCTTCCCCCAAATGCATTGTCTTTTATATGAATCTTGCCCGTCACAGTAAAAGCATGTACATGAACTCTTCTTCAATGTATTTTCTCTGAGAACTCAACCTATTACTTACAGAGGTAGGTGTGAGGCTGGTCTGAGAACAAGGGGGGTTTTGAGGACCATGGGGTTTCCTACAGCCTTTCCCCTGACTCAGCAAACCTTGCGGCTAGTCGGGCTAAACCTGGATGTACCTCAACCACAGAACGCAGGTGTGGTCAGTCTTATTTGTGCAAAGCACAGGATTACTCGGGGGAAATCAGTTCATTTGTACCTGAGAAACTTTCTTTCCTGAGCTCTTTCCCTGAAATGTAGTTCTGACATGTTTGGGGTCTGTTTCAGTGCCAAGATCCGAATTTCCTAAACCCCGTGACCCCTGGAATTCTTCACAACTTCCCCCAAACACCGCTTTGCTGCCCTTCCCAACTCTTGTTTCTTTCTGAGCCTTCACAAGGACTCAAGGAATATTTTCTAACTTTTGGTTCACAACAGATACCAGTAAAACAACAAACAAATCAAAATTTCTCAATCCTCACCAACCAATGACAGCCCGCGTGCAACTGGGAGGTTGCCTGGCAGGTGTGGGAGACGAGATTTTAATAGACAACAAGGTGAGAGATGAGAGGGCAGACGCATGCGCTGGCATTAGTCTCACACACACTGAAGACGCGTCATAGCACCACCCTGAGCACACACACCCTTATGGGATTTGATCAACACTTTTATGAAATTAACACTGTCAATTCACATGTTCCCTAATTTACCTTGCTCTTGGTTGATCCCCAAACCACAAATACATATGTGGGCGTAAGTTTGTGCATGCATACTTTAAACAGGACATAAAGTGTTCGATATGTGTGAGTGTATATAGGTGGACAAAGTTTGAGGTGTTTTGTAATGCTCTTCACACTGAGTTTTATAAGAGTCCAATAGAGGTGCATTTGCTTCTCCTGGAGCAATAGCACCTTTTGGAGGAACTAAATTCAGCACCCCCCAAATGAGACATGCCCATAACAATAATGCTTATAGGTTGCTCACATGTGAAGAGCAGGGTCACATGGGTGAATGGAGAGTGAGAAGACAGAGTTCTTTTTGAAGCAGCCCTCTCAACCTCCATCCACAGAACTCCACGCAGCTAAGGGATTTCAGGCGGCAGGGCCTCATCAGTCATTCCTTGCTCATTAACAAAAGGACTTGTCATCTGAAGAACTGGTTGCCATGCATTGATTGTTAGGAGTTCAGGACAAACAGGTTTCAGCAGCACACAAAGGTTTTTTGGCAAACAGAGAACATAAACAATTTCCTTATGAGCTGGGCTGGCAGGGAGCAGCTTCCCCGGACCTGGGCTATCGTGAGCTCACATTCTTCCTCCGCCCACTGAAGATTGCTCCCTGTCGGTTTTGCTGGGTAAACTCAAATCCCATTATCAGCCTTCTCCTCCCCGGCTGCTGCTGGAGCCCCCGGTACAGAGTTACCTGCTTAGCAAGCTCCTGATAAGTCCTGGGAGGCCCCATCTCTTGAAACTTTGGGGTGAATCTTCCCTCCCCTTCTCATTTTACACTTGTTGCAAGGTGAGGGTTAGAGATACCGGCTGGGGTGTTATTCTTTCCTATTACTGGTTTCCCAGATAAGATAGGCAAACCTTCGGGACTTAGAAGCAGTCGATCTCAGGGCTCAGTGGAGAACAGAAGCCACCCAGTGCCCCTTTATCTATATCCCCCAACCCCAAGCGTGGTCAGCATGGGCTATTACAGGATTCGAAATACAGGAATCAGAGCCATCAGCTCTGCCAAGTGCACCAGCACTAAGATGAAGAAACACGAGAGAGCATTAGGACTTGGGCAGCTGTGGATAGTGGCAGCTGATCCACCACGAGGTTCTAGGAGGCAGAAAGGGGGCCGTGTGTGGGGTGGTGCTGTTCTGTTTTCCCTGACAGCTCTTCAACCTATAGCTCCCTGAGCAGGCTGTTCTGGTCTCAACTTGAGCACATAAACCGGGATGGAGCCACAGCCGAGAACTTTATTAATTTATGGGAGTTCTTCTCTTTTCTGCTCCCTGTATTGAGAAAAGGTGCGTTATTTGAGAGCTTACTATGTTCTAGGCAGTTCATACGTATGTAAGCATGTCAGTGTCTGTCTGCATGTGCATGTGTATAATCTCATTTAAACCTTATGATAACCGTAAATATTAAGTATCCTATTTCTTGAGAAAACTGAGTTTCAGATGTTAAGCCATTTGCCCAGCACACATGGCTAATGGGTGGCAGAGATGGGTTTGAACCTTATTCTGTCACGCCCTGAAGACCTTGTTCTTTCTCCTGTGCCATGCTGCCCCCTCCCCGCAAGGGTTCATAGAACCAACGCAGAAGCCATGTCTTTATAAGCCAGATTGTCCGTGAACTGCATTCCAGACTCTTGAATGCTTTTCTTGGGATCGTCTCACCAGTGCGCCCTATGAATGCCTCTTTTTCTCAAAAATACACAGGAACAGTCCAAAAGAATCAACCTTAATGCTTTCTCCTACACAACTAGAACCTTCCAGAGGTTGCATTTGTACTGATTTGCCTTGCTGCTCCAACTTCTTTATTTCCATTTAGGGTCTACTATCTCCAGGTCTGCTCCCCTAAGCTGATGGCCCATGCTCCAAAATTGTCCTTCCTTCCTCCTCCCCAGCAGTCAATGCCAATGCTTGCATTTCCTCTGTACGATTAGGAGGAAAGTACTCCGTTAAGCCAACCGGTACTTAGCTTCCTGAGATATTATCTTTTTCAACCGATAGGCTTGGTAGCCTGTCCGCCTAAAAGGATGAATTTCTAATCACACAATTCTCTATTTTCCACTTAAGTGTTCAAATGTCCTATAAGAGTAAAGGATTTTACAAAGGAAAAAAAGTGACCATTTTTTTACTAATCTACCAAAAATATTTCCAGTTTTCCTTTTTTGTTTTTTATCATATACCTATATCATTTTCATGGTTTTGCAATTATGGCATAGACGCAATGTTGTTTTCTTTTTTCTCCACATAATTTCCCCATATCAGATATCAGTTGTTTGTCTGAAAGAAAGGTGACTGAGGTTGCAGCGGCAAATGTATTGTCCCATAAGGCCTTCCCATGAACTATCTACCTGAGATTTTGAGGGTGCCCTTTTACCAAATAGCAAGAAGAAAGTCTTTCTCTTTGACATTTTTTTTTTCAGGTGACTTTGTGGCTGTAATGCTCACACACACACACATACACACACACAGCGATATCAAATTGAGAGATTTTGTGGTTATTTTCTCTTACATATTAGTAATTTTTAGGATTTTCAAAAGAGTTCACAAAGAGATACTCATTTAATGAATGCCAGACATGCCTGGCAACCTGGTGGGCATTTTACAGCAAGTTATTGTATTTAATACATAGAACAACCCCATGGAAAGAAAGGTACTATTACCCTCACAGGTGAGGAAACCGAGGCTCCCAAGGATGAAGCTCCCTGCCCAACTAGCAAGGGACAGGACAAGATTCAAAGCTGGATCTGACTCCAAAGCTCTTTTTAATTTGTCACCAGACTTTCTCTCCTTAGAAAAACCTTCACTCTATAAGGGTTAGTCTACATGTCATTTCCAAGGCACACCACAGAGAATGTAACAAAGAGAGGGAAATAGAGAAGGTTTTATGGTCAAGTGACACCCCTGTATGTTACAGGCACACAGAGATATGAAACAAATGTAAATTTATTCAAATATTATGAGAGAGGCGGTTGTAGTGATACATGTTAACAGGAGACCTATTACTCATAATTGATTTTACTAATATTTTAGCATCTGACCTGTTTCTCTTAATTGAATTGAAATGACTTATGCAACACATTTGTTTTACTGACTTTGGAAAGATATAATCACCTTCACCTACACTTTAAATAGAATTAAAAAAAAAAAAATTCCTGAACAGTGGCCTTAAAGATAAGTTAAAAAATAGAGTTTTCTTCTCTAGGAAATGCCTAGAAAATTGCAGTTATTTTGTTTTAAGGAGGAAAAAAAAGAAAAGGCATTTTGCACAATGATCACTGAGGTCACCCTGAACGAAAATAAAATATGTCCATTAAACCCTTCCCAAGAATCACAGATTGAGTCACTTGGGAAAGTACTAGGAGACTGCTCTGCCCTTTTTAACTTAGTCAAAATTAGTAATTTCAAAGCCCTTAAAATATAAACTAATTTCATGTTTGCAGAAAATACTTTACCCCTGGGACAGAGTAAAACAGAGAGAGAGAAAAAAACAGAGAGAAAGAGATTCTTCTAGGTACAGAGGTGTCTCAGATTTCAGCTTCCGTAAGACAGCAGGCTTGTTCTACCAAACTGCAGAGAATGCCATTCTGCTGGGTTTGCTAATGCCTGGTCTAGCGATATACCAAGAATGACAATTCAGGAACATACCAGGGAATTGTTCGCGAAAGGAGGTAAAAATTACGACTCTAACCTCAGGCTTCAACTGGGCATACATCCACTAGTTTCTGCCTGGGGTTAGTTGAGGCTTGGAGGAACATGCCAAAATGAGGGGAGGTTCATTTTTGTTTTTCAAGTTGGCAGGTCTTGTCTTGGAAAGGAAGCAGAATTGGTATACCAGCTTTAATGGATTATAAGATGATTGGGCATTGGACAAGGGCACAGGGGAAAAAAGGCAAGCAAAAAGAAAAAAATTATTTTTGAGAACTTGCAAAAAATCAGTCTTGCTGGCCAATCCTGGCCCTAGGTTGACATCTGTTGTATGTTAGTTTCAAATGTGTCTGTTTCTTAATACATGATCTCAGAACTTCAGTGATAGCATCCAAGGAAAAATTAGAAAATGAGCTTGAGGAAACATTTCTCTGGGTTCCTTCTCCCTGTGCCCAACAGGGAAAGAGCCGATAGAAGCCCTGCCTAGTCTAACTTGAGGCCACCCATTGGCTGGTAGGACTAGGATGAAACATCAGCACCTTTAATGTGGGGTTGAAAAACGGAATGCCAGGAAGTTAAAAGGACTTAGGGGAAAATGTCCTTTGGCCTTCCGCTGCGTGACAGGATTCTGAAGTGGCAGCTAGTGAGCAGAGTAGACTCAGTTAGTCCAGTCAGAGGAAAAAAGCAGCAAAACCAGAGGACCAACATCAGTAATATCTTTGAGTGCAGTGATGAAAGAGTGAGGATGGCTCTGCCAGAAAGGCGGGTCTCTCCATCAGGTTTCCCAAAGCAGCTTGTGTCTAGGGCCAGCTCTCGGAGGAAAGGAGCCCTGCCTATTGATGGGAATTTATTGAGCACCTACTAGGTGCTAAGAGTTCTCTAGATTCCTCGTGCAAAGAAGACTCCACCTTTTTTTGCAAAACTCAAGATTATTTGAGGTAAAGATAGATGTTGATTTTGTTTTCTACCAGGACAAAGAAAATGCAGAACAGAATTATTAAAAAGATGCATTTTCATATCGCTAGAAAACTCGTAGTACATAAACACAGAAGACTTTAAGGAAGGTTAAAGCTATGGCAAATCGAATCCCTTTTTCATTCGACTCATGTCCTATTCTGGGGCTGATTCAGTCCTGGAAACATGGTAGGATATGAAATGAACAACCAAGGGTTAGAGACAGAAGATACTGAAACAAGGGTCTAGTCACTCCTGCTACGGAGGTTCCCTTGGAGATCTTCTGAGGTCTGAGAGACTGAACCCATTCAAGAGGAAAGAATTTTCCATTCCCCACTGTCTATGTAATAATACCCATCCTGGCAAAGTGAAGATAATTGAGTGGGAATAGAAATTTTATTTACCTCCAAATGCAAATTCCCTTTAACTTGTCCCTACTTAGAATACGTTCTTTCTCCCTTTGTTTGAAATTAAGAAAGACCACTGGCCCGTACACTTTAGGTGACATGACTTCTTAGCTTTATCTACTACGAACTTGTTATTATCTTCTGATTTTTCTACCTTGCACAAACCAAAACACTGTCAGTCCTGAGGAGTTATCGACAATGATCTGCATGAAAACAGAATCATTTTCTAAAGTCTCTATATTTTATCTCCACAATGCAATTTATCCACATGACACTTGAATGAAATTCAAAGTTTTTATTTGGATGGTTGCCCTGGATTGGACACTGTCCTAAAGAGACTCTCTGATCCTTTCGTGTTTTGTTTTGTTTTGTTTTCTTCTCTCCCTCTCTCTCTCTCTGATCTCAGTGTTATTGCTCAATTGTGCTGTTTCTATCACTGCCTACTTAGTAACAGCAATGGGGAACGAGCCTGAAAAGTGATCACCTATCATATATACATATATATTTTTCTTCTGCTGGTCTCATAGAAAACTACCAGTCATTTATTTCATCTCACTTATTGTCGATCAGTCCTGCATTTTTTCACCTCCTTACCATGATTTTCTTTGTGCTGTGGTTCCCAGCCACAGCCCGCTTCCTGCTGAATTAAACTGCAACCCAGACAAAACCAAAGAGCACATCTCTCCCAAAGTTCACTCAGAAGGTCACCCCTGGTGAGATGGACATTGCAGATGTGCTAGAAAGATTAGAGGCTGCTTTGATGAAACCTGCGTCTGTTCTTTGCTCCTGGTCCTCAGAGTGGAAGATCGGATGGATTGCCATTGCCTTGCATTATTTAAGACTTTTGATGAGCACCTCCCATCAAAATTCCCCACAGACCCTGGACTGTGTGTGTGTGTGTGTGTGTGTGTGTGTGTGACTTACACGACACTTTAGAATGATTGAGATGTTCAAAAGGACATTGCCACGTGAGCTCTTTGCAGGGCTCACATTCCATTAGGTTGCCCTTCCTTAAGGTCTCTTGGTGGCCCTTCTGTTCTATTTGATGGCAATTTCTGTTCATTCCAGATTGTATTAAATCTCTTTAGCAGCTTCAAACGGCTCTCTCGAGCTGCAATTTTAGCATGTGGGTGCTCATCACATCAGTCCTTGGACTTTTGTTATTTTTTCACGCCTTTGATGGTTTTCCTCCCTGCTTCTGTTTTCATTGGCTCCCACTTTCATCTCCACTGTCTGTTCTGCAATGGTGCTATCTATTCATTCGACAGAGTCCAGCCATTCAGCCCTCTGAAGAACAGGCCATTCCCTCACTTCTCTGTCCCCACTGTCTCAGTGGGTAGTCCATGATTTGTGCCTTTCATCAGGCAACCGTGGAGACCCCTCTTTGGGCAACCACTTTGGTGATAGGATGAGGATTCGTGTATCATGATTTCATTTTTATCAACCTGTTCTGTGTCTTCCCGTTTTGGGTTGAGATGCGGCGGCTTCTGTTATGGCAGGTATTTTTATAAATGGCTTTGTCTGTGATCATTGCGAATGATGAAAGGTAGGCCACCTCATTTCCATCTTATGGACTTTCCACAGATATATATTTATTGTCTCTTCCTAGAGTGTGACCAAATGATCAGAACATGGAGCAGGTATGAGACACTGAGGATTTTATTCCTGGGTCTGTCATTCTCTATACCTGAGACTTTATGTAAAAGTCATTTAACCCTAAGGCTGCCACGTTTCTGTTCCCTCTAAAATCCTTGCCATGAATGTTCCATGTTATTTTGCCTAATTAAGTATCTCACGTTTTAATTCAAAAGCCCTAGTACCTAATCATGGTTCTTTTCTAAATTAATTCAGCATTCCATACCAAGCAAATGGTGTTAAGAGCAACTATTTGGAGCAGAGATGCCAAATGATAATCCCTTAAGTGTGGAAGGAGGTCAGTTTTAGATTTAATCATAGGAACTCCTCCTTTCTGCTATTGGTAAGCAAATATGAATCAGCCTGCCTAGACCTCCCCACCATGTGAATGGATGACATATTAAAATGTACAAGAAAGATTTAATGAAATTAATGAAATACTGGGCCATAAAAATGAAGAGACATAACTGCAAGTATATTCTTAACTTCTAAGGTCAATGTCATGATAGACCCCGGGGCCCTTTGTAAACTGTGTGTGTTTCTCGGTCACACAGAAAGGACCAGAGACTGTAAAACCCCCATCAAATGACCAGGCTTGGTATATGCTCAACATCATATGATCCGGTTTACTGTAGATTGTCATGAGGCCTGATTTATTGCAATGTGTTTGGTGATTTATTGGTGGCATGTTGTTGAAGAGTCATGTAAATGATCTCTTGTGGCAGGAATGATTAGATAATATAAAAAATGTATGAACAGAAAGAAAGATAGAAGTGGTGACAAAAAAATCTTCTGAAGGAGAAGTAAAAAACAGCCTCCTGTTTCCTTTTCAAAGTCCTACCATGGAAAACTTTCCTTACACTTGCCAACCTGTGTTTCTCAAAATATAAATTCTTCAGGAACAGGAAATCAGTTTTCAATACTTAGCATGTTGCAACATGTAGTGAGCACTAGGGTGGGAGTCAGAAACCCCTGTTCAAGCCCCAGCTCTGCCATCAGCGGTGTGATCCTCTGAGCCAGAGGCCTCTCTGAGCTTCACTTACCCCATCTGTGAGTGGGAATGATTCCTGCCTGCCAGATTTTTGGCCATTTGTTTAAGTGTCAAACTTAGCCTTTCAGCTGCATTCTCATTAACAACAACATAATGATAATAACAACAAAATGTAAAAGCAACTTGGAGGTGGCCATGGTGACTTTAATGCAAAAAGTATTATTCTGCATCCAGGACAATATGTGGAGTGAAAGAGACAGAACACCCAAAAGCATCTGATCTCCACGTCCATGTCCAGGACATTCTCAGCAATAACGTCCCTTTCCTCCGTCTATGCGGGAGCCGAGAAAATTTAGCTCAGGACCCTCAGCTCCTGCCATTGTAGAGTCTGTACAATGTGTATCTAGCCTGGCAGGTGGAGAGGCAGCAGTTTCCATGCCTCTAACAAATTAACTAGTTTTCACGGATGTTTTGCAGCTGCCTTGGAAACGGGCTAGCAGTTTTGAAAAAGAATTGTTGCAGCCATGATAAAGGTATCGGTATCATGTGTGTGCATGGATAAAGCGTACTTTTCAAAACCTGTCACTTCACCTGCACTGAATAGAAACAACGCCAAGTTGTGTCTATGGCTTTCTTCTTTTTTTCCCCATTGAACTTGCTTTAACTGCTAATCTTTCTTTCTCCAGAATTCTGGCAGGTTAAACATTATTGTATAAATAGCATCTGCAACAAATACCTTCACAGAATGATATATATTTAAACTTGAGACCTGAACACTCATCATTCAAGTAAATATTTACAAAAACATTCTAGCTTTAAATAGGGGGAATGGGTTGTGTTTAAAGAGTTTTTACTTTATTGATATTTGGCTAATATTAGAATTAAATAAAATATCTGTGTAGAATGCAGGTGGCCTCCTATGGAACACTCTTTATTTTTCCAGTGTGCTTCAGAACATAGCTTACTGAAACAGGAACACCTAAGTCCTTGAGTGTAAGGTCTTACATAGTTAGGGTTATTATTTTAGGTATGTATACCATGTCACACATTCAAGGCATTATCAGAAAATGAGGTACATCATAAAAAAGTTAATTTTCTGCAGCATGTTTCTATAAGTGCCTAAACTATATCACTTTATAGGGGGAAAGGGAGCTTTTAAAATATATTATGTAAGTCCCTATCTTCTTAGAATTCGTGGGTTAATACGTCCTTCGTGATTCAAAGTCATTATAACCATTCATTATGATGGTGTGTACAGTATGCTGTAATACAGGATGCACTCAGAAACTCGGCAGGTGCGGTTGGCTCTTTGCCCCTATGCTAAATGGCTCCATGCTGCCTTACTTTTTGAGTTCTTATGTCTAACTTTTTATCATTTTTAAAAATCTCTTCCTTCAATATTTATTGTCTGTCTTCCCGCCTATGAGCACAAGTCTCTGTTGTGCTTCTGAAATATCTCCTGTATACTGGAAGTTCAGATATCAAGGTTGTCAGAATTATGTCTTACACGAGAGAAAAGAGCCTCAGAGTAAATATCGAAGGGATGCTTTTTAAAGCACATATACAAACTTTGGTTCTTGGAGTTTTAGTGGTATCTTTGCTGATCTTTCTTTCTTTCTTTTCTTTTTTCTTTTCTGTTTTTTCGGCTTCTATCTTCCATCTCACAAGGCTTTCATGTGAGAGATGTCTGATTGAAAAGTATGATAGCAATTGTTTATACTTCTCTGATAGCAGTTCTAAATTAGTATTTCTTTAGATAACCACTTGCCTTACTGGAAACTGCGTACCTTCTACTAGTGTTAGTTACAATTTTTGGTGCACATTCAAGAATAGGACTTTTTCCTTTTAACTATCTTTTTCAAACATTTCACGTAGTGCCTCACCCAAAGTCTGCTCTGAGAAAATATATGATGATTAACTGAGATTTAAAAATAATTATCACACACAAGCTACATACAAATGAAACTTTCTACAAAGTACACTGGTCTTTCATGTTCTAGAAAATGCTTCTGTGCTTCTCACATCTTGGTTTAAAAAAAAAAAAAAACAAGAAAGACCAAGTTGAGCATAAATGATAAAAATAATTTGTAAGGGAGCTGAAAATAGAACTCTTCGTAGATATCAATTCCAAGTACATTGCAGCTTTCCTATGGGATTATTTTGTTGCTGGAAGAATTTGTAGCTCATAATTAGGAGCCCTTTATTCATTCATTCGTTCCAACAATAGCATTTACCGAATGCTCGCTGGGCCCCACCAGGGATGCACAGGCATATCAGACACAATCTCAGGAAACAGACATTTTGGCCAGAATTTGAAGGTTGCTGTGAGTCAGAGCCCAGCTGCCATATGTTAGAAACATTCCTCCAGTTAAAACTGAAAGCTTTAAAGTGAAGCTTAACTTGTTTTTTCAAGCTAGCCTTGATTCAATTAGAACAATCCCAAATATTTCATGTTCTGGGAAGAAATCTGGAGAAGTGGTGTCATAATGTTTTCCTGTTCACTGACAAGTCATTCAGTAGCCCTGTCCAAGATCATTTAAAATAGCCTGGGAATAATCCGAAGTGATGTGCCTCTGCGGAAAACACTTGGAGGATGCCTGTCGGCAAATGATGTTTTAAACCGTGGGTTTGATTTAGAACCGTTGTCAGGTTCCTAATGACAATTTATATGTTTTAAAAATGTCGTCTCCAGAAAAGTTAATATAAATGTAAGTTAGGAAACAATGAAAGTTTCGTATAATACAGTCATGATTGATTCTGTGGTTTTACTTATCTGTTCTGCTTTGTAATCAAATATACAAACTTTCCATCTCTCCCTCCCTGCTATTAGCTTGCTTTGTCAGTGAGTCATCATGTTTTGCTTCTATTAAAGACCAATAATCTTAAATCGTGTCATTAATCATATCTGATCATCGTAATTTTGTAAGAAAATCATTTGTATAAATTTTGAGTGAAGTAACCTTATGCATTGTTTATGTAGTTTCTTTCCACTATACTTTAACATTTAGATTACGTTGTTAGCCTTAGTTATATGCGGGAAGATTGACATCGTTTTATAAAAATTATTGGTTTTTATTGCCTTGAAATCTGAAGGGATACAGTAGGTTTTTGTAAGAAAGCATTTCAGACAGAATCATAATAAGCTTCTTAACTAAATGTCCTTGTTTGTCTAGGAGTGTTTGAAAGAAAAAAAAAAATCTTGTTTCCAGAGAGTACAAACTCTAACTACACTACTGAAGAATTGCATTTAAACATTCAGGATTTTTTTTTGAAATGGAGTAGACAAATTATCAGTTTTTATGGTGACATGTACATAGTATATAGTGTGTGGAACCTTTGAGCCTGAAGAACATAGCTAGGTTGACAGAATCACAAAAGATCTACTTCTAAAGTGAAAAATTCTCTTAATTATTTGGGTGCTCTGAGTATATATAATGCCAAATACATGGAGAGTTAGCACTATCTGTATGTCCAAATAAACTTACTATTCACACTGTTTGTTAGTACATTTTATATTGCTCATACAGTTATAAATGTCTAGTGGTAGGTCATAAACCACTCCAATCCAGTGATTATTGAGTATCAACAGTGTGCCAGATACTAATGGTTTTCATTTTTATTGCCTGACTTTTAAGATCTTAAAAACATCTATAAAGATAGGTGTTAGCTTTTCGGTTGTACAGGAGAGGAAATTGAAGCTCAAAGAATATAAGTAACTTGTCACCAATCACAAAGCCACTGTTGGAACCAGAATGGAAAACCAGATTTTCCAACTCCAATTCCAGTGCTTTTTCTTCCATATATGCTACTTCCAAAGAAGTATTCACTGATTCAACAAATATTTACTCAACATCTATGTATGCCAGGCACTATGGTAAGCCTTAATGACATAAGGAATACAATGGTGAATAGGCAGGTATGTTTCCTGACTCTAGTGTGCAGGGTCTAAAGAAGGCGGCAGAAAAGATAACAAATGATTTGAAAAGAGGGTGACGAATCAGGTTTACAAAAAGAGAAGAACAAGATGTCTACAGGGCAGTGACATTTAAACTTAGACCATAGAATGGCAAAAATAAGCAGATAAACAAGGTCAGTCCATTCGCCTTACTGGAGGATTTTGTGTTTACAAATTTGCATACTCACTAAAATTTATTTATAACCCCAGAATCAACACTGGCTATGCGGTCATTGGCAGACAAGTATGTGCACACAGCGTCCTAGAACAGGTTCCCCACTGAGGTCCATTGAGGTGATGTTCTGCCCTCTTGTTTCAGTTGTCATATTATAAACAGGTGTCCTTTTTAAAGTCTATTCAATGCCATATTTTTCTAATATTCGTGCTTTTTTTTTTTTTTTTTTTTTTTTTGAGACAGAGTCTCACTCTGTCACCCAGGCTGGAGTGCAGTGGTGTGATCTCAGCTCACTGCAAGCTCCGCCTCCCGGGTTCAAGCGATTCTCCTGCCGCAGCCTCCCGAGTAGCTGGGATTACAGGCGCACACCACCAAGCCCGGCTAATTTTTTTGTATTTTCAGTAGAGATGGGGTTTCACCATGTTGGCCAGGCTGGTCTCAAACTCCCGACCTCAGGTGATCCACCCACCTAAGCCTCCCAAAGTACTGAGATTACAGGCGTGAGCCACCATGCCCCACCCTGTTTGTGTTTTTGGTTGGTAGTCTCACTGTTTAAAATGATCCCCAAGCAGAGTGCTTGCTGAAGTGCTGTCTAGTGTTCAAGCGCGAGAAGATTGTGATGTGTCTTAATGGAGACAATGTGTTACATAAGCTTTCTCTAGCCATGAGTTATAACACATTGGCTGCCAGTGCAGTGTTACTGAATCAACAATACATACTAAATAAGATGTCTTTAAATGGAAATACACATAAAACAAAGTTATATATTGATTGGTTGACCAAAAAGTTATGAGCACAGGCTCACAGAAACTTAACCCTGTATTTCCTCTAGGAGGAATAATTTTGTCTTTTAAAATTCAGTGTTCGTGGCAACTTTATAGAACTCAACTATTTTGAAGAACCAAAAATCAACAATGAATGGATAAATATTCAACACCACCACATGCTGGAGAGGATATGGAGCAACTGGAACTCTCATACATTGCTGATAGGAATGCAAAATGGCACAGCTACTCTGGAAACCATCAAGCATTTAGTATAATTAAATGTATACATCCACCCCATAGGATCTAACAGTCCCATTCCTAGGTATTTACCAATATAAATGTAAATGTAGGTTCATACCACCACCTGTACCATGAATATTTATACCAGCTTTATTTTTGATTGCCATAAAATGGAAACAACCCGACTGTCCTTCAGTTGGGGAATGAATAAACAAACTCTGGAATGGAATATTACTCAACAATAAAACGGAGCAAATTATTGTACTCAACAACACGGGATGAATCTCAAATGCTTTATGCTGAGTGGAAGAAACCAGTCAACAGGCTCCATAATATACTATTCCACTGAAATAATATTCTTTAAAGGCAAAGCTGTAGGGACAGAAAACATCTCTGGTTGCCAGGATTTGGGGTGGAGGGTTGGCTGTAAAGGGGTACAGAGCAATATTGGGGGAGAGAGGATAGAACTGTTCTGTGTCTTGATTGTGTTGGTGGTTACACAATTCAATGCCTTAGTCAAAACTCAAAGACCTGTATCCTAAAAAGGGGGAGTTTTCCAATATGTAAATTATGTTTTAATAAGATTAAAAAACTGAGATCTGAAAGACGAATCAAAGTGCAATTCTTCTAGTTTGACACGGTGAAATCAGAAAATACCATTAAAATAGAGAGCACCCTATATGTTTTACAGTAGTTCTAGTTGATAAAATACTGTTAGTGTAAAATAACCACTATGTAGTAATTTACATTATACTGCAAATTGAGCAGCGATCTCTCTGAACATATAAAACATGTTTTCTTTTCCCTTGTTTTGTTGTGCCTAAATCTAACATGGTGACAGGAAACAGTTTCTTACTGCTTTTTTGACAAGTGCTAAAATCTGCAAATCATAATATGATTCCGATATATGCATTATTCATAAGAGGACAAAACTTTTGTTTGATTTGGATTACGCAGTTAAATGGCAGTTGACCTTGGGATAATATAACAAACATGACAACAGAGCAAATATGATAATATCACTTATCTTGCTTGTATATGATTATTTAATGATAGGCAACTGTCAGAAACAGAAAGTTTAACTGTTCGTGTTCTTGGACACAGAGAGACTTACCATATGCCCTCTTTGAGTGTCTTGAACTCTGACATTTCCCTTTTTTATTCTTCCTTGTTTATAATGGCCTTGCTACATCACCTCTGTTATATTTCAAGGAGCAAAGATGTTGTAAATCAAATCACCATTGCATTCTGGTTTATGAAAGTCAGTTTCACCATATAACATGTACCTAACCTTTGAAATAATGGGCGAGTCGGGCTTTCTGAGACTATTACTGTACTTAAGGCTTTACAACAAATTCAATAATGCATATCAGGAGTTTCTCAATAATGTATACTGTAGCTAACACAAACTCTTTCTCACTTGTATTATATTTTGAAAATTTTTTACCTATGTTTTACTTAACATGTGTTGTCAAAACATCCCAAGGCTATGTATGTACTGTGTTCTTTTATAACTAACAAGACTATGCATCCTACAGTCACTTAATAAACGTAGACAACAGTTTATCAAAGTACATTGAAAATAAATGGCTCTGCTTAAGATTATTGTGCTATCAAAGCCATTTGTTGGGTGATTAAAGTAGGTGAACAAATTGCTATATTATATATGTTGCAAAAACGATGAAAAGAGCAGCAGTGAAACAATTTGGAAAAGTAAAAACAGTAAATATATCTTGTGCTTTTTCTGTAGAATATTGTGAACTATGAAATCGTTATATTTTACCTTTTTAACAGATGTTATTTGTTTGGAGTCTTTTAGGGATGTCAGCTTTGGTTTGTGTATTTTTTAGTTTCCTTGTAATCCTATCTAACATCCATTAACAACATTTAGAGTTGTTTGATTATTCCAAAATACAAAATAAACTTCCCTCAAGAGTTAATTTAGTATGTAGCAAGTGTTTCTGAAATGTACAAATGGCAACATTGTTTTCCAACAGGATAATTACAACCATGTACAGTATGTTTCCTCATTAGTAGTAATTAAATAATTTACTAAATTGTGCAATAATTCATAATGACACATGCTAACCTTGCTCAATTACAGAAGCCAGTGATAAAAGAATTTCTCGCACACATGCCTAGATGTTATTAGGGTAGTACTTTTTGATTTCTGGAGAAGTCAGCTTGCTATTTTCAAAATACTAAGTAGTGCTGAATTGAAGGAAAAAATAATTCAACTTCTGAGAGTTGCAGCATAATGTTTACAAGTGCACATGCTAGAATCAGTGTACATGGATTTTTTCTTATGGTTCCACCAGTTATTGGCCCTGTCCTCCTGGACAAGTCACTTAATTTCTCTGTGCCCCAGTTTCCTCATCTGTAAAATGAATGTAATAAAAGTACAGAATGTTTTTCAGTAAATGAAATGATTTTTTAAAAGAGCATAAAATCAATGCTTGCCACGCAGGAAGTTCCAAGGAATGGTTAACCAGAAGGAGAGGTAGTAGCAGCAACAGTAACGGTATTATACAATGATTGGAAAGCCATTTTGATTTCACAAAATTATTTTTGGGGACACAAGGCTTCACTAGATGCTAAAAATCTAACATGAATTTTGGAACTTCTGACTGGAATGCCTAATTTAATCTACCTTTATCTTACAAAATGTAGGAAGAGTTTTTAAGAGAAGATTGATTTTTTAAAATGTGGATCTAATATACTGAGAAAATTTTAACCTTTTTTATTAAAATGAAAAATACCCAAATCTATTCTTGTTTTAGCGCTCACAACAGACTGCCACAGTGTAGGACTGGACATAAATAATAGATGGACTTCTGAGAGCAGAGAATAGACTTCTGATCAGACACTGTCAGCCCAGATGAATCCCATCCTATAAACTGGAGCTTAAATGTGAGCATCGAAACCACTATTGACATGTGACACAACTGTCTGAAATGTCAATAGTTATAAAATGAGTATTTCATAATGCAGAATAATTGATTACTTTGCTTGACTGAACAGGAACATATTTTCCCTGTGAAAGCAAAATAATGCCAGCATTTGCTCCTGGAACACTCCTAGCCGCGAGATTCGGATTTCCCAATGAGGCCCACGTTACTCTGCAGTCCTTGATCATGCATGACAAAAATAGGGAAAACCATCTGTAACCGCTTATCTTTTCTCCATTATTTGAAAATATATTTTTAAGATAGTTCTTTAAAAAATAAAATATGGCCTATATATGAAGCATCTATATTAATAGAACTGTCTCAGATAATTTTCAGAACTGAAATGGATGAGATACAAAATCAAATAACATTCCATTTATCTTGTTCATCCTAAAATGCTCTGCTTAGCTTTTCACTCTGATGAAATAACATCCATTTCCAGTTTTATTCTTCCTCGGTGTGCTGTGATGTGGAACTCTTTTGCTCTGTGTGTTTTATTAAGTGTAATTTAACTTTATGACTATCAAACCAACTATTAATCCTTACAATAAGACTCTGAAATAGGCAAGCTGCAAAGAGATTTATTTTCTGAAGCACAATTCCCTTCTTCTACCTCCAATTATTTTTTCAAAAATCATTCTCTGAAAGTGCATAGTTTGCAGAGCTCTGTACTGGGCACTGTGAGGGAAGGCAGAAGAAATAGCTACAACCTACGTTTTGGGCTTTCTCCCCTTCTTATCTGTATTTTATCTACGGTAAATGCTCACTATTCGTTTCCTTTAGTGAGAAATGCATTTTCTGTCTCTGCACTTTTACAACTGTGTTCTTTTCTTTTCTTTACTTTTTTAAGACAGAGTCTTGCTCTGTCGCCCAGGCTGGAGTGCAGTGGAATGATCTCGGCTCACTGCAGCCTCTGCCTCCCAGATTCAAGTGGTCCTCTTGCCTCAGCCTCCCGAGTAGCTGAGATTACAGGCACCTGCCACCACACCCAGCTAAGTTTTGTATTTTTGGTAGAGATGGGGTTTCGCCGTGTTGACCAGGCTGGTCTCACACTCCTGACCTCAGGTGATCTGCCCACCTTGGCCTCCGAAAGTGCTGGGATTACAGGCACGAGCCACAGCACCCAGCCTGTACTTTTACAACTGTGTTCTATCCTCCTTTTGAGAGGCTCTTCATTTTTACTTCTATCCACCAAGATGTGATTTGGCCTTCAAGGTCTAACTCAAATCTCCTTCATGAAGTTCCTCTTCTCTTAAAGTTTCAGATGAACCCTGCACACAGTAACCACTCTTATTCTTGACTTACATAGTACTTTATTTCTGGAACACTTCGAGTATGTGCCACACATTCGGCCTTACATTATAAGCACTGCATTTATTTTCCTACTAGATTGCAAGCTCCTTGAAGGATAGACTGATGTCTTGATCTTTGTCCTTTCCTCTTGACATACTAGCACAGTGTAATGCACACAGAAGGTGTTTAGTCATTGCTCATTGGATGGGAACTTCATCTCCTATAGGAAATAAGACACAAAAAGTCTGCCAGACCACAGGGCCTCTTAGGCCAATGGGCAATTTAATTCTTATCCATCTTTGTGTCCTCAATACTTAGCAGGTGCTTAATAAATACAGTTGATCCCTGAACAACGTAGGGGTTAAAAGTGCTGACCCCCTTATAGTAAAAAAATCTGCATATAACTTTTGAATCCCCCAAAACTTAACTACTAATAGCCTACTCTTGACTAGAAGCATTGCCAATAAAATAGGCAATCAATTAACATATATTTTGTATGTTGTATGTATTATATATTGTATTCTTACAATAAAGTAACATAGAAAAAATAAAATGTGATTAAGAAAATCGTAAGGAAGAGAAATCATGCTTACTATTCATTTAAGTGGAAGTGGATTGTCATAAAGATCTTCATCCTCATCGTCTTCACGGTGAGTAGGCTGAGGAGGAAGAAAGGGTTAGTCTTACTGTCTCAGGGGTGGCAGAAGTGGAAGAAAATTCTTATATAAGTGAACCTACACATGTCAAATCAGTGTTGTTCAAGGGTCCACTATACTTGTTTCACATACACCACACACACACACGAGTTTCAAAATTGTAGAACGCTCAGCAAAAGTGCATGCTGAGAAACATTTCAACAAATTGTGATTAACGGTCAACGTTTTATGTCAGGCACAGGCTCTGTGTGTATAACAATGTAGGGGCTGATGGCGTGGTGATGGCACTTCCACTGAAAGATACCACTTTTTCCTTTCTGTATATTGTTTAATCCTCCTAGTGACCCTACAAGGCTCTACCCTCCTTATTTGACATATGGTGAAACAAAGGTTTGCTCAAGCTCATACAGCTAGTGAGTGGGATGTAGGTTGGTTTTGAGCCCAACTTCATCCAATGCCAAAGCTCATTCCACCGTACCATGGAGTTCAAGCAAACAAAGAAGGCTTCTTGGAGAAGTAAGCAAACATGGCACAGTACAGAGAAAGGGAAGAAAGTGTCCCTGCAAAGTGGATGGAGAGTAATTCTGAAAGCAGTCACAGAATGTTCGAGTTGTAGGGGCCCGTTGCAGTCAGTTCCTACTCCATCAGGCTACAGTTGAGGAGCCTGATGTCCTCAAAGGTAAAATGGCTTGCCTGATGTGATGTAGAAAGCTAATGACAAGTGTGAAACTATCCTGGACCCAGGATTCCAGATTCTGAGTTCACTTGTATTTCTTGTGTTCGCTTACCTATATATATATATATTTTCCTGAATGGCCTGTTCCACTGCCAGGTATAGGAATGGGGTGAGGGCACAACATGGGGACATAAAGGAATGGAGGTATCTCTTGGCCTTGGTTTGCATTTCTCCCCTTCCTGCCTTGGCTGGTGTGTGTGTAGTGAGGCACCTGCCACCTACCTATTCTGTGGCGGTTGCTCAGCTCTGTATGCCTGTGAACTTTACCCTTTTCCTTACTGTGATGATTACAAAACATAAGCCAGTCCTCTGAATTTCCTAATTGGTGGATGAAATATATGGTTCCAGAAACCCCAGAAGCCCTGCACCATTGTCTCCATTCAGTCACATCTTTCACCTCCAACATCCCATTACACTAATAGCCACACTAATGATTTGCAGTCATCTATCAACTGTTAGTGAGTGGCAGAGTGCTGTGCAAACATCTTTTCAATGGGCAACCAGACACGGTACACCTTTAGGAATGTTCAGACCAACTCATGGAACTCTACAGTTTTCAGAGCACAGGTCAGCTGATTTGTTGTGACCTTCTCAAAATCAGAGCTACTGTCTTATTCTTGTTCGATTCTCCATCACAGTGTCAGTATAATACCTACTCAGTAAGTATGGCTGATTATGAGAAATACGTGTGGGGGGGTGGGTGTGAGTGTGTAAAATTGTGGGTGTCTCTTTGCCACCCAAATGTAGTTTATTTCACCCATATTTCATGGACTATGCATATGTATACATTCATGCACATTTCAATCTACATCTATATTTGTTTCAAAATCATGAAAAAGGCAGATAAACCACATTAATCCACTTGTCCCCTCCCTCTTTACACTCATAAATAGCAGAGCTCCTTGTCTTACTGTTGGCTTCTGGGTCTCACCAGTATTACTCCATTTGTAAGTGTTCCTTTATGAGAAACTGGCTCCTTCTGGACTCCAGTTTAAGTAAAGCTGTGATCTCTTCTAGGTTAGTTTGTGACATGTCCATAGCTTCCCAAGTATCCTTGCTTTACAACTCTCTGGGTCTGACCCTATTTGGTTTATGGGAAACCTGGTCCCCTGGCTCTGTGTCAACCAGAATGGCTCAACTCCTAAAGGTCACAGTGCAGTGGTGGCTAAGGACTCCATTGAATCAAGCTGCCTAGGACCACATTAACCTTTCACTGATCCCTTTCTTGTTTAGCTATAAGGAAATTAATTGAATGAGCAAGCAGACGCACACTGGAGAGAGAGACGCAGGGCCTGGGTGAGACAAAACCAAAATGCTATGCCTCACATGCATCAGCAAACTTTGAAATCACCTTTGTCCTAGGAGCCACTTGCAGATTCGTGATAAATTTGCCAGTCCACTGGTTTGTCATTCTCCCCAGCAGCATTATATCTATGATTTGGGGTGGCAAATTATGAGATCAGAACTTGTGTGGTGAAAAACAAAATATACTCTTATGAAGTCAAGTATCGTTTAGTTAACCTGTAACATAGGAAGATTGGCACCAATTTACTAATAATACTCCAGTCTAGACTCCTACAAAAATGTACCAGTCTTTTCCCCGAGGTGTTTTTGGGAACAACCTGGCATTAGAAGTGTCTCTCTACTTTCTCGCTAAATGACAGATTGAATGTGGAACCCAGCACACAGGAACACCACGTGGGGCTATGACCATCCTGGGAGACTGAGATGAGTTACATCTGTTTATAAGTATGTTGTATGCCTTCTTTTTCTAAGATGAGCCAACAGAAACCTTTGAGCTGCAAATTAATATATAACAAACTCCCATTCCTGGTAAAGAAGTCCCATTCTGTTTAATTATCTTCATGTAAGCAATATTTACTTTTTTTTTTTTTCAGAACACTTGGTAAAAAGAAAAAGAATATATTCCTTAGCACGGCGTTCTCCCTTACTCATAAGCATTTGTTTAATAAAATCCAGACAATTATTCCTACCTATTTATTGCATTTTAATGTTTTATTGTATTTCTACAATTGTATACTTTTTTTTTTCCTTGAGACAGATTCTTGCTCTGTCACCCAGGCTAGAGTGCAGTGGTGTGATCTTGGCTCACTGCAACCTCAACCTCCTGGGTTCAAGCAATTCCTATGCCTCAGCCTCGCCAGTAGTAGCTAGGATTACAGGCATGCACCACCACGCCTGGCTAATTTTTGTGTTTTTGTAGAGATGGGGTTTCACCATGTTGCCCAGGCTGGTCTTGAACTCCTGACCTCAAGTGATCCACCCGCCTTGACCTCTCAAAGTGCTGGTATTACAGGCGTGAGCCACCATGCCCGCCTTTTACATGATTGTATTTTAATATACAGTGGATAAAAGTTTGTACTAAAATGTATCATTTATGGCTCCAATTTGGTATTACTGCAGGGAGATGTCCCTTCAGTATGGCAGATGGTCCCTTTTACTCCTGATTGATCTGTTTGGTTGGGACCTTATAATGTCATAGAAAATGTGCATTTTGAGTGGTTAAAAAAAAAAGTCTCTAGTTTTTACTCTCAAAGAGCTTTGTGTTAAGATAAAGAACAGTAATATAACCTGGGTTAAAAGCTGAAGACATTTAATAGAGGCATGTATTACAAATAGCATCTAGCTACATTGGAAGGTTAGGACTTCGTATCTCAAATTCTGTTGCTCATTAGTTGTAGGAAGTGAATGAAATACATCACTAAAGGGCAAGGTCAGTATTACATTATTCTGGAAATGTCTTTGTTGAATAAATGTGTAAATATTTCAGATAAGTACTTGAGATTATATTTCTATTGGGGACATATCTATAGAATGAATGATTCTACTTGTAACTACAGGAGCAGATGTCACATTACATGTTGTTCCCAATGACTGATTTCATTTGAAATGATCTGGAAATAAATACTGATTACTAGTGATGTCAGACTATTCACCTTGGAGTCAGATGTCTGACAGGCAGGCTAGAGCTAACAGATTTGGTTATTTTGAAAACATTGTTTTCTAAAGCAGGATACTGTTTTAAAGTAGCATTGTGAATTCTCGGAGTTGTATATCTGGGTTCATTTGCATTGAGTATGGAAGAACATACTTAAGAGGATGCAATCTCCAATGGTTTTCCATCCTTTAACGATACAAAAGAAAGAAAATTGTACCTGGGACCTGCTTATAGGATAGTTTGGCATTAGTCACTAACACAAGGGAAATCAAGAACCAAATTTGAATGATGGTGTCAGTGTAACTGAGGGGCGTTGCCTCATTGGGAGATATAGTTGCATCATAGGAACATGGTGTGATTTAATTTCATAATTGTAAACATTACAGTGGGTATGGTTGATTCATTTGAAACTCCTGTCCACTTCGCTATGGCTGGACAGCTGAGTTAACATGGGTAGGTCCTGGGCTCACATTTTTACAATTTATTTTCTTTGTAGTTTTATTTGGGGAAAAAAATCTAAAAGAAAAAAAACTATATTAGAATGAATTTATCTGAAATCAAACTTTTATAAAGCCATGGCTTGACTGAAGGACAATGAACTTTATTGACCTTCTAAATCAGAGCGCTGTATAAATGCTTGGAAGCCTCAATTTTGCCTTGAAAGGGGGCTGGGGAGGGAGTGTTGTATGAATCCTTGTTTTCTACAGTGCTGATTATCTGCTTGTGTTTTAAATTGTGGCCCAACTCAGGGGCAAGAGCAACTCACATGGAGAAAAAAATATGCTAGAATTATCCTTGTTTAATCATCATGAATGCAACAGCTAATAGCCATCTGATTTTTAAGTTGTGAGTGGAAACTGACCAACAAAATAAAGCAGCATGAAATTTCGCGAAGGAACCGCAATAGGTACGCAAACTTGGTTTTTCAGAATTTTTTCTGTTATGTTCGGTACTATAGACTGCCTGACCAAAGTTTTAAACAATGCAGATTCTGGGTACGTAGCATCTGAAATTCATCGTAAAGAGATTGATCTGTAAAATAATAACGTCATGATTTACAGTTCCATAAGGACAGTAAAAAGAAGTAAGCTTCAAAGTTTAGAGGGAATTAAGTCTCAGTTGCATGTTAAAATGTACAAAGTTCACCTTTAGAGGTCTTTATTTTCTGTCAAAAATACCACAATGTTTCATTTCTAGGGTATGAAAACGATAGCTTTTCCTACTTGTAGATGGGTTCTCTGGAGAGAGATGGAAGAGCCTGGGAATTTAGCGGCTCAAATCAGCTGGCAACTGGAGTTCATTTAGGTGATTCACGTACAATTTCCGGCTCTCCTTGCAGGTATCAGTGGTCTTGGACGCGGGGAAGGGGGTCGGGGGAACAGGTGTAGACCAGGACCTTGGTTATTGGTATAACTGCCAATATCCAAGGGTTGCCAAGGGTTGGGTGGGCGGAGTTCCCCTGCTCAGGCCGAGTCTCTCCAGAAAGACTTCGGAGGAGCTTACTTCACTCCCGGGACCGTCCCAGTGGCTTCGTTCTTCACGGCCCAGGAGGGGGCCGTACCTTCCGATTAGAGCTGGGGCGCTCTAGGAAATGAGGGTGACCGTAGCTCCCCAGATCAAACTTGTCTTTTCCATCGACGAGCTGGCGCATTCATCGCCTCCAAGGGCTCCGGGAAGCCAGCGGGAGAGTGGCGTCGGGTTGCGAGCCTCTTGCCCCACTGAGTGGGGGGAGAAAGTGGTCAGAGGCGCGTTCCGCGGGGCGCTGCGTGCAGAAAAGCGACCGGCGGCCACAGGTGATCCCGAGGGCGAGGGGAAGGCGGGCGCCCGGGCGAGGGCCCGGGGCGCGGGAGGGCAGGCCCGGCCGGGGTGGGCCAGCCGAGCCGCCGCTGCTGCTCACCTGCCCGCGGGGGCGGGGCGGGGCGCGGCGCTGGGGCGCGCCTGCCTCCCGCCTCCCGCCTCCCGCCCCGGGAGGAAGCGGAGGGGCGCGGTGTAAACAGAGCGGCGGCCGTGATGTCAGCCGGTCACATGGAGCCTCTTATGGCTCGGGATGGCTCTCGGCGGGCGGGCAGCTGCGGCAGCTGCTGCTGTGGCTCGGGCGGCGGCGGCGCGGCGGCGGCAGAGGGGGCTCCGGGGTCGGACCATCCGCTCTCCCTGCGCTCTCCGCACCGCGGCTTAAATGATGTATTTTGTGATCGCAGCGATGAAAGGTGAGCCCGGGCGCCCCGCCGGGGCCGGGTGGGCTGGCGGCTCCGGGGGGCGGGGAGGAGGGCGCGCAGGGGGAGGGGTGGGCGCGCCTGCCCGAACGCACGTACTGCCCGGGGCTCGGCGCGGGGGCCCCGCCAGGGCCTTCTGGGCCACCGCTGCGGCGCCACCTGAGCCCGGCCACGGGATCGGCCTGCCTCCGATTGGGGGCAAAGGCGCACGGGGTGGATACCCCTGTGCTGCCCCCTCCGGCTCCTGTCAGTCTCCTGGGTCCGCTTGGCACCCAGCGGGGCTCCCAAAAGAAAGTTTGCCGGGAGTCGCCGCGCTTCGGGAAGGAAGGGGAGGGTCTGCGGAGTTCAGAGGAAGCCGGGGACGCCCGCGGCCGGTCCCCAGGGCCCGCACCCCGGACAGCTCCGGCCTAGGTCGGGGAGGCGCCGCGGCCGGGCAGGGCCGTGCTTGCGCGCGGTCGCGATGTCATCCCTGGGGACTGGTCAGCGCCCCAGGCCTTGCGCCCTCCCCCTGCGGTCCCGAGCTTCTTAGCGGCCACCGGCCGGGCAAGTGCCGCAGGTCCGCGCTGCGTCCCGCGCTGTGTCCCGCCGCGGCCACTTCCGAAAGCGCGCGGGCCGGAGCTAGACGGGCGCCTCGAGCGTGCCAAGACGCCCTTGGCGGCCCAGGGAGCAGAGGCGCACCCCCGCTTGACACTTTGGCTGGTGGATGGAGGTGGGGAGGAACTCGGCAGCCCACGAGATCCGCGGGCAGGGGCGGAGGTTAGACCGTGGTGAGGGCCGACGGGCGCGGGTTAGTCGCGGCCAAGCCTCCCGGCCCGGCCTTCCGCCCTCATCAGGACTCCGTAGCCGGGCCGGGGGCGGGAGGGGAAGGGGATCCGGCTGGAGGGAGGACTGGTTCGAGGTCCTCTCAGGTGAGAAGGAGAGAAACCGTGGCAAGTCAGGGAACTTTCTGATGGGAAAGCTAAAGTTTGGAGGTGTGCAGGAAGTCGCCTCTGCTGCCGGAGAAACCGAGACTCGCTCTTGGGACGGTTGCAAAGAGCTCCGGAGAAACTCAGCCCGCAGCACGCCGCCCGCTTGTGCGCCCGCAGGTTCGTCGCCGTGGATAATCTGCCCGAACGGCTTGGCAGGCCCAGCCGCCAGGCTTGGGGATTTAGAGCCCCATCTTTTTGTGGCGGACGCGGCTTCCCTAATGCGCAGCAATTGTGCAGACCCAGACTGTCCTGCGGGTCCTGCCCACCCGTGCGGGCGCCAAGCGCTCGTTAAACGTTTGCTAGGTTCGGGTTTTGTTGCAATCTGGAATGAAGGACACCAGTTCGGTATCTGCGCTGGGTTTACTTTCAGATCACCGAGCTTTGCCTTTCTTCACTAGAGATTGGGTGGCATCTCTTTTATTAATTATTAACAGGCCGAAACGTTCTGGACGTTAAGATGAGCTACTTGAGATGAAATCTTTCTATATAATGTGCCCACAGCAAATTTTCTCTTTTCCCCTGTGGCTTGAGGGAAATGGGATTTAATCATTTGTGGAATATGCAATTCATATAAGTAAAAGAGAGGAAACCTCCCGTGATCCGCGCTCTTAAGCCCCTAAAATTATTTGGGAGGAAAAATTATTAAGGTTTCTTACCGACTTCTTATGTTAAAAAATATATTTATTCTCCCCTGCCCCCCCCCAAAAAAAACACTTTTATGCTATTCCTGCATTTCATTAGCCCTGTAAGTGTAAAACGATTTAAATGCCCTCTGCAGCTAAAGCATTTTTTTGGTCTTTAAATTATAAAATAGATGTCGCTATTTGGAAGATGTCAATGCCAGTCTTTATCCACTTTGTCTAATATAATTTGTGTTGATTGGAGGAAAGGCAAGAGGCTGAGACATTTTAAACTGCTTTCTCCCCTCATGAACAGTAACCACCCACCAAACAATAAGGAAAGTACGTTTTAATATTTTTATTTAATGTTGATGTTTCCTAGTACATAGGCTTTTGCTTTTGTAGTTCTACAAAGTGAAGTTCCATACTATCCCTTACTAATAGAATAATGAGAATCACACACTACCCCCACACATTTGTCTTGGAGTGACGTCTGTCTGCCATAAAATAATAGATTCCTAGTATTGTGCTGTGAAAAAAGTGCCTCAGAAGTACTGGCAATGCAATTTTTCTATAAACTCAGCTGCCTGAGAGAGAGAGAGAGATAGGGAGAGGAAGAGAGAGAGAGAATGCATCTGGACAAGTAGAATATTTCACTCCCAATATCATAACATCCTGAATTTTAATGGGATTATTTGGCTTTGTTGCAAACTTAAGCTGAAAAAGAAAATAGTTTGTGGGAAAGTGAGGGATGCTGTAAATGTTTCCATATCAGATTTAAGGGGAAAAAACTGGCTTAGAATCTTATTAAATACTTCCCTGTCGCCTCTCAGTTTTAATAGTTAAATTGGTTCCATGTGTAAGAGAGTTTGTATAATTAGATTTTTCGTGCAAAACAAATACTATTTACACTATAGCTTTTTAGTATGTGGATGCATGTGGACAAGGGAGGAGGGAACAAGCCACCATAAAAGAGAAAGATTCTCTTTGTTGGCTGGTTTACTTGTTTTTTAAACATCATTAAATCGGGCCCTTTGAACTCACCAAAGAAGAAAATCCTTCCTCTGCATTAGTTGACAAATAAGTTCAGGCTTAGTTTCATGCTCAAATGTAATAAATCTTCTTTTGAGCAACTCTAGTCTCATCCTTTAATTTTGCTTTTGTTTAATTAACAACAAAATTCCAATACCATTTGGATTGCTTCTTGGGCAAAAGGAGAGAGCCAGCTATAACATTTATAATCAGGGGAGCACTTGTTCTGCTCATCATAAAAGTGCATTGGCCAAATGTCACGCGGCAGCAGAGTACTGAAAGGAAATGTAAGAGCTTCATCAGTTTCAGTAGATTATATACCCCTTTGCTTCATATGAGTGCTCACCCGGTGTTCGTGTAAATGGAGTTATAAGAGCACAGAGAGGCTTAAAGGGAATTTCTGGCCCGTAGATTCTTCCTCCGGCCTGATTCATGTGCAAATGCAAGACTCCTCACCACTTTGAAAATACTGTATGTGTCGGTAGTGTGTCCAACTCTAGTAAATACGATTTTATAGTTTTGAAGAACTCGGCCTTTCTTTTTACCGAATGAAATTGGAATTCGATCTCTGATCTCATTGTAAGGACACTTTTCCTGGTATCCCTTCACTGGGATTTTTGTACCATTTTTGTTACCTGTGATGGGAAGGATTGGGAGAAGGTAATGGCTGGATCTTGAAAAGAGAAAACGCAAATGGTTGCCACTACTGAGCAGAGTGCTTGTCTGGCAAGAAGGGATCAGTTCTTTTAAAGACAAAGAGGATTTCTGAATCCATTTATCCATGGGAGGAGGGAGAAGCCTGGACCTTCCATGAAGTAGACAGTATTTTAAAAGCACCATTTTCATGGGCAGCCTCTTGGTTTTATATATTTCAATCACATTACTTGGGATACAAAGCAACATCATGCACAAGTAAACCCTTTTGCCCTCGATTTGAATTGAGAACCGTATAATTTATTTAATGCTGCCCAGTCATGAAATAATGTAGTTTCTAAACAGAAATAGTCATTTAAAAATATACAATATGTCATCTAAACCTTCGCTCTTTAATTTGTAGTAGATATACTTGTAAATATATCAATTCTCATTAGTGTTCTTTTTCTCCTATCTTTCCCTCCCACTCAAGTGAGACACAATAAAAATGAATGAGATCAGCAAGGTGATATTTGCAGAGCACCTACAATAGCACCCAGCCACTTTGGTATTTGCTCTGGGGTACCTAGGAAAATAATATTTATAAATGACCATTTACTGGGGAAAAGAAGTTACTGGATAGATGGATGGATGGATGGATGGATGGATGGATGGATGGATGGATGGATGGATGAATAGATTTGCAGAGGTAGATGTGGGGTTCAGTTTTCTTAAAAATCTCTTAAATTATAGGGATCAACAAAACCGCTTATATGGAACAAATTTCCTAAGAATACTCTGTCATGGAAATGTTTTCTGCATACATTTTAACTATTTACAGCATTTATTAGTAAGAAATCAAGGCTGCCTTTATATATTTCATATTTAATAATTTTTAAAACCATAATTAGGCACTCAGAGTCAGCAGCTACACCATTTTTATGTTTCTCTACTTAAAAAACAGTTTTTTTTGGAGCCATCTACCAGTGACAACTCAGGTGTGAGTTAACATTTGATGGTATCTCAAAGACCACATACAGACCCTCTGAGGAATGATTTACAAGTTCTGTCTCCCCCATCTAGCTATTCTACTGAAGATAACTCCCTTACATCCCAACCTTTTGACTCATGAACTGAGAGAGCCGTAGTCAGAGCTTTTTTCTATCCATCAGTATTTTGTGTGACATGATAGAACATGATTTTTCTGTTAATTGTCAAGAGATAGGAGGTCTAAATAGATGGATGATAGCATGTATTAGCCAATGGGCAAAATGCAAGGAAGCAGCTGAAATCTTTCATTTCTGGATTCTCTTTTTGGAATGAAATTTGTTAGCCCTCATCATATTTTCAGGAAATAATACGATAACTTTAAAAATCTTTGCTCCTGTGGGTATAAAAAACGTCAAGTTTATTCCCTAGGTTTGCCAGTTATTTCGCTTTTTAAAATGTTACTGCTTCTGAAGTTTACTAGACATTTCATAAACAAATAGGGAGATGATGCTAATCTATATTTATTTTGTGCTTTATGGTTTACAAACACTCTGACACCATGTAATCCTCCATAGAGAGTCACTGATAGCCCCATATTTTTTAGCTGAAGAAACTGAGGTTCACAGAGGTTGCATTATAGCCTAGCTTTTCCAGCTGATACATGGTGAAACAAAAACTACAACCCTAATTTCTATCTTTCTATCTTCATGCCTCCCCTGGAGGAAGCTGTGAAAAACGTCCTGGATATAACTTTGTCTCTAGTTAGTGGAAGTTATAACTCTGGCATTTATATGGGAAAAAAAATAGATCCAATTATGTAATGCTTTGCTGAGCCTAATATCTTTAAATTACTATTTAATAAAATCAATTTGGTGTACAAATGGGGTTATTCTTATTTGCTTATCATTAGCTCTCTTCATCCATGATTTTCATTAAGTCTGCTTGTTGTAAGAGGATATGAGTGAAATGTAAGCATTATTTTCCTCGAGAATACAGAATACCACGAAGTACAGCTAACCTGTGTAACCAATCCCCATTAAGATAGAATTGAGAGATACATCTATATGTCCCACTTACCTTAGGCAAAGGGAACATTCACAAATGCATCTTCTAATTTTAATGTGACTTTGTGTAGTATAAAACTTACGCATTCTCGTGCTTGTGAGTGCTGTCCTGTTTATTTACATGACAGTTTAGGGGCATGATTGTAGATATATTCTTGAGAAATCATTTGTCTTTTAGAAAATCACCTGAAGTCTAAAAGTTTTCAAGTAGATCTGAAAAAGCTCATTTCTCACTTAGTGGGGACTGGCCTTAATGACTGCTGGATTAAGGTGTGTTTGTCTGAAAGCAAATAAGGATGATTTCAGTCTCAGACGAAACCTTTAAAGTCACTCAGATGAATGTCCCACTGGGATTTGGACCCTGCCCACAGTATTTCTGCCAAGTAGTTATCTGGTTATGCTTGAACACCTCCCACAAGGGGAAACTCACGATCTTTAAAGGTAACTTATTCCATCTTGAATTAGAAAAGTCTTATATCAAGCATAACTCTCTCCTTTGTACTTTTAATCCCTTAATTTTGATCCTTTCCTTTGGGGCTGTACAGAACACATTTAATCCGTCTTTCAAATGAAAGACTGTCAGTCATTTGAAGACAAGTAGTATAACACACACACACACACACACACACACACACACACACACACACACACACACACACACACACACACACACACACCCTAACACGTAATCTCTGCTGTCCCTCTCCAGTCCTTTTTGCTGTAAGTGTGGTTCTGCCTTCCCACAATCTTGGTCAGTTTCTTCCTCAAACACATTTCAGTTTGCCTAGAACCACTTGAAAGTTTGATGCCAAAAATGGACCCCAAGTGCCAGTTGTGATATAATTGACTTGGCAGTTAACCCAGCACATAGTAAAGAAGAAGCTGTGACTTAAAGATGAAAAACTTTTGTTTAAAATGTTTAAAGATAACGTCAGCTAGGCTGTATCTCTAGCACCTCTCACCACCGGTCTTTGTGGTATCATTGTTTGTGAAAGTAGACTTTTGAACTGTTTAGGAATACCTTTAGTTCCATTTGAAGTTGATTATTAAGTATCCAGGAAAATCAAAGATACTACAAAAATAATTAAAGGAACGTTAGAAGCATTTGAGGTATTTTTCTGCCGCGTGTCAGATATGAGATAAGGCTGCCCTCTAGTGGTTACTCGCCCATGGACAGCTAAACCCATAATGGTGCCAGTGAATTTCCCATCAGGCTAGTGGGAAGGTCAAAGGTTGTAGTTATTTTCTCAATTGGAATGAGACATTCTACACCAGATTCAAAAGTTTAACTCCTTGTTTTTCATGGTTATCAGAAATGTAACTGTGGAAGAGTTACTGAATTTTTAAAGTTTGCTTTGGCAGGAAGTAAAGGAAAACATTTTTTAACTTAAGATAAAGCTGATTTATTTGCTGTTTGGCTCAATATTAAATTTAAGTGAAATTTGGTTTGTGAGTAAACAATTATTATGACATTTATAGTAATCCTTGTATTTTTTTAAGTTTCAACCTCCATTCTATTTCCCAGCCCTTGAATATATTTTAAAAAGAGGTCGTCATTTGATGAGCTAAATTCAGCATTTCCCCTTTTTAAATCTAGAGCTTTTCTTTTTCAAAAATGATAAACATTTAGGAAAAAAGTAAACTACAGTAGCTTTTGGGGGTAATAAAACAATTTTAAACATGGATGAAAAAACTATTAACCCCTTGGTTTCTGAAAATTTATGGTTAGATCATTTGGTTCACTTAAGTATATACAGTTTGCCTAAAAAAGAAGATAGAGGATATGTCAGAAACTGCATGAGGTAGCAACAAGCATTCAGTTGCATAATTTATAGGATAAATAGATAATACAAGTGGATTGTCGATTTGAATTTTGGTGTTGTAACAAGTGTGAAACAATCACAAAACAATCTGATTTCTGTGTTGGAATCTAAGGGATGAATATAGATTTTCCTAGTTGCTTAAATGTTATTTGTTCCTGATGCTACACAGAGGTATAAGAATGCACATTTATATGAATTTTGCATTGCTGAAGAAGTCAAAGCTGATCTGAGCTAGAATAACCAGGGTAATAATAATGACAAATAGTCACCAGGCTTGTAAAGGATAACAGTGCTTACCTGTTCCTATTAGAAAGATGAAATTGCAGCATTTCATGAAAAACAAGGGAAAAAGCAAGGAAAACCTGCTGTTTGAACCTTTCTGTCATAGAAATAAGGCAGTGGTTCAGAAGTGAAGACTTGTGGTTAAGTTTCAGATCAGTTATTGAAGCCAACCGTTTTACAAACTGCGCCACCCAGAAGTGTGATTCTTTTACCACATGAGAAGTATTCTCTTTTTCACAGAATGTTATTTTCATTTTTCAGTTGTTGGAAGGGTTTTTGTCTCCTTTTTATTTGTTTATCTCACTTCAAATCTTCCGTAGAACACTGGGTGAAAATAAGTAAATACATTTGTTTCAGCAAATACTTAAGTGCCTATTGTGTGCTAGGTAATTGAGGTACCACCTTTGTGCTCTTATAATAGAGCTGAGACACCTTCCTCCCAATCAAGTGTCTTAAGCCATGAATCAGCGTTTAAAAAATGCACTGAGAAGTTGGCAGCCACACTTAGTCAGAGAAGGCTGCTTTATGACTGTTGGGCTTATAGGTTTGCATTTGCTATAAGCTACATGCCATTTAAAACAAAGGAGATTTTTGTGACATGCCAAATAACGCAATGATGAACATGATTTGCTTCCACATAAGCCATAAGTTAGCTCTAAAATCCTGCCTGAAATAGTGGGTCTGAAACTGTAGAGTACATCGCATATCCAGAGAGTCTTAAGAAGACAGATCCCTGGGTCTCCCCCAGAGTCTGATTCTGTGTCTGGTGTGAGGCCCACAAAGGCGTGTATTTACACAGCATCTCCGATGTTTCTGATACAGCTGGTCCTTAGGCCTCACTTTGTGAAGCTCTGTCCTAGCCTGTCAGAGCTGGGTGGACCGCAAAGTCCTCCATTCCTTTAGTGGTTCCCAAATGCCGTTGATCTTCACGGTCATCTGGGAAGCATCTAAAAAATAAATGCCGTTCTCCAGCAACACCTGCACAGATTCTGCTTCCAAAAGCCTAGGGGGAGGCCAAGGAATCTTCTTTTGTAAAAGATCCTCTCTTGAGGACAAGACGGGTTTGGGAACCACTGCTCGGGGCTAACCCATTCCTCTTACTCATGAGGAAAGAGAATCTCAGAAAGATAAATTATATTAAGGTAACCATTCACTTCCCTTTAGTTCACTCCCTTCGGCATGGAAGAGGTGCCAGATGTGAGCAATTTCTGGCGTTGTTATTAACACACTTGAAATATTTTTCTGTTAACTTTGGCCTTGCTATCAACCAGCATGCAGAAGAAAGAGGGCAGACCGTTACCTCAAATCTCTTACCCCAAGTGGCCCAAACGGGAGAGAACCCTGAGGCTGTTTTGGTGCTGGAGGCGGCTGTGAGACTTTTCAAATCCTACACTCCTTTTCAGCATAAAGTCTTGTCCAGAATCCCCAGCCTCTGCATGTGACGTAGACACAATGCATTTTAGCCTTCAGTGTGTGCCTGGGCTGGGTCTTGCCAATATTGTGACCACTTAGCAGGAGCAGGCTAGGAGTTCTACTGCAGAAGTCAAGGCCAACTCAGTGGAAACAGTGATGTCTTTTCAAGGTTGCTTTATTCAGCAACAAAGTAAAGGTTTCAGTGCCCTGGAAGCTGATCAGGGCTTCCTGTTTAGCACATGGCCTTTCTCAGGCACTGAGCATCTGCTGTGTATCTGCCAGTGTCGAGGCTCTGGAGGTGACGTCCAAACAGGGGAGACCAAATGCTGCCTTCATGCAGCTTAGATTCTAATCTGGTGGGATAGATCAAAGTAGACTTCCTCTGGCTGGTGTGGAGAAGGACCATGTGCCCGCTTCCATACTGCGACACCAGCCCCCTTTTTCTTTTGAAAATGCTGGTGTGTTATCTCATTTTTGTGGCAGATGTGATGCTGGCAGCCGAGGGGACAGCAGTTATCGTGTTAGTCTCTGGTCTCTGTGAGGGTACATTCTGGTGGGAGAGGTAGATAATACTTAGGTAAACATATCAATGAACTAGATAAATGCAGATAATGACAACAGCTAGGCCAATGTAAAAACAGTATAAAGGTTTAGAAATGCTTATGGCCTCATGGGTCAGCATCAGGGAACTGAACCAAAAAATTTTCCCAACTGATGGTGAACATGTTGCAATAGACCTCATAGGTCATCTGCTCCCAACCTGGTCTGCACATTAATCTATCTGGAGAGTTTTTAAAAGATATACAAGCCTTGGCTATGCTCCTGCAGATTTCTGACTTTATTGGTCTCAAGGTGTAAAGCTCAAGTATTGCTACATTTTTACAGATACTCAGATAATTCTGGTTGAGAAACCTCTGAAGTCCAACACCCTCACTTTACACGTGAGTCACCCTGTCTGCAGCGCAGCAAAACAATGTTGAGTAGTGGAAACCCCCCTACATAGGGTAGGGGACGATGAAGACATGGGTTCTTGTCCCAGATCTGCGATGCACTAATTGTCAGGTTAAACCTCAGTTGTTCACTTTCCCTGTTTTTAAAGCTAAAGGGTTGGACTTGGTAGCCACCAAGATCTTTTCCATCTCTACCATTCTCTGAAAGTGTTTCTATTACAACAGAAACATGGTCTAGTTTCTTGTTTGAGACTTGGGAGAGGCAAATAAATGCCTCCTACTTCCCTTATTCCCTGTCTCTACCCTTAATTGCTATAGGTGCTTCGATCAGCTAATCAGTTCCTTTCGGCAGTGAAAATTTAAGGTAGAAAGAGGTCATTGCTTTATGCTATTTAAATAAATTTAAGAACAAGCCAGTTTTCATTAGTATTAATAATAAATATGCCCAGACTTAGTTCTAGAAAATTACAGTCATACCTTATTTATCAAATTCTAGCCCAAAGCTTTTTCTGTTTTTGATGGTTGATTTAAAACCAAGGGGCGGGGGCTGTTTAAAAATGGAAACCATGGAATAGCCTTAACCATTGCACACCACGGTAATTTTATTCTTTACCAAATATTCCAGGCCAACAACCCAAAGAAATTGATTCTCTCCCAATGTATCGTCTGCAGTTTATTAGCAAGCAGAAACAATGTATCTCTTGTGATGCCATCTTATTTAAAAAAAAAAAAAAAGAAAGAAAGAAAGAAAAACTGAACTAAACTCCAGCATGAAAAAATATCATTTAACTTCCTCATTTGAGACCTGGCATCTTTAAGAACTTGGATTTCATTGAAACGTTTATTCAAAAAGACAGCAGTTCATTATAAACCACCATGGTGTGATGTAAGCACCTTAAGTTTATTTCATTGTATGGAATTTCCCAGTGGGGTTTGATAATATTCAGCAGTTTCAGAAGCGATAAAGGAGTTTGAAAAGAAAATCTGATGGGAGCTGGTAAATGAAATTAGAGCCATATCTTTTTCAACAGAGATCTTTACAGATTTGCATATTGCCTAGTTTGTCTGTATATATTTAAGAAATTGTACATACATTGCGTTCACAGGCACATGTTTGCCCTAGACACAAGATTATGAAAAATCATCTTCCTCTCACTTAAGTAGCATCCGTAATAGCAAGCCACTTTTCAAAATGATATTGTTTAACAGAACAATTGGTTTGATAGAAATCCATTTCTAAAGCAATGTTTCTACCACAAGCAAAATCTTGTAAAACAGAAGCATTTTGTTTCCACCATTGCAGAGAAACAAAGTTGTTTAAGATGAGTTAAGACGTCTCAGAGTTTTGGCAGTCTTTCTCAGCCCCCTGCTGCTGTTGCGTTCAGAATCCCTTTTGAAGTGGCTTGGAAGTTTCTATGCAATTTCAGTGGCTGCTTAGGGGAAATATTGGCTAAACTACTCATTTTGACTGTTAAAATGGATTGAGTGTTTTCAGAATGTTTTCGTTTGCTAGAAATATGTTTTGCACTCGGGCTTCTCTTGTTGAAGAAGGTTGGTTACCAGCCATCTGATGATGCCTCAGGGTGTTTACAGAAAATGTGGGTGCTGTAGTTATATTTGAGCACAGCCCTCCCCCAACAAAGATAGTGTGGTAATCAGCAGGAATGTGAAAACATGTATTTAAGGATTGATGCTTGTAAAAGAGGTGCTGTAAAGAAACATAGTTGTTCAGATGTAAGAAATGACTGACAGCTCCCCTTGTACGCATGCTAGTAACAATAAAGTCTAGAAGTTCAACATCAAAGCGATCACAGCTTACTCCACCAGTGACTTGCACATCAAAGAGGGAGCACAAGACAAAGGAAGTGCACTGAGGTATGTTTCTGCCTCATAGCCAGATCCTCAGGGGGAGCTCCCAGAGCTCCTTTCATGAATGCATAGTGATTTTTTGCAGATCAGCGTCTTCATTTCATAAATGACCAGGAATATAAAAGCAGGGCAAATGAACACCATAATTGCTCCCATCACTTTAAGTTTGGTTCGGAAAGATTCATCACAGGAGCGACTGGTCTCTCTGGTTTCCTTGAGTAGTGAATTCTATACCAGTGTGGGCAACTCTAATTTCACCTAATATAGTACCGGAAATTATTCACAAAATAAGAGAGAACAAAGTGGATACATTTCAAGTTGGTGGATTGGAATTATGCTTGAGAACATAAAACTGGACCTAAGTTAGTGTGCCTCTTTTTTCTTTCCTCTTGATTGCTTAATATTTTTGAATTAACATTGTGGGTGGATTTCTGCTGAATCAGGTGTGCATTACTTAACAGGTGTGTGTGATAATGAAATTTAGACCTGTTAAACCTGCTCTTAATTAATCACCAGATCTATGCCTCAGTTCTCCAGTTCAAATCATGTGTACTCCAAAATGCCAAAAGGAGAACAGGAAGAAGAATCTGGGTTTAGCTTTCTTCCCTCTCTCTTGATATTACATTGAAAATAAAATTAACCATGCAAGTATTATGAGTGGTTTTAAATAATGGGCTTTTTTTTTTTTTGCTTGCCTTTGAAATTTAAAGTTCTTTTATAGTTCATCTTCAGTAATTTACTCATTTTTAAATGCTATTGAAAAATAGTAGTGCTCTGTGTAGTCATTAATAAATACAAAGCAGCTTTCTCAAGGCTCTAGGGAGACCTAATAAACAGAACTGTGTTACTAATTGATGCTATATTGAGCTGACAAAAGCGGTGCATCAGTAAACAGAAGTTAGAAAGCAAGAAGTTAAGGAACTATAGGGGATTATGTAGACATCAAGGGTTGGAAATTATAATAAGGCCTCTTTAGGGGAGCGTTAATTTGCATGGGGCTGAATTAGGACAACCAGTTATTTCTGAGGACGCTACTAAGAGCTCATCCAAAATAACCCCCAAAGTGAAAGGTTTGGGAGAGAGTTGGGAGTTAGGTGAGATGGAGGGGGGACTGAGCATGTCATGTTTCCTATAACTCATGGTAGTTCAATCGTTTTCTCAATAGCATGTTAGAATAGCTAGCTTTCTTTGTTAGGAGAAAATGCTGATGAAATCAAGAGTACTGTAATTTCTTTGTTCTATACACACAATTTATGTTGAACTACCACAATGGAATTTTTTTTTTTTAAGCAGGAAGGGCAGGAGAGTGGAGACGGAAATAAACCTTTTAAATCTTCTTTACGTGAACCCCACAAGGACATAAGCATTTAGCAGATTAGAGAGTGTTTGGATTTATAGATACTATCCTCTACAGTAGTGGTCTTCAATGTGTGATACAGGGACCCCCTGCGAGGCCCCAAGGCCCTCTCAGGGGCTCCAAGAGATAAAAACTAGTTCCATAACAATACTAAGGCATTGTTTCCCCTTTTTACTACGGTGACCATTTGTATTAATGGTGCAAAGCATTGGCGGGTAAAACTGCTGGCGCCTTAGCAGGAAGCAGAACAGTAATGCCAAGCTGTACCAGCAGCCATGGTATTCTTCATTACTGTGCAGTTGCTGTTAAAAAAAAAAAAAAGTTTCATTTAAGAATGTCCTTGATGAAGCAGAAAATTAACTTCATTAAATTTTGACCCTTGAGTCCACACCTTTTTAATGTTCTTTATGACAAAATTGGAAGTTTGCATAAAGCACTTCTGCTTTCTACCTAAGTGCCATGTTTGTCTCCAGGGAAAAGTACTTGTGTCACTGTTTGAGTTAAGAGCTGAACTAGCTGTTTTTTTAATGGAATGCCACTTTACTTAATAGAGTAACAGACTATAATTATTCAGATGTGGATATGTTTCATATATTTTCTCAAAAATGAACTTTGAGTCTGTTATCTCAAGAAAAACAGTTCACACTATTTACTGCCCATACATTCAGGCAAAAATCTGAATTCTGGAAAACTTGTATCCAACCCCATCAATTTGACAGCTTCCCAGTACTTACAAACTTTTCTGATGATATGGGTAGGGATATTAATCAACATAATTCCTTGATATAATCACATCTAATAATGAAATGTGTCAAAATCTGGAAGATATACAAAACTCAGTGAACCAACAGTTTCCAAGTGACCCATGTATATATTATAATTATAATTATAAAAATATACATAGGTAAATGATCCACTCAAAGTGCAAAATATACTGGTGTATTTGAATTTAGCAAAGTACAATAAGTCAGTGATATGGTTTCAGGTTCCATATTCGAACTGATCTTTAAGAAACTACCACTTGTTGAGTTTTAGTGTAGTACCACAGAAGAATATCCAAAATTATCTGAAAAGGCTATTATAATACCTTTCCTTTTTCTAGCTACATGTCTTTGTGAGGCCAGATTTTCTTCATATACATCAACCATAAGAGCATAACACAACAGATTGAATGCAGAAGCAGCTATGAGAATCTACTTGTCTTCTTTTAATAGCCAGATATAAAAAGATTTGCAAAAATGTAAAATAATGGTATTCTTCATGCTAACTTTTTGTCTTATAAAATATACTTATTTTTATATGTTAGCATGCAATGTGTTTATTACTATTATTTTAAGATGAATTATAAGTAAATGGTGTAAATGTTCCTAGTTTTAACTTCTAATATGGTAATGATTGATGTATAACCCACAAAAACAAAAGCTGTTTGCAGGTTTTTTTTTTTCTTTTTTGGAAACAAAGTCTCGCTCTGTAACCCAGGCTAGAGTACAGTGGCACGATCTTGGCTTGCTGCAACCTCCACCTCCTGGGTTCAAGTGATTCTCCTGCCTCAGCCTCGCGAGTAGCTGAGATTACAGACACGCACCACCACACCCAGCTAATTTTTGTATTTCTAGTAGAGACAGAGTTTCACCATGTTGGCCAGGCTGGTCTCGAACTCCTGACCTCAGGTGATCCGTCTGTCTCAGTCTCCCAAAGTACTGGGATTATAGGCGTGAGCCACCACACGGGGCCTCTTTGCAGTTTTTAGAAGCATAAAAGTATTTACAGAGACCAAAAAATTTGAGAGCTCTTGCTCTGCAATTTACTGTAGGAGACGTAGTCTGAAAATTATATGACAAAGCACAAGGTAACAATAAAAGCTATTTAAACAATAGCTTTAAATTCAGACAGATTTATCAGATGAGCCATAAATTATATTAAACAAAGCACTTTCAAACCTGAATTCAAGAGCAAATTTTCTAATCCTCGTTTTCTTTATAATGTCTTCATCTTTAATAACAGTGGAAGACCAGAATCTTTGCTGATATTCTATTTTCAGAGATTTTTTTTTTCTTTATCAATATAGCAAAGATCTGGGCATAAAATTTGTGGTTTACAGAGGCTTTACAGTTTATCTTTAATCATCTGCAACCTATATTAGCAAAAATAGTACTAGTAAATGATGGTTGTTTTTCTTTTTTTTTGGTTTGGGCTTGCATGGAGGAAAAAGCTTTTATACAATCAGTACAACTTCCAGAGCTATCCCAGCTCCTGAAAGATGAGACAGTTTTGTCATGAATGTAGGCACCTTGGAGAATTTTATTCCTGTGTGTACAGATGGAAAGCCCTTGCAGGCCCTGCCACCATGCAAGTGATGGGCACCTTAACACACACACTCCCCTTCAGACCTTCTCCAAGGGGGAAGAGTTCTGCCCAGATAGCTGTCAGCACCTGAGCGTGACAAGGAGGCTAAGCCCTCAACTAACAGATACACTTGGCAGAATCAGTTCCATTATACTAATTAAATATGTGAAAGCCCAACCTGCCCTGAAATTTCTTGTGAAAAATAACATGCAGTTAGAAAGCAATGCCCAAATACTTGTCCTTAATTTTATAATCACTTTGTTGGCATCTAACATATAGACATTCACATTGCCCTTTGTGGCTGGGCCATCTGCCTCTTTGTTATTATCAAATAAGGGGCATGCAGGTCTTGCCTTCCATTTGGTTTCCTATCAAAAGGCTGTCAGTTGCGTGGGAGCAAATGTGTTTTGGCACGTTCCGCATTTCCAGGGTCTTGCTTCTGACTCTTATAACTAAGAGAAAAGTTGGTGCCCCCAGAGCCAAATCAGTCTCAGAGTATCGGGATACATTGCTCCCGGCATGGTTTTATTAAGCCAGTTAAAGGGATAGGCTGAAGCATACTCACTGTATAAACAGAAGTTGTGCAATGGCCCACAGCTACCCTGCCCATGAGAAAAAGTACCTCCTGTCTTCTGTGGATCTGCCCAAAATTAGGAGGGCTGAGGAGAATGAGATGGCCCCGTTTCAGAACAACTCGCAGTGGTGATGTGGGGGAAGGACGGGAGTGAAGAGGAAGGAAAGCAAGGCTAGCCATCCTCTATTCTTGGAGAGGGTGTTGGGAAGGTGCAGCTGAGGAAACCCTGGCTGTTTAAAGGGTGAGAGAAATAACTACATGCCCACTCATGGTTAAAAAGAAAACAAAACTTCTAACTTTCCAATTTGGGAAATAAAAGTGTAAGATAATTATTCTCTTTGAAGTAAAATGGCTCATGTTTAGGCATTGTATTTTCTTAAATTTTTAGCATTTTCTGGCTAACTGAACTTTAAACAATAAATGTTATACGCTAAGTCTTGCATTATTCGGTGATTTTGACCCAGGCATGGAAAACTATTTTAAAAAACCAAAGGGACATTTTTTTCTTGATCTGGGAGTATTGCCTGTGAACATTCATAAAGCTTACATTTATTATTTGTGTCCGTTTCTGTTTACATGTTGCACTTCAATAAAAAGCTTACCAAAGGGCAGGAGGATTCTAGTATATACATACATACATACATATATATATAGAGAGAGAGAGAGAGAGAGTAAATAATATATTCTCAGTACTGAAAATATTCTCTAGACCCGACTTTGGAATTTTTCACTCTGTCATTTACCAAACATTTTGTTTATTCTCAGTTCCTTTGTACCACCATTTCACTAAAGGTAAATTGGACCTACGACCTTACAGTAGGGAAGCTAAAGGCATTTATACTTCAAGTACATGTACAAAGCCATAACTCCGTATCATGAAGGTCCAGTATCAACTTTTACAGGATTGTTTTCTTGCTTTATAACCATTGGCTTTTGAATGACCTGCTAGTCAAGTGGGAAGGAAAAAGTGAATCCGAAGATATGGTGACGTTGCTATAGGAATAGGAAGGTCTTCTAAGACTTAATGCTGTCTGTGCACTTTCTAGCTCTTTGCTGAAGGGTCTGGCCCTAGGTTAAGGCTGGCATTAGACACACGGAGTTATGTTTTCGAAATTTATCATCTCCTCTCTCAGGGCTCTCGGTGGCCTTCTGGTTTAGCTGGGGGCAGAGTTGCCTAATCACCATATAAAAAATCAAGCAGTACAATCTCCAGACCTCCTCCTCTTCTCCTGCCCCTGACTCAGTATTTTGATCTTGTGTCCCATTCTCTCCTGGCTCTTCCGGGTGACACAAGATACAGAAATAAGAAAGACTATCAGAAAGTTGGCATAGGCATAAGAGCAAGCATGGATCTGGAAATTTTTCTAAATATAAGGCTTAAGTCCCAGAAATGCCATGTATTAGCTGAAGGATCTTGGGTAAGTCATGTAACCTCACTAACCTCAGTTTTATCATCTATCAAATAAAGATGATAATAACATCTACCCATACGGATTTTTGGAAAGAAGGAAGTAACACGTGGAAGGCACTTAATGCAGTGTCTCACATGTGACAAGCACTTAGCATATGGCAGGCACTGAAGTATTGTTATTAACATCCTCATCCTCTCATCCTCTTGTACACATGGCAAATGGTACACATCACGTATTCAAGTTTGAAGTTAGGGTAATGAGTTCATCCAGCCTTAGCTGGTACACATTGCATTTTAACAGGGGCCTTTGCCAGTGCCCAAGCGTATGAGTTATGTGGTCCGGTCAGATGGGGGATGATGGAAGGAGAACTTGCATGAAATTTCTCATCATATGACATAAGAGGCTTCTAATTCTGCATTATCCAAGCCCTGCTATTTGTAACCAGTAATACATGTTCTGATCCTGTCATTTATAAAGCGCTTCCTGTGTGCCAAGCACCGTGAAATAGATTACCACATTTAATACTTACATTAGCCTTTCATCCCCTTTTTACAGAGGAGGAAGCGGAGACTCAGAGACGCAGAGCAACCTGTCTGGAATCACAGGGCTAGCACATAGCTCCAACTGGGGGCTGAGTCTGCCAGACTCGCAGGGCTGGGCTAACCCTGCTCTGCTCTGACCCGACAGCCCCAGCACCACCAGAGTCTCAGAAACACACATTGTTCCAGATTCCGATATTAGGTCATCATGCAAATTGAGGTTAGGGGCTTTTTCTGAACACTGCAGTAGAATGGGAGTAGACAAAATACACATAGAAATGGATGGAGCATGTGATGTGTGCCAGGCACTATAAAAAGTGCTGGAACCAGAAAGATGAAAAGATGTGGTCCCTGCCTTCAAGGAGCTCACAGGCCAGGGAGGGCCCAAGGTGGAAATAAAATCATGACACAGTGTAAATGCCAGATTAGAGGAATGCAGGAGATGGTAGGAGCACAGACGAGGAGCACACATCAGACTGAGGGGTTAGGAACAGCTTTTTGGAAGAGGTGAAGGCTTAGCTGAGCTTTGAAGCAGAGGAAGGTTGTTGCCAACAAATGGTTGAGCTTGTGAAAATCCCTGAGAGCTAGACAGCAAGGCAAGGCGGGGACTGCAGAAGACGAGGCGTGTAGAGGAGACCGGTGGGGTCTGAACTATGACGGGCTCTCGCCCTCATTCTATGGGAGTTGCTGGGAGGCCATGGAGGGAAATCGCCAGATATTTTTAAGGCACATGAAGAAACCCGAGAAACAATCAGGTATTCTCAGTATCTTCCTTTCCCTTAATTATTTCAAGGGAATAAAAAAGCTTTTTGGACGCGGCAAAGGACTCTTCTGTGGTATGATTTTGGGTTTCTGGGCGGCCGCTCTGCCTCTTGTATGGTGTTGAGAGATGTATGAAAGGCATCCGCCACAAGTCTCCTTCAATGGATTTCTGCACTTTGCTTGTTAGAAATTGATTCAGGGACTTCATTATGATGTTGCCAAGATGAATGGGGCAGTCGTGTTTTGGCTTAACGCTGCCAGAAGGAGGGAAAACAAGTTCTGTGGTGCTGCAGTTCAATCACGCTGCTTACAGAAGTAGGGCCATGAAAGGATGGAGGAGTGTGTCTTTGATACTAGAAACCCTGTAGCCCTGTTGGTGCTACAAGCGAATGCTTAAATTAAAGGTTGGAGCCAGCTTTCAAGTATTGACTGTCGAGCAAAAAGCTCAGCCCACACTCATGTACTTACTCAGGCTTGTTAAAATAAAAATACACTCTCGGCTGAGCTCGTGTCACAGCCAGTGTAATTATTACATTAAAGATGGTTGTTTGGATTAGAGTTGCTGTGGTACACATTTATTTAAAGATACGCTTGGTAATTTAGTACATGTTAGTCAGGACTCATGCCCAAACTGTGAAGAAGTATTCGTTGCCAGCTGCCTCTCAGGTTGCTTTTGTATGCAAGGTAAACACTTGAAACTTGGCAAATTGGTTCAGAATAGTGGTGATTTGACTTCCTTGCCCCTGGACAGTGGCTTCACTCACACAGCTCTCATCTCCTACCGAGGATGAAAATGGCATCAACCTCACTGGATTATTTTGAGGTTGTTAAATGAGGTAACACATTTCAGGTGGTTGGCCCATCAGTAAGTGCTTCTTCATAAATATAGTTTTGTTATCTATATTATGTATCGATTTGTTTTTAAAAGGTAGTAGGGAGTATGACTAAAAAGCCATTCTTTTTTTTTTTTTCTTGCTGCCAATGGTAAAAGCAGGATGGTCCAGTCGTCTATAAGAGCCATGCATTTATTAAACCCTGTGGGTTATATTCCCTATATTTCTTATGGTTCACTGTACCCAGAGCATTCAAGTGTTTAGTAAAGCTGTAAAAGGTTAAGTTGTGAAAGGTTTTGCAAATATGAGGGATGATGCCCATTTTCTGGTAGGTTTCTTATGGGGTTCTTTCCCCCAAGGTACACATTTCTGAGTGATTCTCCCTTCTTTACCCTTTGCTGGCCATGTGAAATACAGGACCTCATCTTCTCCAACAAAAGAATCCACATTAAAGCCACTCATGGACCTGCTTTCTACATTTAAAGCTACTCAACTTTGCTATGTAATTGTAAGGCTCCCAGATTCAAAGCATGGCTATTGAGCAATGGATGAGGGTATACCTAGTATTTTTTCCATAGACTTATGGAATCTCATGCATGGAATTTAGATGTCAGGCCTCCCTGTCCTCATCTGGGAGTACTGGGATTCATGAGCTACTCCTCTGTGCTCTGCAGGATGTTCTGGTGTGTTTAAGGTAAGGTATTATTCTGTTTACACAAATCACCCTCACACCTTGTACTTTTTCATGGATTATTACTTTTTTAATGAGGTAACAGAAATGCAGTGAGGTCAATTTATATGTTGGCATAACATTCTAAAAAGTGAATTTTGATAACTTCCCAGCAGGGAAGAAAATTTTCATCGTAGAAAGTGACATAGCTAAATACAACAGTCCCATAGCTAGCTGGGCATTTTATAGACTATTAGACCTGTAAGAGACCTTAGCAGTCATCTAGTCCAATCTGCTAACTTTACAATCAGGTAGTTGGGAGATTAAACACCATGCCCAGGATCAGTTAGTGGCAGGGACTAAAATCAGGGGCCCCTCAGGCTTCTGTCACGATCTTTCCATAGTTCATGCTTCATCTAAGAGTGCCACAGAGAGCTCAGGTGTAATATTATGATACCAAAAAGTGCTGTCAGTGATGTCTTAGGCCTCTTTAACTCTCTTAAAAACTAGGCTATTCATTTCCATCAAAAGGTTTAATTGGCCTGCACAGTTATTTGTGTTTTCATAGAAAAGGGAAAAAACTAATTCTAGTTAAGAGTAACAGCACACAGAAGGACTCCCGTATGCACTGGGGCTTTAATTTAGTCTTTACAGGCACACACACACACACACACACACACACACACACACACACACACACACAAAAACACAGGAAACCACTTCAAATATACCATTACGATGAATTCAAACTGTGTCAGGGACATCAACAAAACAGTGTCCCTTCATGCTGAGTATTGTGAAAATGTATCCTTGTTGTTTGCTGTGGTCTCCTGTGGGAGGCACGTAAAAATTACTACACCCCCCGGGGAAAAAAAATAGCAAGCACAGTAAATAACAGCCTTCAGATAATACCGATGGGTAAACATTTCCAGAATTGATTATAGAAACTACTGTTGACAAGCCACTAGCAGGCAAAATGAGGAGAGAGGAAAAAAAAGAACTTTTATCTGCCATTCAACACTGGGCACACAAGGCAGGATACAGACAGGGTGAAATAGCTGATTAATATGGTAATGTACCTCATTGCACATGTAGGATCGTGAGACAGGCCTGAGTTATCTGGTCCAAGCCACTCCTGTTACCCCAGAGAAAACAGAAACTTGGAAAGGTTAAGTGGCTGGCCCAGCATCACACACTTAGCAGCAAAGCCAATTTTGGAACCTTGGTCTCTTGACTCTCAGTCTAGTGCTCCAACTACTGTACCATGACCCTCTAATTGAATCTATGATGGCACCTGTGTCAGGGGTACAAGATGAGGCTCATGGAAATTTATCCAAATGAATAGCTGTTTTAAAATCATCATTAAAACTGTCCATGGGCCAGGCACAGTAGCTCACACCTGTAATCCCAGGACTTTGGGAGGCCAAGGTGAGCAGATTTTGTGAGCCCAGGAGTTCAAGACCATCCTGGGCAACATGGTGAAACCCTGTCTCTACAAAAAAATGCAAAATAATAATAATAATAATAATTAACTGGATATGGTGGCACACACTTATAGTCCCAGCTTCTCAGGAGACTGAGGTAGGAGGATAACCTGAGCCTGGGGAAGTCAAGTCTGCAGTAAGCTGTGATCATACCACTACCCTCCAGCCTGGGTGACAGAGCAAGACCTCGTCTCAGAAATACACACACCCACCCCCACACAAAACAAAAATAATACTGTCCATGGTTTTAAGCATTCTCCTGAAGACAAAAACTTGTTAATATGGTACCATATAAAATCTCAGTTTATCTTCACATCCAGAAAGGAAGGCATTTTTCGTGCACGTTTAGTTACTCAACAAATATTTATGAAGTGCCCGGGTTGTGTTTATGTCACCGACGGCCCATGATCGGCTATCTTCTCTCTTGTGTCTGAGTCAAATAAGCAGGGGGATTGTTGAATCTGTCCCCCCCACCTCCCTTCTGTCTAAGGATCTCATGATCACATTGTCTTACTTTTCTCTAGTTTTTCCTATCCTTTTAATCTGATCTTTAAATGTCAGTCTCTGTTCTCATCTCGCTTTTTAACGAGTGTGGGTTTCTCGTGTTTATCTTGCTCTCCTTTTGCTGATGTATTTGCATCACTTTAGCTGCAGTTAATATCTGCTAAATCAAACCATATTGGCTTGAATAGCTTCCATTGATTTGTGAATACGAGAATGCTTCAGCTGCCTGGCCCTGCTCTCTGTACGTTCTTTGTCGCCAGTAGGTTTAACTTACTCAAAACCTTCCTTGTCTACATCCCTCTTTTACCCCTGTATTGTTCATCCTCCCCTGTTCAAGCCATTCAGCCTTTTGAGCTGTTGTTACTGTAAGGGAGTGACTGCTATTTCATTTACTCATTATTTACTGAATTAGGAGACTGTCAGTTTTCTTTGCTGTTGCCCTGTTTCCCCTTTTAACTACCACCCTTCTGCCCAATTATCATGAGGACCAGAATCACTGTTGTCATGAGCTAGCCTGTATTGAGCATTTACTACATATTTACTAAGCATCATTCAGAAGACTTGAATTATGTAAAAATGAGTCCTTTGGGTTTTTTCTTTTCTTTTTCTTTTTAAAGAGACAGGGTCTCACAGGCTGGAGTGCAATGTTGCGATCATAGCTCACTATAACCTGGAACTCCGGGGCTCAAGTGATCCTTCTGCCTCAGCCTCCCCAGTAGCTGGGGCTACAGGCATGTGACACCACACATGGCTATTCTTTTTTTAATTTTTTTATAGAGATGGAGTCTCTCCATGTTGCCTAGGCTAGTCTCGAACTCTTAGGCTCAAACAGTCCTCCCACCTTGGTGGTTTCTTTTGAGAAAGAGTACAAAATGAACAAGCCACTTTCGTTGATTAATTTAATTCAACCAATTTTCTATATATAATACCTCTGACCACAAAGAAATGATTAGATTCTAAATGCCAGAAGATGGAGGTGTGAAAAGACACTAACCACAAAAAGGCCTTTTGTAAACTGTATTATCAGCCTATTTTACACTCCAGGAAATGCCATAATCATGAGATTTTTTTTTTTTTTTTTTAGTGCAAAACCATCTAAACTGAAATCCATATGAAAAATATCAAAACTATTCAGTCAACTTTTACCTACTTCACTTTGTCATTCAACAACTCCGTTCCTTCCTTGCAAAGCAAGGAAAAGTAAAAGAAGCTCTCAGGTGAGTGAGCTCTGGGTCAAGGCCTTTCGAGTGGAAGGACAGGAGGTCCTGGACCTTGGTCTGATGTGTTCCAGGATGTGCGTCTGGCCTGCTTCCTGCCTCCCAGTGATAGCAGCAGCAAGTCCTGGTCTCCCCAGTGAGATCTAGACTAGACTTCCCAGTGAGATCTAGACTAGACTTCCCAGTGAGATCTAGACTAGACTTCCCAGTGAGATCTAGACTAGACTTCCCAGTGAGATCTAGGCTAGACTTTCCAGTGAGATCTAGGCTAGACTTCCCAGTGAGATCTAGGCTAGACTTTCCAGTGAGATCTAGGCTAGACTTTCCAGTGAGATCTAGGCTAGACTTTCCAGTGAGATCTAGGCTAGACTTCCCAGTGAGATCTAGACTAGACTTTCCAGTGAGATCTAGACTAGACTTCCCAGTGAGATCTAGGCTAGACTTCCCAGTGAGATCTAGACTAGACTTCCCAGTGAGATCTAGGCTAGACTTTCCAGTGAGATCTAGGCTAGACTTTCCAGTGAGATCTAGACTAGACTTTCCAGTGAGATCTAGGCTAGACTTCCCAGTGAGATCTAGGCTAGACTTTCCAGTGAGATCTAGGCTAGACTTCCCAGTGAGATCTAGACTAGACTTCCCAGTGAGATCTAGACTAGACTTTCCAGTGAGATCTAGACTAGACTTCCCAGTGAGATCTAGACTAGACTTCCCAGTGAGATCTAGACTAGACTTCCCAGTGAGATCTAGACTAGACTTCCCAGTGAGATCTAGACTAGACTTCCCCAGTGCCTTGTCGGAGGAAAGAGGCTTCTTCCTTCCTCAGAAGTATTCTGACACCACACTGGGCCAGGTTATGCAAACATGGAGGTGTGGGTCTTGAGAGTAGCTCATGAACATTTCTTTCTTCTTTCCCTTAACTATATCAGCAGTAGAGAGCAGAGAAAGAGAAGTCTTCACTGCCATGCAGCCTCATGGAGGTGCTGAAGGTTCTCCCAGGTAGGAGAGGACTTTGGGCTTCTTTTGGCATCACTACCCTCAGGATGCCTGGCTGTTCCACCGTTCTGTGGGTGGGACAACCCTTGTCTGGCAGAACAGAAAGGTGCACAGGGGCAGAGGTAACAGCAGGAGACATAAGCATTGTCCTATCCATTTTCCAGCAGAGGACCACTCTCCTATCCAGAGCTTATTTTCCTGGAAACCATTCTCTCCATAAAACAGTGGTTCTCAACTGGGGGCATTTTTGACCCCCAGGGAACATTTGTCAGTGTCTAGAGAGATTTTTTGATTAATACAATTAGAGAGGGCTATTAACATCTAGTGGGTAGAGGCCAGGGATGCTGCTAAACATTCTACAGTGCCCATGACAGCCCCACAACAAAGAATTATCTCACCCAAAATGTCAATAGTGCCAAAGCTGAGAAACCCTGCCACAGAGCATGCTTTCTACCTTCTGTTCATCATAGGCCCCTTACATATGACATCTTCATTTTCATTTTCAACCCAAACACATTTTATTTAACACCACACAACTTCAGTTTTAAGTAAAGGAATAAATGGAAAACTTTATTGGCATGAGAAAGAAAAAAAAGGGAAAGTAATGCATTACCAAAAGAAGCTGGAGATAATCGGTATGTATGAACTTATGCAATGGTAGAATTATTCTTACTAATAAAAGAGGGTATCGGCTGGGCCTGGTGGCTCACACCTGTAATCCCAGCACTTTCAGAGGCCAAGGCAGGTGGATCACTTAAGACCAGGAGTTCCACACTAGCCTGGCTAACATGGTGAAATCCTGTCTCTACTAAAAATACAAAAATTAGCTGGGTGCGGTGGTGCATGCCTGTAGTCCCAGCTATTTGGGAGGCTGAGGCAGGAGAATCGCTTGAACCTGGGAGATGGAGGTTGCAGAAAGCCGAGATCACACCATTGCACGCCAGCCTGGGTGACAGACCAAGACTCAGTCTCAGAAAAAAAATAATAATAATAATAATAAAAGAGGGTATCTCTCTAAAAGAAAAGATGCAAACCCAAACATTTAGTGCCCCTAGGCAGATGGTATGAGTGTGGCAGGTAGAGGAGGCACTTGGACCATCGGATGGCACATATGCTTTGAAGAGGGAGCACCTCCCTTGGCTCTGTCGCCATTTGGAATAACTGGTCTATCATCACCAGGTCTTTGATTTTTTTTTTTTAAGAGAATCTATAAATCTGAACTTTAATGTGAAATTCCCTGGTTATTAATGGCTAGAAACATAATTTAAAAACTCACAGGCTAGCTTGTTATGGAAGCAGATTAATGGTTGTGGCTAGTTCATCTTTGTTAGTATCTTTATCATTATTTAGATTCTGTGGTTGAACATTGGACAGATGGGCTCTCACAAGTAATCTAAACAGACTCCTTTCTGTTCTGAAGGCTTAAGTCACCTAGAAAATAAGTCCAAACTCCTTAACAGAGTATTCAAGGCCTTTTAGGATTAGGTCTCGCCAACCTGGCTACCCACTTTCCATCCTTATGTTGAGCCATTTGCTCCACTCTACCCTGCCTTTGAGCCTCTCTTTGAACACATCATGCATGTTCATGCTGGGACCTCTGCTTTGCTTTTCCTCACTCCCATCGCCACTTTCACTGCCTAGGGAAATGTGATATTCATTCTCTGTGGCCCAAATCAAATGACAAATAATCTTCCCAAATTCCCTAAAAAAAAATGTGGTTTGGTATATTCTGTTATTATGATCTTTATAAGTTGCTACCATGTATTCATCTAGTCATCTCCCCAACCTCAAGTAATATATAAGACTTGGAGGCTAGGAACCCAACTTTATTGCTCTATTTTTCATATACACCTAGCTTTCAATAAATTTAAATCACCTTCTGCTTATCCATCCACCAATATGCACTGTGATTAACAAGGTAGTTTCTTCATTAACACCAAACTTTCCCTCTTCCCTTCCTATGACCAAGTTTTCAAAAAAAATTAAAATAACATTAAAATGTTATTAATGGCAAAAGGGAATTATTTTTTGAATCATCTATGATTTTTTGCTAAGAGAGAAAAAGTAAAACTTGAGTGATGAGTAATACTTATTAAACATTTGGAATAGCATTAAAATAAGTATTTTTACAGAGTTAAATATTTGCGTCTATACTTAGATATATAAATTACTATTCTTTGAACTTGATTTTGAACTGTGCTCTCCATAATTATAATAATCATAAGCTTATTTATGTATAGGTGGGCTATATAGACATTAACCAATTAATCCTTGATCACATCACCTAATAGGAAGACTTTCCTTGATACCCTGTTTTTAGAGTGCACATGTAAGTGTATGTTAATTATAGGCCTCTGTTATTAATTTGCATTATATTACCCAAATGCTTACTTAACAGTTTACCAGCATCAAGAGTGTAGGTGGGCAAGAAACTTGTATCAGAAATCACTTCTGTTCAAGCCAGGAGGTGAGTAACATTTACAAATCCGTTAAATCCCTGGCCTCGAATCCAAGGACTATTCATTTTCCTTAAGTGTTTAAGTGGTTCTTTGAGAGGATGTGTTGACTTTATCAATTCAGGCCACATCATAATTAGCTAATTTAAAAAAAAAAAAAAAAGCCAGGGGTGGTATCTATATATGTTTGTACCAAATTGAGTTTTATTATAATCCTGGTTCTCTGTAGGTGATATGGCTAATAATTAAGTTATCCCCATTAGGTTATGCTTTTGGAAGCTGCTGTTACCTGCTGCCTATTCCATTAAAAACTACCTTTATCACTAATTTTAACATGAAACAGATCCATTTGGAGAAAAATCCATTATGAATGAGACAGAGTTGGCTGTTGAATAACATTGGTGTAGGCTCAAGTCCGGATATAAATGTGATATAGATGGGAAGATATTGGACAAATGCAATTTATTTCATTATTCAGCAACAAGGTATTCCAAATGTCTCTGCTAATGAATACATGAAAATAGATTACATATAATGTGCACACTGTGAGTCGCATTTGCAGAATTATTTTTGCCACCTCTAGCACTATCTGAAGCCAACACTGAATAGCAATAGTACTTGAGCTTCTAGTTGCAAGAAAAAGCAACTTTAAAAATTAAAAATCAAAAATTTAAAAAGAAAAAAAGTAAATGTGTTATCTGGGGAATTTACCTTTATGGAAGAATTCTTGGGAATATAGCAGTTTTCTCTCAATCCAATTGTGTTGTCCTCTGTTAAACCTCTGTTGTCCCTTAAAATCAGCCCACATGAAAAGAAGACAATGTTCTTCTTCAAAGCTCTGATGGATGACTTTAGAGACTGTTTCAGGAACACTCTGTCTTTTTGCTGAGATGTTGGTAGAATACAATAGATAACATTTACCGAGCTCACAGGGGGGTCGCTGCTTGCCCACAGCAGTTTGTAAGCTGTTGGTTGTGGCATTAAATTTAAAGTTCCACAAAGTGAAGCAAAAATGTATAATAATGCTATTCTTGTACTGGTTGCAGGGTTTTAGTTCGGGCATTATGGGGGTATTGAGTTGTTTAAATATCAATACTTTTATGTTCTCATATAATTGTCTTAGAATAATCACTGTTTTGTGCTGATAAAATACTTTTAATCTAGGATTCTCGCAGATTCCCTATCCCCCACATATATTTGAGTGATAAACTTGTTGAAAGTTCAACATGTCAAGGATGACTTGCTCTAGCAAGCTGTAGTCTTCCCAGGCCCCCACCTTTCCTGGTTAGAGGATTGTCCTGATGAGACCAAAAGATCAGATTTAATACAGCGCAGCAGACTTAGAACACAAGCAAATAGTCTTTTGTCGCCCTCAGTTTACCCCATCCCTAGCCAGCTCTCTCGTAAGTGAAGGTAAAAGCAACTAGATGAGAGTGTAGATCATTCTCACATTCACTGGCAGTGAAAAATGGCTCCAAAAGATGATCTTATTTGGTGGGCCAAATGTGAAGAGTATTATGTTAAGATAAAATCAGTAACAATTGCATCATAAGATGCCATTTATTACATTTTTTCTATATGCCAAACACTGGGCTAAACACTGAACAAGCATGATCACTTTTACCTTTCAACAACTCTAGGGATAACCCAGAATGGGGATAAGCATTCTACAAAGGAGGGGAACTGAGGATCAAAGAGGTTAAAATTTTTGCACAAGTTCATACAGAAGATTTGAATTTAGGTGTCTCATCCCAGAGCTTCTCAACCATGTCTCCACAGCCGTGCTGTATACCAATTGTAAGCATGCATGTTTCTCAGACTTTGGATTCATTATCTGGATATAAAATTCACAGACTAATAAAAAGAAGTATGTAGTGAGAAGTGTGCTCAAGCCAAGCAGCCCATGAAAGGCCGTACAATAGAGGGCAAAGTGAAAGCCGCATGCAGGACTGTGGAATACTGTGGGGATGTTTCATACAATACTGAATGTCATGTTTGCTGGAAGACATTGCTTGAAAATAAATATGTAGGCCATCGCTACCTGTGTGTGTGCTTGCTGTCATGGAGCAAACTTCCAATGACCACCAAGAATGAACCACAGTGAACTAGAAGATGTGTCCTCTGATAA